>NC_067284.1:103556408-103859439 GCF_020740795.1 Apus apus | reverse complement strand
AAGGACCTCTCCTCCTTTGTGACCAAGAACGTCAAGGAGATTGAGCACGTGATGAACCTGGGGAGCCAGACGCGGTCGGTGGGCAGCACCAACATGAATGAGCACAGCTCCCGCTCCCACGCCATCTTCCTCATCACCATTGAGTGCAGTGAGATGGGGCCGGATGGTGAGGAGCACATTCGTGTGGGCAAGCTCAACCTGGTGGACCTGGCTGGCAGTGAGCGCCAGAGCAAAATGGGAGCCCACGGAGAGCGCCCCAAGGAAGCCTCCAAGATCAACCTCTCCCTCTCTGCTCTGGGCAATGTCATCTCTGCCCTCGTGGATGGCAAGAGCACACACATCCCCTATCGGGACTCCAAGTTGACCCGCCTGCTGCAGGACTCCCTCGGGGGCAATGCCAAGACAATCATGGTGGCCACCTTGGGCCCAGCTTCTCATAGCTATGATGAGAGCCTCTCCACCCTCAGGTTCGCCAACAGGGCCAAGAACATCAAGAACAAGCCCCGGGTGAACGAAGACCCCAAGGACACCTTGTTGCGGGAGTTTCAGGAGGAGATTGTCCGGCTGAAAGCCCAGCTGGAGAAACGTGGCATGCTGGGGAAGAAGAGGAGGAGAAGCAGCCGGAGGAAGAAAGTGGTGGATGGAGAAAGTGCCACAGAGAATGAAGGGGAGGAGGACAATGAGGATGGCCTGGAGAAGAACATGGAGAATTACTTGAAGGAGCAGAAAGAGAGGTTGGAAGAGGAGAAAGCTGCTATCCAGGATGACCACAGCCTGGTGAGCGAGGAGAAGCAGAAGTTGCTGCAGGAGAAGGAGAAGATGATAGAGGATCTGCGGAAGGAGCAGGAGGCCACCGAGCTGCTGGCCACCAAATACAAGGTACGTGTCACCACCTGCTGTTGCGAGCAATGCTGGGGGAAGACCTGCTTGGCCTCCAGCCCCTTGTGGGGTGATTGAATGGGTCCCAAGTGGGGTCCCCAAGCATGATGTCCAATCAGGATGTCCAAGCAGGGTGCCCAAGGAACACGCCCATGCAAGGTGGGCTCCCAAGCATGATGTCCCCGCAGGGTGCCTGAGGGCAGCCCTATGCTCCAGTGCAGTGGTGGGCTGGGGCTGCCCTCAGACATGGGCCATCATGTGGACCTTCTGTGGGTGTTCCTGGAGGCACAGGGTGGGAAGGGCCATGGGAGAGCAGGTCACTGGTGGCACAAGTTTGCTGTGCTCAGCTCTCATCCCCCTCGCCACAACAAAGCAGCTTGCGGTGAGGTGGGGGGGTGATGCTGCAGATTCATCCCTGGTGGCCCCGGGAACACGCCTAGGGCCGGAGACATGCCACTGCCTGCCCTGCTGTCCTGCCCAGCTGGGTCAGGGACATGTGGGGTTGGGTGTGAGAGGGGCCGTGGCCCCAGCCCAGCTCCGAGTGGCATTGCCAGGGGCCCGGGGCTGCACCACTGTCTCCCCCAGCCCTTCTTCTGTCGCCTGTGAGGCCTGGGGAGTCCTGCCCCACTCCAGTGTGCCTGAAGGGCTGCGTCCAAGAGTGACAACGGTGGGGAGGGAGCCCTGGGCATGCTGACCTGCCGTGTCATGCTCCAGCATGGCCCCTCCATCACCTTGCTGGCTCAGATGCGGTGGCCAGGGCTGAAGAGCTGGCATCAAGCCCTCCCGGCAGGGACATGCCCGGGGAGTTGGTCCCTGCTTGGAGGTGTCTGGGCCTGAGCAGGGGGTTTGGGGTTGCCCTCATGCCCTCCTCCATGGCTACAGCCCTCTTTGTTGTAGCCTCAGGAATGTGTGACAGTGCCCAGGAGTATGTACCAAGCCCAGGGAGATCTGGCCGTGCCCAAGGATGCATGATTATACCCAGGGACATGTGACAGTGCCCAGGGATGCGTGGTTGTGTCCAGGGACGCATGGCAATGTCCAGGACACATGGCAGTGCCCCATGATGCATGATCATACCCAGGGACAGTGGCAGTGCCCTGGGACGCAGGGCAGTGCTGAGGGATGTGTGGCAGTGCTGAGGAACACATGGCCATGCCCAAGGATGCACAATCATGCCCAAGGACGTGTGGCTCTGCCTGGATTCCTGCATAGAGACCCACAGGCTCACACTGGGATGTACCACCAGGGCAGAGCCTTGGGGACGCATCGGTCACCAGCTGGCATGATGGGTGTCCCATGACAGATGCCCCGTGCTCGGTGTCCCATGACAGATGCCCAGTGACTAGTGTCCCATGACAGGTGCCCCATGATGGGTGTCCCAGCAGAGCAGGATGCCCACCGCAGAGGTGGCGTCCCCATGGCTGGTGTCCCCCACCATGGTGGAGCAGGTTGGCATTGGCAGTCATCCCACACGGTCCCCTTGGCAGGCACAGCACAGCGGGGCTGGCTCGGGGCCACAGTGTGTCCTGTAACTGCTGAGTAATGAGGCAGGGACAGAGGCAGGGTGACACCACGTCCCCTTTGGTGGCCTTCAGAGCTGCTCACTGCAGCAGGGGACACCAGCCGTGGGGATCCTGTATGGTCACACCAGCGAGGTATTGCCCTGGGGGGTGCAAAAATTCCCCCCTCGTGCCCTGATGGAGGGGCAGAGCCTGCTGTGATGCTCACCCTGCTGGGCACTGCCAGGGACCTGCCTGGAGAGTCCTTGCAGGGGACACTGGGTGGCTTCCCCCATGGTTACGGGCAGCTCTGCTACGCAGTGGGGCCAAACAAGGTGGCATCAGTGTGGAATAGCTTTGCACCCTCCCGGACACATTTAATGGCACCAAAGTGACCGGGGAGACACAGGGTGCCGCACACATGCATGGGTGTCACACGCTGGAGCCTGTCCTGCTGTCCCATGTGTAGACATGGGCTCTGGCTCTGCCTCTGGCACAGCTGGGACCAGCCCCGCCGTTTGGTGGGACACATGGGTGGCATTGAGCTCAGAGAGGTAGGGGCCAGCCCGCCCCAGCATGTGTGCACCCTCACACCCATCTGTGCTCCTGGGCACCCAGGCAGATGTTCCCCTTGGTACCCTGTTGTGCCCCTTGGTGCCCAGATGTGCACACTGGCACCCAGTTGTGCCCCTTGGCATGTAGGCAGATGTGCCCCTTGGTGCTCAGAGGTGCTCCTTGGTACCCTGTGTTGCCTTTGTTCCAGTTGCCCCCAGTGCTGGTGCTGCTGCTCCAGGCCCCTCACATGACAGCTCTTCTGGGTGCTGAGCCCAGGCTTGGCAGGAAGGGAAGTGCTAAGAAAACGCTCTGGGTGCCCAAAATGATTCCTTGGGCTTGGCTCAGCATCTGCACTGTCCGAGGGGACACATCTCCCTTAGGGGGAACCACAGTCCTGGTGGGGAGAAATGGGCAATGCAGGGAAATGCCCAGTTCCTGTGGCAAGGGCCTGAGCAACGACCCAGTGCCCACCTGGGCACCCTGTCCCTCCCCCTGGTTCCTACCCTGGTTTGCTCCTGGTCCCCTTGATCCACCCCAGGTCCCCACCCTGGTCCCCCTTTTGTTCCCCCCCAGCTCCCCCTTGGTCCCTCCCTGGTCTCCTCCTGGTTGGGACTGTCCCTTGGGTGCTGTGGGAGCTGCTTGCTCACCCCTAAAGCTCTCCGCTGGGCACCCCCACAGCCATCCCACACAGGGCCAGGGAGGGGGGAAACTAGGGAAAAACTAGGGGGAAATAGACTAAAAATAGGAGGGAAATAGGGGAAAAACAGGGGAGAATAGAGGAAAAATAGGGAGAATTTGGGGCCTTGCTGTCAGGTGACCAGGGGTTCCGCAGTTTCCCTGAGCACCAGTTCCATGCCCAGGGCAGGGGGGTGCTGGCACACTGACCATCAGCAGCTGGTGGGGACACTCCAGAGACACCCTGGGGACAGCCCGGGGACAGCCCGGGGACAGCGCTGCCAACAGTGCTGGCTGGGAGATTAATTTTTAAAGCTGTGTGTGCTGACACAGTGACACAGGGATGTCTTGAGCCACTCCTGAGCCACCACCAGGGTGTCACAGGGTCCCCCCTGGCATGCTGCCAGCCCCACTGTCCCACTGACACCCTGACGTGGTTGCAGGGGGCCCGCGCACGGGTGCACATGCACCTTGCACGTATGTGCAAGGTGTCCACTGTGTAGTGTGCTCATCTCATGCACAGGTGTGCACAGGCACCCGCTGCTTCTGCACACACCAGCACGCATCTGCACATGGATCCAGCATGTGTGTGCACACCAACACACATGTGCATGCGTATCTGGCATGTGTGCACACCAGCATGTGTGTCCATATGCCTGTCGTGTGTGTGTGTGTATCTGATGTGTGCACATGCCTGTGCCCAGGCACATGCATGGGCAGGCATGAGTGTGCACACATGAGTGTACTAACATATGTGTGCTCAGGCGTGCAGGGATGTGTGTGCATGAGCGTACACACACGTGTGCATGGGGGCCGCACACATGCATGTGCATACATGGGGTAAAGGAGCATGTGCATGAGCATAAATAGCTGCTCACAGGGTTGTGCATGTAGCCATGTGTTTGCACACGTGTGTGTGGGGTGACTGTGCACAGGCATGTGCATACATGTGTGTGCGTGCATCCACCAACATTTGTGAATGTGAGAGTGTGTGTGTGTGTGTGTGCGCGTGCAGCTGTGGGGCTGGGGAGCCCTGTGCCCCCAGGGAAGAGAAGGGAAGCATGGCTGGGGTGGTGACAGGGGGACAAGGTGTGATGGGGTGGGAGGAGGGTGTTTGGGTGGGACAGGATTGGATGAGACAGGGTGGGATGAGAGTGTGGGATGGGACGGGGTGGAATGAGGGTCTTGGGTGGGATGAGGAAGTGGGATGGGACAAGGTGGGATAGGGGGGTAGGACAGGACACCTGGGGTGGGAACACACATTCCCAGAGCCCAGCTAACTGTTGGAGCTGGTTTCCATGGAGCATCTCACCAGGATGGTCCCAGGGGGCTCCAAGCAGAGGCCCCCACCCAGCTCAGCATGGCTCAGCACAGCTTGACTGGGGGTGGGTGGCTGGGGCTGGGTCCCTGCTGCCACCCATCTGCAGCATCCTGTGGGCTGGCAGCTGTGTGGAAGGAAGCAGGACCTGAAGGAGCCCAGGCTCAGTGCCAGTAGCCCTACACCACATCCCCGAGGAAGGACCATGTCACTCACACCCCCTGCTCCAGCCCCTGCTGCTGTGCCTGGCAGTGCTGAACTGTCCCCAAGTGCCTTGGTGGCCTCCCCAGCAGCTGGGGACTGAAGCTGTGCTGCACTGAGAACTCCCACCTCCCCCACGTGTCCCTAATCCAGGACAGGGACCAGGGATGGGGATGACCATACGGCAAGGGTGGCAATGGGGATGGTGAGGGAGTGGGAGAACCATCTCCTGACCCCTGACCCTGCTCTGCCCTCCCCCAGGCAATGGAGAGCAAGCTGCTCATCGGTGGCAGGACCATTGTGGACCACACCAACGAGCAGCAGAAGATGCTGGAGCTGAAGCGGCAGGAGATCGCTGAGCAGGTAATGGGCGGGGAGGCTGACCTTGCTTAGGTGGGTGACAGGGGTGTCCCAGGGGGTCCAGTTTCCCCTCCCATCTCTGAGCATTTCCCCTGCCCTGCAGAAACGCCGGGAGCGGGAGATGCAGCAGGAGATGCTGCTGCGGGACGAGGAGACCATGGAGCTGCGGGAGACTTACACCTCCCTGCAGCAGGAGGTGGAGATGAAAACCAAGAAGCTGAAGAAGGTGAGAAGGTGGCAGGTGGGGACAACCTGAGGAGAAGGAGTTGGGGATACTGAGTGATGAGAAGCTCATGATGAGCCAGCACTGTGCGCTGGCAGCCCAGAAACCAACCATGTCCTGATCTGCATCCCCAGCAGCATGATCAGCAGGGCCAGGGAGGAGACTGTCCCCCTTTACTCTGCTCTGGTGAGACCTGCAGTGCTGAGGTCCCCAAAACAAGGAGGACATGGAGCTGTTGGAGCAAGTCCAGAGAAGGCCATGGAGGTGATCCAAGGGCTGGATCAGCTCTGCTCTGGAGACAGGCTGAGAGACATGGGCTTGTTCAGCCTGGAGAAGAAAAATCTCTGGGAAGACCTTAGAGCACCTTCCAGGACCTGAAGGGGCTACAGGAAAGCTGGGGAGGGACTTTTGACAAGGGCAGGGAGTGATGGGATGAGGGGGAATGGTTTCAAGCTGCAAGAGGGGAGATTGAGATGAGATCTGAGGAAGAAATTCTTTGCTGTGAGGGTGGTGAGATGCTGGCCCAGGTTGCCCAGAGCAGCTGTGGCTGCCCCATCCCTGTTAGGATTGAAGGCCAAGTTGGATGGGGCTTGGAACAACCTGGTCTAGTGGAAGGTGTCCCTGCCCATGGCAGGGAGTTTGGACCGGGTGAGCTTTAGAGTCCCTTCCAACCCAAAATCATTTGGTCACTCCATAATGTTCCCTGTGCTGCGGGAAGCCCGGGGGGCCCAGCCCTGAGGAGCAGGGGGGCTGAGGGGCTGCTCCTCTGTCTCCCCAGCTCTACGCCAAGCTGCAGGCTGTGAAGGCTGAGATCCAGGACCAGCACGACGAGTACATCCGCGTGCGCCAGGACCTGGAGGAGGCCCAGAACGAGCAGACACGGGAGCTGAAGCTCAAGTAGGTGGTTGTGGGTCCCACATGCCCAGGCACAACTGTACTAGGGTGTGCAGGGAGGAATTGGGGTGCACAGGGCAGAGCTGGGGTGCACAGAGCAGAGCGGGGTGGCAGCCAGCAAACCGGGCAGTGTTTTCCCTCCAGGAACCTTGCAGCAAGAGATGCAGCTGCTGCTCTGCTGCTTTTAGTGGGCTTGTTTTCACTTAAAGCAATTGGCTTTTTTCTATCTTTAAAACATTCCCACCCAGAGAGATCTGTATTTTTAGCATTTTCAAGATAAAATATCAATAACTTTACTAGAGGCAAAATTTCTTCTCAACTTGTGCTGCCCTTCCCTTCAAAAATGGTTCAGACTTTTAAAAAACCACCAATTCAGCAGCTCAAAACCATTTTCTACAGCTGCTCAATTTGCCCCCCAGAAATATGAATTAAAAAAAAAGTTCCCCTCAGGGTCCAACCTGAGAAATCTGGTCTGGTTGAAGATGTCTCTGCTTGCTGCAGGGGTTGGACTAGATGGCCTTTAAAGGTCCATTCCCCCCAAAACCATTCTGAGATTCAGTGATTCTGTGAGTCTATAACCTCTCGATTTCCATCATGTCTCCACTTTCTGGATATTTTCCCACTTCCTGGTGTCTCCCTCTCTTCCTGACATCCCTTTCCTCTCCCTTTCTGGCCTGTTTTCCATCACTTGTCACATCATCTCCTTCCTCTCCTGCTCTCTCCCATCCCCATGCTCCTGCTCTGTCTCTCTCTTGGCTGGTCACTTGCTCAGGTACTTGATCATCGAGAACTTCATCCCACCAGAAGAGAAGAACAAGATCATGAACCGCCTGTACTTCGATGGCGAGGAGGACCAGTGGAAGTTCCAGCCACTGGTGCCCACCGGAGGGTACGTCCCCAAAACCAACCCACACTCAGCCCCACAGCTGCCAGAGCTTCTGCATGTCAGGCAGGGATGTCCCCAGGGCTAAGGGGAACATCAGGGACTCCCCGATGCTTGAGGTTGCCAATAGGTGGAAATCCTCTCCAAGCCAAGACCCACCGGGAAAGGCCACCCTTCCCTCACTGTAGACAAGCTCTGTTCATCATTGTTTGGATGCATTTTTAGTAGGAATTTATGTCCTCTAATAAATGTTCCTCTCTTCATTTATGTTTTAGGAATAGCAACCAAATGAAGAAGCGGCCTACCTCTGCAGTGGGGTACAAGAGACCCATCAGCCAATATGCCCGTGTGGCCATGGCCATGGGATCTCACCCTCGGTACCGGGTAAGTGAGAGGGCACTGGTGGGTATCAGGGAGAGAAGAAGTCACTAGATAAATGGGATGGATAAATGTATGAATGGGATGGGTGGGCGGGTGGATGGATGGATGAACAAAGGGAGAGAAGATGGAGTAAACAAGCTCAGGATGATTTGAGATACATCAGATGAAGGTCCCAGCTTTACCCTCCCACTTGGCAGGATGGCCATGGTCTCAGCTGGTCCTTGAGCTCTGGCTCACTGTCTCTGTCAGCTGCCACCACTTGAAGGACACAGACATCCAGCCTTGCCTGCTGGACTCAGCCCCAGGAAAGACCAGAAGAGCCGAAGGAGAGCAGAGAATCTGAGCTCCAGTTTGGAGCTTACTGTGAGGCTGCAGCAGCCAGAGGAAGTCCTGCTCCCTCTCATGCTGGTCAGCTTTTCTCAGCAGTGTGGACACTGCCCCAGGCTGCCCAGAGCAGCTGTGGCTGCCCCATCCCTGGAAGTGCTGAAGGCCAGGTTGGATGGGGCTTGGAGAATCCTGGTCTAGAGAGTGGTGTTCCTGCCCATGGCAGCTGGCTGGGACTAGATGATCCTTAAGGTCCTTTCCAACCCAAGCCATTTGGTGATTCTATGACTTGCTGGAAATGGTGCCGTGTTTTGCTGTGTGGTGACTCCTCATATTGGCTTTCCCTTTGCCCTATCCTGCCACAGGCTGAGAACATCATGTTCTTGGAGCTGGACCTGTCCCCTCCAGCCATCTTCGAGTTTGAGCGGAGCAGGGACCAGGCAGAGCAGGACCCCCGAGCTCTCCACCTGGAGAGGCTGATGCACCTGGACAGCCTCCTGGAGAGGCCAGCAGCCTCCCGGGTGAGGAAGTCCCGCTCTTGGTAAGTGCTGGCGGGGACATGGTGTGGCTGAGAAGCTCCGAGCAGGGGCTTGGGGCAGGCGGAGGGTCACAGTGGGGCTATGAGCCACCCATGCCTTCTGGCATTGAAACTAGCCATGAGTTGTTGGGATGTGATCAGATTTTAAAATACAGGTGACGTTGCTTTGGTAACAGCTGTTGGAAGAGTTGGATGATGATGTCATATATCATCATACACTGCATAGGAAAGACATGGAGCTAGTCCAGAGCAGGCCGTGGAAGTGATCCAAGGGCTGGAGCAGCTCTGCTCTGGAGACAGGCTGAGAGAGTTGGGATTGTTCAGTCTGGAGAAGAGAAGGCTCCGGGGAGAGTTTATCATGGCCTTCCAGGACCTGAAGGGGCTACAGGAAAGCTGGGGAGAGGCTTTGACAAGGGCAGGGAGTGATGGGATGAGGGGGAACAGTTTCAAGCTGCAAGAGGGGAGATTGAGATGAGATCTGAGGAAGAAAATTTTGCTGTGAGGGTGGTGAGACACTGGCCCAGGTTGCCCAAAGCAGCTGTGGCTGCCCCATCCCTGGAAGTGTTGAAGGCCAGGTTGGATGGGGCTTGGAGCCACCCAGACCAGGGGAAGTTGTCCCTGCCCATGGCAGGAGGTTGGGACTAGATGGTATTTAAGGTCCCTTCCACCCCAAACCATTCTCTATTCGATGATCTATCCCAGATGGGAAGACACAAGGTATCATCCTGCCCCACACTGAGTGTTCTTTGGTGCTGCCTGCACAGCACATGACTGAGAAAACGTCAGGATTTTGGGAAGAGCAGGAGGCAGGGGGAGGGGAAGGAGACGGAAACCAGTTTTTCTCCATTTGTCCCCCCCCTGCAGGTGCCAGACGCCTCGGTCACTGCCATCCTCAACCACGCATGTCTCCTTCACCTCCAGCTCCCCATGTGCCACCACGATGCCAGCTCAGGAGTGACATCCCTGACCCCCTGGTCCCCTCCTCAGCAAGGACTGAGCCCTGCTGAGGGCTGAGGAAGGGGCCCTAGCAGCAGCATCTCCACCGCTCCCAGTTGGTCCTTGTCTTCAGCTACTTTGTGTGCGCGTGTGTTTGTGCCAGACGCTCACGAACAAGCCTCCAGGGCGAGGGGAGCTGCCCCCTCCTTCCTCCTGCCCCACCCCCCGCCCTTTTCCCCCAAATCTGGATCTGTCCCTTTATTTATTTAACGTATTTATTTATGGAGTGGTTGATGTGCAGAGACAGGAGGCGCGTTCAGACTGGAGGACATCCCAGGGTGGAAGCAGGCATCACGCCAAGGGCTCCTTGGGTGGGCTCAGCTCCCAGCCCTCCCCTCACGGCTGCCATGGCCCCTGTGCCAGGCTGGGACACAGGGACACCACTGGGGCTGTCACCACTGGCGTACTGCCCACTGGAGTGCTCTGCAGAGCAAGCAGGAGAAGGCACATGCCCATCTCTGGTGGCTTTGGCAGAAGGTGAGGCAGCCCTCGAGTCTGGTGCTGTGTTTGCTTGGCTGGATCACAGGGAACGTGGTGATTTCAACAAGGATCTGGAGACTTCGTGGTGGCAGCACGTTGCACTGGGCTTGTCAGAGGCCCAGAGGGACTCTCTAGGCTGCATCAGCACTGGTGGCAGCAATGATATCTCTGACTTCTGGGCATGGCTGTCACTCCAGGAACATCAGTTCCATCCAGGGAGAGAGCTCACAGATCCACCAAACCAAGTCAATCCTGGTGGTGCCAGGACTTTTTCCACCTATGCCACTCGCTGGAGGTGGTTGACCTTGTCGTGTTCAGTCACCTGACACCCAGCTTGCACCTGTCCCTGACTAAGTGGGTGGTTAACTCCTTATGGCAAGAAGAGGAGATGGAAATCTCCATCCCTTTCCACCCATCCCTCCCAAAGACACACATGGTCTGGGGAGCAGTGCTACCTCAGTGAGACCAGAGATGATGGCGTCCACCATCCTGGCAGCCAAAGGCAATGAAGAAATGCAGGACAAGATGGTGATGCCTGGAGGAATTATTTCAACATCACTGTCCTCTGGTTTGAGTAATACCTCGTTGAGGTCACCTCATAGTTGGGAGAACTTTCCTGATGATTGCTTGGGTCATGGAGGGATGGACATGAAATGGGTAATGAGTAAGAGGGGAGCACTTTGGCCATCTGAAACCCAACCCAGGCAGCAGCACATGTAGGTGCCAGGACATCACTCAGTGTTCCTGGGTGATTCAGCTTTCAGCAGTTAGGTTGAGAGAAGGTGAGTTCTTGTTGAGGACCATCCCTGGCAGCACCAGGCAGCAGCTGTGGTTTCCCTGGGATGGCTTCAGGATGTGCAGAGGTGGGGAAGATCTGTTTGCTTGACAAGGTCCTAAGCCCCATCCCTGGAAACATTCCAGGTCAGGTTGGACAGGGCTCTGAGCAGCCTGACCGAGTTGAAGATGTTCCTTCTTATGGCAGGGGGGTTGGACTAGATGGCCTTTAAAGGTTCCTTCCCACCCAAACCATTCTGTGAGTCCATGAATGGGGGAGTGACCCCTTGATCCATATGGGAGGGTACAGGTCTTCAGAGGGACACAGGCTGAGGGCATTCCTAGGGAAGGCAGGTTTGAGATCTTCTGATGTCTCCTGGTGATGAAGAGAATTTCTTCTGCTGGAGGACTCCTCATTGCTTGCTTCAATGACTCCTGCATGCAGGACCTGGGATGAGGGAGGGAGAGGGCATGAGGCACAGACACAGAGCAGAAATATCTCAAGCAGAAACAGCTGTGTATGCTGCAGAGCAGTGCAAGTCCCACCCTACAGGAGCATTCCATCAACATGCTTCATGGGACATGGTCTAGTGCTTGACTTGACAGTGCTGAGCTAATGGTTGGACTTGATGATCTTAAAGGTCTTTTCCAACAAAAACAATTCCATGATTCTCTGAGGCTGGGCTGGGACATCCACAGACCTTCCCACCCATCTCCTGACATATCCCCTGCTTTGCCAAGGGGTGTCTTCTCCCTATCCCCTGTAACATTGACCTGCCTTGTGTTCTTGATCATTGCCCTCTGCTACCATCTTCCCTTCCCCTCCTGTGCCTCATAACACCTTCTGCCTCTCCAGAACCTTTGTCCCCTTCTCCCCCACCCCAGCAGCTGGCTTGTGGGTGATTTTGGAAGCTGCAGGTTGCTCCCAGGACTGAGCTCACTCCTTTCAAGCAGCACACAGGTCTGGTCTGTTCTCAGCCTGGGAAGGACGGTGCAGGAGAAAGGGTGTTTTTGAGATGGGTCCCTTCCATGGCTTGGGTTGAGCTCCTTCTCCCTGTGCATCCATGTGCATTCCCTGGAGCAAGCTGGCTTTGGCCCCTTGAAAAGTGGGGAATGAGGGACCTGGTTCTTTATTTCATTTTCAGAGTGGCCTTTGGGAGTCAGGGTCAGGAAGCACAAGCCTCAGAAAGGGGAGAAGCTGTCTGCAGGAAAACATTTTCCTCCATTGTTTTCTAATTACCCCAAGTTCATCTCCAGCTGGATTAGCAGCTCCTGGAGCCCTGAGGTGATGAACCAGTGATAGTCTGCTTTACCTCCATTCTCTGCCCAGGGCTGATGGTGTCCTCTGGTTCCCGCTGGCTTGCCCCAGGCCATGGAGTTTCATGTTGAAGGGTAGTTGTGTTCTGGTCTCTCACCACATGCATTGGTCTTCATCTGTGTCACAGCAAAGGACATGCTGAGGTCCAGCAGCACTGTGGCCAGAGTGGGATCCATGTGGAAGTCCTTCCAGCAGAGCACAGCATGGGTGTGCAAGCACCTGGTGCAGGGGATGGGCTGAGCCACTTCCAACATCCAAGTGCCACGTGTGTCACATCCATCACGTGGGTCTGTCGATCTGCTGCGCTCTCACCCTGTCTCTCCCCACCGCTGCCAACAACCACCCAACTTCCTTAGCACAAACCCCAAGGATGGTTCTACCACCGAGGCTGGGCGAGCTCATGGTGGCTTGTTCCCTTCTCCTCAGATGGCCCCGCAGCCTCTGGCCTGGCAGCAGCATCCTCAGATGTACATTTGTAATGTTCTGCGGTCTTCGTATGTCGGTGCGTGTGTATTTACATATGAGTGTGTGTGTAGGTGTGTGTGGGCACACGTCTGTGTAGCCAAGGGATCTATTTACTGTCAATGTTAGTGACTGTACAGGGGGAAAATCCCAGGAGGGGGGGAATGGGGCTGGGGCTTTTTTTTTTGTTGTTGTTGTCGTTGTTTCATTGTTTAGTTATTTTGGGTTTCAGGTTTGAACATTATTTTTGTTTCAGGAGGGGGTGGGTTCGGGGCTCTTTTGGATTGATTGACAAGGTGAGGGCCTTGATTAGGACCAAATTTTCGTGCCTGTTGCTCTGGTGATTTATTTAGAAATCAAAAGTTTACTGTATGGTGGCCCATCCTTGTCACTCTATACATATGAATATACAGGACATATTATAAATATATATATATTATACATACTGTATGGAGAGAGGTCATTAATCTCACACACCCCTGGCTTTGGATGGACACCTCTTCAATATGCTGTAATGTAGCTTTGACCCTGTGCTGGGAACGACCAGAAAGTGCCAGCACCCTTCAAAAAACTGGCAATGGCACCAATAAAAGAATGAGCATCACTGCAAAGGGCGTCTACAGCCTCCTTCATCCACAGCTCCAGCTGGAGCTGCTGGCATCCTGGTGCCAGCTGATCCATTCATCCCAGTAAGTGCAGCTCTGCATTGCCCACCCTGCTCGGGGGCACCTTGGGGGCTTCGTGTGATTGGAGACAAGGATTTGGGCTCCTGCACTGATGCTTGCCTGCCCGGATTTCTCTGTGTGTTTCTCCTGTTTAGTATAGGATAGAGCTTTTGTACTAAAACAACTGTAATTTGTAGGAAGCTTCACTGGGACACTCCATCACTTTGCAGATGATGCCAAGCTGGGTGAGAATGCTGATCTGCCTAAGGATGGGAAGCCTCTACAGAGAGACCTGGAGAAGCTGGATCAATGGGTTGAGGTTCTGCAGATGGATCTGGACAGGCTGGATCTATGGGCCAAGGCCAATTGTATGAGGTTCACCAAGGCCAATTGCTGGGTCCTGCATTTGGGTCACACCAACCACAGGCATCCCCCCAGGCTTGAGGAAGAGCAGCTGGAAAGTGCCTGGTGGAAAAGGACCTGTGGGTGTTGGTCACCAGTGGCTGAGTATGAGCCATCATGTGCCCAGGTGGCCAAGAAGGCCACGAGCATCCTGGCTCGTATCAGCATTAGTGTGGCCAGCAGGACCAGGGCAGGGATCATCCCCCCGTGCTGGGCACTGGTGAGACTGCACCTCGAATCCTGGGGTCAGTTTTGGGCCCCTCACAACAAGAAGGACATTGAGGGGCTGGAGTGTGTCCAGAGAAGGGCAACGGAGCTGGGGAAGGGTCTGGAGCACAAGTGTGATGAGGAGCAGCTGAGGGAACTGGGGGTGTTCAGCCTGGAGAAAAGGAGGCTGAGGGGAGACCCTCTTGCCCTCTACAGCTGCCTGAAAGGAGGTTGGAGCCACTGGAGGATCGGTCTCTTCTCCCAAGGAACAAGTAATGGGGAAAAGAAGAAACAATCATGGGGAGGGTGATTCCTGCAGAGGAAGGAGAGAAGAGTGTGTGGGGAAAACCAAAATAAAGGAATCAAAGTTAAACTGACTACATTATCTCAAGGATGCTTCACTATGCACCAGGGAGAGAGTGATAATACCAGAGGAAAAAACTAACCATGCAGTGATTTTTTTTTGCTTCAGTCTTCATTTAAAAGGTCAGTTGTGATTAGATGAGTAACAATAAATGTCAGAGAAAACAGGCTGAAGACTCAGTCTAAAATAAGAAAATGGTAGGTTAAGGGTTTCTTATATTTGCTGGGTGTTTCCACATCGGCTGCATCTGATTTAATTCACATTGGCATACGCAGAGAAGTGGGTAAAGCAATTTTGGAGCTGCAGGTGAGGGGGTTTGAAATCTCATAAAGAAGAGGCAAGTCCAAACAGGAACGGGACAAACATAAGTATCTTTTAAATGGGGAAAAGGAGGACCTGAGGGATTGTATAACCAGTTTAATTCAACTCCTGAACGAATCTTGACCAGATCAACAAAATCCATCTGTATGGACAGGAGAACAAGGTGAAAAGTAGCAACCAACATGGTTTGGTCCAAAGCAAGTTGCATCAAACCAACTTAGTTGTCTGCTAAGAGTAAGAGCTCTTGCAGACATGGAGGAAGCATGAGCTGTCAGATATTGAGAGATTGTGGTGAGACTCTCAGACACATGATATGAGGCTGAAATGGAATTAACAAGGGCAGATTTTTCCAGAAGAAACAGGTTATAGGGAGGCAGAGACAGAAATGGGCTTCATTCTCCTTCAGCCCAGAAGTTCCATGGGTGAGCCTTCAGCTAAGAATGGGACCATTTGGGGTAGTTTTGCTAGAAAACAGCAGGAATCATGTGAAAAACATGAAAGATTGAAAGAAACAGGGTGGTTTCCACCTATGGCTAGAAGACTGTAGATACAGTACTTAGGGACATGGTTTAGTGGTGGACTGGGCAGTGGGATATTATAATGGTTGGACTTGATGATCTTAAAGGTCTTCTCCAGCCAAAACAATTCTATGATTCTATGACTGTGGCAAGAGGTAGTCCTGATCTTCAAACACTGGAAACACTTAAAACACTGCTGCCAAAGGAAGGAATATGCTGTTTCAGCTGCCAAAAGGAGGCAAGACAAGAATTTCTGGCCTTAAAACACAGCAGGCAATATTTAGATTAAAATTTAGATTAAAATTTAGGCAAGGATAACACAGCACTAAAATAGTTTCCACATGTGTGATACAGAACCACTTCCATGGGAGAATTTTAGGAGCAGAGATTACTGACAGCTGCAAAGGGCCATTTCTGAGGCAATTCATCACATTGGAGGGCAAAGGATGATAGAATAACCCTTGGTCATCTCTTCCAATCCTATTTTCTATGATTCCATTATTTGAAATCACTGCTGGGCTGGAGTCTGGGTGCCTGGGAGGACAGCTGAACGCTGGGTGAGAAGACATGGAAAGGGATGAGATAAAGAATGGAGAAGTTTGTGTTGGTCATGTTCAAGTAAACAGATCAGAGAGCAGTGCCCCAAGGTAACACAGAATAAAGGGGGGGAAATAACAAATTATAAGCATCACCAGAAAAAAAAATGTTCACGTCACAGCAATAATCTTTCCTTGCAAATTCTGCAGTGGTTGGTTTATGATGTTACAGTCTTGGGGCTGCTTCACAGAATCCCAAAACGGTTTGGGTGGGAAGGGACCTTAAAGATCATCCAGTCCCACCCCATTGCCATGGGCAGGGACACCTCCCACTAGACCAGGTTGCTCCAAGCCCCATCCAACCTGGCCTTGAACACTGCCAGGGATGGGGCAGCCAGAGCTGCTCTGGGCAACCTGGGCCAGTGTCTCACCACCCTCACAGCAAAGAATTTCTTCCTAATGTCCAACCTAAATCTCCCATCTTCCAGTTTAAAGCCATCACCCTTTGTCCCGTGACTCCATGCCCTTGTCAAAAGTTCCTCCCCAGCTCTACTGTAATTTTGATTTTCCCTCCACCAGCAGTGGAGCATCACCCAGGAGAACAGCTGCTGGTTTAACCTGATGAATTTGAACCTTTCCTCTGTCTTTGTTTTTCCCTCCCATCCCACACACAGGCACTGGCATGAGGGCACCAGCACCCGTGGAGTGTAGACAAGGTTTGAGCAGTGCTTGGATGCCCTCAGCTCCTGCAGTTCATGAATACTGATGATTCATGTTCATCTAATTTGCAGTGCAGGAAATACCCAGGAATGTCTGTGTTTTCTAGCATAACTTGTGATTTGTTTGCTTGTTCTTTTTTGTTGGTTTGTCTTTTTACAAATGTCTGCTGCAATTTCTTTGATGACAACATTTGGTGGCTTTAGCAGTGAGGAGAATCTTCTCTCAGATTCAAGACATTTTGCTTCCCTGGAGCAACCATCCCTTGTATTCCTACAGGATTACACAGAGCCAGATAATATTGAACCAGGTTATAGAATTTTAAAGAGCATGTCCCATCTACTGACAGTTCAAAAAATGTTATATTTTTTAAACTGAAATTTACTGAATTTTTTAACTGAAATCTAGAAAATTTAGGGTAAATTCACTATAACAATTTTGGTTTGTTTCTTATTACAGTTTAAAAAACTGACTTCTTTTGTCATAAATATAAATTTATTCATAGGATTTGCATGGCTCTACATGCCAATATTTAAATTTTCAGTGATTAATATCAATAAAAACTTTCAAGGGGCCAAACATCTACACGCCGCCTTGGAAAATGCCCATGAAGGCTCTTTGTCCCTCAGTGACTGCTGTGTCCAGGATCAGTGTAGAAAAGTTCAAGTGTGAGGGGTCCAAGAGCCACAAACTTGGCTCAAACTGAAGAGTCAAGAGAGATAGAAGCTGAAGTAATGAAGGCTGAACAAGCAAAGACCATGTACACTTGGGTGGCCAGTTTGTTGTGGTGAAGATCAGGGACCCACAGAAGTAGAGTAGATATTTAGAACTTAAATAAATCCTGACATAACCCCCAGCGAATACTACCTTGGAGATGGAAATCTCTTTGAAGATACAGGTTGAAAGAGCTGCAGAAGAATCAACAAGAAGCTTTTTTCTCTTAACAGAGGGGGAGTGTGATGGGATGAAGGCAGACGACTACCAGGACAAGGTCCACAGCCTACAAGTAATTCCATCTCCCAGGAAAGCACCCAGCTCTGCTTTGAAACCATTAGAAGATCATTGTAGTGGGCCCAGACCTGCTGGGCAGGGTAATTGATTGCAGAGCCATAGCTGGTCCCTGAGGTGTAAGACATGGGTGAGAGGTTTGGAGTGGAGAACTCTGCAAGAAATGTTGGGTTACTTCACAGCCAGTGTCTGCTGTAGCTGGATGGCTGCAGAACAGTTTCTCCCAGTGTTGGTCTCTGGACCAGATTCACTCATTCATGTGGTCAGTGATGTCAGACTGTCTTGGAAGTGAATGCTAGATCCAGGGTCATTAAAACATCATCTGTGCTGGGAAGGGTGTGGGGAGTGACTTGGTCATCATTCAATCTCCTAAGCCAAGTATGGATGTGTTTGGGGAAATTTATACAGCTCCTGGTTCCTCTTCCTCTTGTTCTCTTATTGTGTGTGAAGAATGACCCATCCAGATAGTGCCTTGTCTCTCAAACCTCTAAACCACGTGGAGATGTGATTAAGATATCAAGGGTAGCTCAAAGCAAGGTTTACCGAATATTTTAGATCTCAGATTCATTCAAGAAAAGCAATAACATTTGGTGTCACTGCCCTGCTTCTCCTTCAGTCCTACCCTGCCACTCTTGGTGGTGGTGGGAGAGGTTCTGCTGCTCTTGTTCATTGGCCCCAGGAGCAGGTACAGAGGGGAAACAGAGAACATCAGGACTCCTGGCTCTCAGGAGAGCTCATCTCTCCTCCTGACCCTGTTCTGGGGCAGGATGAGTAAGCTACTCTGAATCCGGTTTTCTTATTGGTGAAGCCCATTATCATCTTTGTAAAGTGTTTGGAGATTTATTTTTTATAAAAAGTTGCAGAAGAGCTAAAGCAATCACTACTGAGTAGATTTAAAAGTATCTCAGTACGAAGGTGACTACAGCCACTACCAACACGTTGTATGGACTTCCCAAGACAAAAGCTGTGCAGGAAGCCTCTATTCCCGAAAGGATTTTGGGGTTTGGTTGGGTTTTTTTTTTGCTGTTCCTTGATGCTCTGATGACACCCTGTGGACTTTTCCCAGCACTGCTGTAGCTGTGCACAGACCCAAGAATTTAATTCTTTTTCTCCCTGATGGTTCATCTACTCTGTTTCCCTACATTTTTATCTAGTGACATTTTTTTCTTCAGGCTATTAACTCTGTAGTGGCTTTTGGCAAGGGAGCCACGTAGCTAGCATATATCCTGTTCCTGTACACTGCTGCCTTGCTGACATGTGTTGGTTTGCAATTAGATGGTGGGGCAACCTAGACCTCTCTGTGACCAGCTGTGCTCCATGGCACATCTTGAAATGCCACAGCAGGTTTCAGATGTTTCAAGTGATCCACTCACTGGGACTATGGGGATTTGAGACCTCGTCCACAATTAATTTCCCCAGATTTAGACTCTGTCTAGAAGAACATACTTCTCCTTTGTCCCCTCAGTCACAACTTCTATGCCAGAAGAAGTATATATTAATAATTTGTCACTGTTTTGTGTTAAAATGTGTTGCCTGTACACTTATTCACATTGTAGGTGTGCTCACAATCCAGTGCTGATCCTTGAGGAGCGACACTGGTGGGAGCATACAGCGGCCACTGGCTTTCCACACCATTCCACACTTGTCTGTATTTGGGAAGTACTTTCCTTCTTAGCATCCCTCAGTCTCAAAAGAAATAGTAAAGGAAGGAAAGAAGTAGGAATTAAATTTTCTTTCTTTTATGAATGCTCATCCCCATTTGAATTCACACTGTGAGTGCAAGCAGAACCACCCCAAGACCACCAAGTAATTGGAAGAGAGCATCCAAGTTTTCAGTGGCAAAGTGTTAGGACCACTTATCTAACAACATTCTTGTAGACCTTGTGAATTAGGTTCAGTCAACACGTGGACAGAGTTTGAGATGGTCAGACATTAGACCTAGGTGTATGCAGTTGAGAGGAAAAGAATAGTCAATGTTCTGACCAGATGAATTCAGATTAAAGCCTGAAAGAAAACTTAGGCTGAGTTTTATCAGTGATACTATCCCAAATGATTGAGCAACAGAGTCAATCTTACAGATTTTTATCATCCTCTTCAGCTTGTCAGTGGTAATAGGCACTAGAAAGTCTATCTTTATTGAAAGATGAAGACAGTGGATAGCTAAAGGCTTGTGTGGCAGCTCTGCTGAGGAAATGAGACCAGGCACAAACACCACCAAGGATTTCTGTGTGTACTGTGGGGAAAGCTTTGAAGGAATATCAAACCCTTAAGCATGGAAAAATAGAGGAATGTTCCTCCTGGTCCTGGGGGAAGATAGAGCCACCAATATTACAGGAGGCGAGTGAAGATCTCAGAGTATTTAAGCACAGCAGTGATTTAAAATGCTAGTTGGAATAAACTGAATGGAGACCACTAGGGTGGATGTTAATGAGGAAATAATTCCAGCCCCTTTGGTTAAAGGTCCACTGGAATGGTTTTCACTCAAAAAAGCTTGTGGCATCCTGCTGTGAGCTGTCAGACGATGTAGCTGAACTGAGAAGGATGAGATGATGAGATGAGATGAGATGAGATGAGATGAGATGAGATGAGATGAGATGAGATGAGCAGTCAGCAGAGTTCCTGGTACAATGGTGATGTCAGACCATCAGAGACCAGAACCATTAGTCACATTGCTCCCTGCCTTATCCTTCAGCTGAGCTGGGAACAGAAGAGCAGCACATCCACTTCCCCTACAAAAGGAGAAACAATGCCTCTGGGAAGCCTGTGGAGCTGGGTGCTGGAACCTGCCCTTCCTCCTCCTGCACACAGTGAAGGCAGACAGGAAAACTCCAGCTGCAGAGGAGAGTTGCTGTAACAGCTGCATGGAGCCGCCCATCCACTAACACATTCCAGGCTGCAGAAAGTCACACCTGGTGTTTAGTGCATCACTTCCCAAGGAAAGGGAAATGAAGTTTGCATCCTTCTTGTGGAAACAGAACAAAGACATCTAAATGTTTGTTATCATGTGTGATGATCTCGTGTGCATGAGTGAAACCCCAGACCTGCCTCATTGCTCCCAGATCTCAAGGAAGCTGGTGCATCTTGTGTGACAGGTGAGATCCTTTGCACTGTTGGAAATGTTCTCACACCCAAGTGCTGAGGCACATTTTGCTGTCACTTTGGGTTGTGGAAACACACTGAAAGTCACTCTGTTAGTTTACATGGTAAGTAAATGATATTTAGGCAATGGAACTAAATAGAGGGAAACTTGTGGAGATCAAATAAAGTCTCTCACAATCATTTGGTTACAGTAACTCAGGACTCCCAAGTCAACTTTTCCACCTGTAACCAGAGAGTTCAATCCTCTCTGAACAGGATTTTATAGATATTACACACAGGGAGAGTTTAATGCTTAATATCAGATTTACTCATTTGAAGGTGCTTGATGTTATGTGGCATTTTGATTAATCAGAGGGGTACAGCAATAACTGCAATCACCATACAAGTACCAATGACAGCAGAAAACAGCAACTGCACTATGCCATTCCATCCCAACACAATCATGATTTTAATTATCAGTCTCAATAATAAGTTCACCATTGTGACTCTGAGCATCACTAGCCCTTGCAAAGGAATATACATATTTATATAATCTTTTATATATTAATATTTAAGATAATATTTATAGAATGTTTTATATATAGGTTGAGACCAGCTCAGGCCTGTTGGTCTCTTCAGAGCTCTTGTTGCTTACCATGCAGTTTTTACACTCCCTGTGGGGCTGAGCCATGGACACGCTCCCCGTCGCTGGTCTGGCTAACTCAGGAATACATTCAAACCCTCGGGATTAACTCTGGGACAAACATTGACACAACCACTCTGTCCCTCACCTGATAGAACCAGTTAATCTAGAACAAAAGCCACCCTCCAGTTCCCTTTGGCTGAGATCTGCTCAGGTCTGTTTACAGCAGCTGTGGTCAGTCACTCCTCGTTTTCTTCCCCAGCTTCAGGAGCCCTCGTGCTCCTCCCTGCAGCCTTCTGCCACTGAAGAGGTTTGCTGATCAGTCCCATCAGTAGGTGCACGTCTGATCGAGTCATGATTTCAAAGAAACACAGAACAACTTCTGCAGTAGCAAAATCCAAGGATGAATCCAGAATAGCAACTAGAAAGACTCGCCTAGGGAGACAGAAAGAGCCTCTCTGTATGTCTGCTGAGGCTGAAGAACGGATGGAAAAGGAAAAGCCTTATTCCTGGCTTCATGTTTGTTTTTTTTCCTGGCCATTCTGCTAGTAGTGCAAGTTTCAGGAGTGATGATGCACTGAGACATCAGAGCTTCACCAGTGTCTCACCTCACAAGAAAAGAGGGGGATATATTGGAAAAAAGTGCCAACAGAGCTTGAAGAGATACTGCCAGGTGACTGTGACCTACAAAAGTCTCACTGGGCTGACAGTGGGCATTAAGGTGGGTACTCTGAAGGCAGCACCAGAACTGCTTAGGAACAACCTATTCTTCAAAAGGGATGTCAGGCCCAGGCAAAGGCTGTCTGGGGCAGTGGTGGAGTCCCCATCCCTGGAGGGATGTCAAAGACATGCACACATGGTGCTGAGGGACATGGTTTAGTAGTGGCCTTGGCAGTGATAGGTTAATGGTTGGACTTGATAATCTTAAAGGTCTTTTCCAACCAAAATGCTTCAATAGTCTGGTATTCACAGAGCAAATTGAATGTGGTGAGGAGGGTCCAGGCTTCAGTGTCCTGCCATGGTACAGAAGGCATCTGGGCTGTGCTCATGGCAGAGTTTTGGAGCTCTGATGAGCTTCTCTCAAAGTAGCTTACAGTGAAGCTTGCAGGTAGGGCCACTGGGCTTCTTCTCTGCATGACCTGCAGACTGCTGTTCCTGACACAAGAGCATTGGCCTTCTCAAGTAAGCACTATGGTTTTTCTGAAGCTGTTGTGTCAGTGATGGGAGTTCTGCAGACACATGTAATGTAAAAAGTCATCCTCACTATCAGCACTGACCAACAGAAATGCTGCTAGAAAACTTCCATTGAGCCAGAGAAGAACAATCACTTCTCCATCATCAGAATAATGGGAGGCAATGATATGAATATTGAAAAATTCCAAATAATAGAGTTATTACTTCTCTTGAAGAGAACTGGCTCCTAAACATCTAGCTTGATTGCCACTGCACCATATTACCTACTATTTAATTTTCCAGAAAATATAAATTGTATATGAAGTGTCAGCTCAAGTCCAGAGCAGCATGTATCATACAGGGAATCACAGACTGGTTTGGGGTGGAAGGGACCTTAAATACCATCTAGTTCCAACCCCCTGCCATGGGCAGGGATTCCTCTCACTAGACCAGGTTGCTCCAAGCCCCATCCAACCTGGCCTTCAACACTGCCAGGGATGGAGCAGCCACAGCCGCTCTGGGCAACCTTGGCCAGTGTCTCACCACCCTCACAGCAAAGAATTTCCTCCTAAGATCTCATCTCAATCTCCCCTTTTGCAACTTGAAACCATTCCCCCTCCTCCCATCACTCCCTGCCCTTGTCAAAAGTCCCTCCCCAGCTTTCCTGTAGCCCCTTCAGGCACTGGAAGGTGCTCTAAGGTCTCCCTGGAGCCTTCTCTTCTCCAGGCTGAACAACCCCAGCTCTCTCAGCCTGTCTCCAGAGCAGAGCTGCTCCAGCCTTCTGATCATCTTTGTGGCCTCCTCTGGACTTGCTCCAACAGCTCCATGTCCTTTTTGTGTTGGGGACCTCAGCACTGGACCCAGCACTGTAGGGGGTCTCTACCAGAGGGGAGCAGAGGGGGACAATCCCCTCCCTGGCCCTGCTGGTCACGCTGCTGGGGATGCAGCTCAGGACACAGTTGGTTTTCTGGGCTGCCAGCACATATTGCCAGCTTATGTGAGCTTTTCATCACCAGTGGCTCATATTGAGCTTTTAATCACCAATGTGGACTGAAGCACTGTGTTTCATCCTTCATTATATCACATTTAATAAGCTTTGCCGAAAACACAACTGCTGAAGGGTGTGCAGAGATGTCTAAACTGATTCTGCAACAGGTCTGTTTGGATTGCATAGAGATACTGCTTTGCCTGACCAAAGAGCTGGCTCTGCTTGACTCCAGATCAGGTATCTGCATTCCCAACAACCCAGATATCCTGTGGATGGATTACAGGTGTCAAGAATACAAAACACCACTCTGTGGTGAAGCATCCACATTATATTTCTCATTTTCATTCAAGGTTGCATACATGGATTTGCACAAAGAATTGGGTTCCTGGTTTTTGTATCACTTTCAGAACTTAAAATAATTGCTGTAAAGCTGTAGCCCCACAACCCTCCCCCACACGGAAGGCCATCTGCTCATTGTTTTACCTCAGCAATCTGACATTTGCATGTTCTTTTTCCTGGCTGGAAGTATCCACCTGCAACCAGCTCACTGCCTGCTTTGAATCTGAGTTTAGAAATAGGATTTAAACAGACTTACCATTCTGCCTTAACATTAATTCCTGTTTAATAAACATGAATTATTTAAGCTTAAAGCAAACGATTGTAGTAACCTTGCTTCTGATTACAACAAAGTAATATAGTGCTGGGCTCATATAATAAGGTCAGTCCTTCCTTTTACAATCAATGATGAACTGATCCCCTTAAAATGAACTACACTTGACTTCCTCCTCTACAGCTTTAAGAGATAAAATTAGATTCGAGAAGAATGACCCGGGAGAGCAGCTGGCTCACTGAGCCACTTGCTCCAAAACATCTCTAATAAGCTGTAATTTTTACTTCAGCCATTACATGTTCTGCCACACTAAGAGCTAAATGTTGAATTGGAAGAGGAACGAGGAATATTTTTGAAATAAATATCAACAGTTCAATTCTGTGGCTTGTGCAGCTTCTTTTGAAAGACAGACCTGTCCCAAGCATAGGCCCTTAGAAACAACAGAATCATGGAATTGTTTTGGTTGGAAAAGATCTTTGAGATCATAAAATCCAATGATTAACCCAGCCCTGCCAAGTCTACCACACACTGCTATGTGCCTCAGCACTGCATCTGCACATAGACCAGAAGGACTCCCCAAAATCAGTATATGCCTAAAGCCATCTTCATCCATCTGTCCTCTCTGATCAAGGCAGAAGATCTCCAAGATGGCAAGCATGGGACTCTATTGTGTCAGCAATGCCTGTTGCCATCTGAAAGGCCTCGGGGTAACCAAGATACTCTGTGAACTCAGCAGATGTGACATTCCACTGACAGCTGAGTCAGAGGTGCTGGCATGCAGGGTAGCATGTCCTCTCCAGAAGCATCCAGCTGAGTGTAGTTCCTGCTTCACTTCTAGGGCTTTACTCCACTTCATGACATGCCAGGACTAGAGAATGGTCCTTGCATCAGACAGAATCTCCTGGCTGGGCATTCAGCACTCTCTGCCATGTAGGGTCTCCTCTGTGCAGGGATCTTCAGATGCAGGAGGAAGAATATTGAGCAATAATATTGGGAACAGGAGAAAGAAACCTACTTTTCTCTGGTAAGGACCTCCTCAGGTCTCCAAGAGGCTTTCAGGTAGTCTGTAGTCCACAAATAGACATGTTGCAGTGTTCCCTGAGCTGATAATTCCTGTGTGCAGTTGGGAAGCAGAGAGCCTTGCCAGCTCAGCACTGCACCTGAGCTCCTGTTGCTGATTCAGCCACTTCATGTTTGGGTCTGAATTCTGCTTACTGTGCTGCCCCTTGGGGACAATGCAGAACAGATCTATACTTCGCAGGAGAGCACTATTGTCACACTCATTTTGTCCCTACAGGGGAAAGTAAGCAAAAATCTGCAAGAACACACTCAGTGTCTTCTGAACTTTGGATCACCACCACTTCTTATTGCTTCTGCAGGCATAATCCCATGCTAATGAACCAGTCTTCCTGTAGGGTCTTCAACAAGTAAGCAGAAGCAAGGAAAAAACTGATAAGGAGCAAAAAAGGTTTCTTAATTTCTACTGCCTTTTGTTAGCATTTGTGCCTTCTAAAAATTAATGTTAATTGACTAATGTCACAACCTGAATCTAAGTCTTACAATGTTTCGGTATGCTCTAAAATCCCATGATCATGAAGAATAAGACTGATGCTTTAATATTTTAATTTCTTGTATGAAAGTAATTTTCTACCTTTTGAAATAATAGAAACAAAGCTGAAAAATGCCCAAAGCACATCCTAAATCTTCACAAATGTTACATTTTAGCCTTGTTTTGTTTTTAGCAGGCTGCTGTTTTTTTGTCTGTTTGTTGTTGGATTTTTGCAGCTAACCCTGCTGGTATAACAACCTTGTCTAAAAAGGCAAAATCTTGCTTTGATAGTGACTTGATTTGATAGTTTGGCACAGGTGCAAAGCCAGGACAAGTCAAACTTTCAGATGAGAGTGTTGTATGCAAAGTTCTGAATATCTGTCAACAGAGTGGACTTCTGGAAGAACTAAGGTGACCTGTGTGTGTCATTAAAAGCAAGTGGAAGTCAAAGAGCAAGATTAAAAGGCAAACAAGCTGGGTGAATAGTGTAGCTGTTCCTGGAAGAGCTGGTGGGCACGGCTGTACAGCCCAGGGCACTCCAGGTGACCTGCAGATCATGGGTGTGCCAGGTGCAAGAGGCCAAAAGACCTTGTATCAGTTCTCTGAAATGTGGAATCAAATTCCTATCAGTCTACTGATGCCATCAGGGAAATGGGATACAGCTCTTTGGGTAGGAGCAAAGAGAAACAAAATTACTTATAATAAAATTCAGGAGGCTGGCAGATTTGGGCCCTCTTGAGCATGTTCAAGGCCAGGTTGGATGGGACTTAGAGTAACCTGGTCTAGTGGAAGGTGTCCCTATTGGAGCTAAGTGATCTTTAAGGTCCCTTCCCACCATTCTGTGATTCTACGATTCTGTGTTTTGAGCATTAGAATAAATCCAAGGCAGTTTTCAGCTGAAAACAATGATCTTCTTCTCCCAGTGCCCAGCTCATGCCAATCTTTTGCCCATTTTGGACAAGGTCGTGCCCTTTTATTGCAAGGGATAGAGATGGTGGGTTTCACCACACCCTTGCAGCAAATCGTTAAGGGGTTACAAAAGAGGAATGGTGAATGCTAGAATGTGTTGTCCTGTTTGACTGAAGCTGCAGGGAGATGGTAAATATAAAGCCCCTCCTAAGATACGTGGGGGGGATATAATTTTATCTAACAGGCTCCAAGTTGATGCACTGTTTCTTCTAGCCCTGTTGTTTCTTCTGTAAATCCTTGTGTTAATCTCTTCTCAGTGGGCAGAGTGAGAGGGAAGTCTTCACTGTTAAGAAAGTCTGTGGAGTAAATTATTTTCCCCAGGTTTCCAGGAAAGGCTCAGGTAGTTTTATTCAGGCCGTGATGGAATCATTAGAAAAGCCAACCCATTTTGCTACCGGCAGCACTTGGTATCAGCTGCAAAATGACACTTGGGTGCTGGCAGCAGAGCACAAGACCCTCTGTGCAGTTGTGGATACTCCCTGGGGAGTGCAGAGAGCTCTTCTGCCCTGATGATGCACCAAGACTTCCTGGGCAGCAAGTTCCCTCTTCGCTTGCTGGCCAGGAAGTTTGTTTGGGTTTGTTTGGTTTTGATGTTTTGTTCTGTTGTCTTTTTTCTTTTCAACTTTTTTTTGTTTTACTTTACCTCCTCATAACAGCTACTGGCTTTACTTCTAAAACCAGCTTTGTGAGCCTTGGCTTTATGTGCTTCACATACGCCTCTGAACAAGGAAAACTGTGGAACGGTAGGTGTAGTAGAAACAGTAGGAGGAGGAGGAGTAACGACAACAACAATAACGACAACAATAATAATAATAAATTGCCTTGGTGAGTCATGGCTATTTCTACTGTTTCTACTTATTTTTATTTTGGAAGATGAGCTCTCTGGCTCCACAGTGCAACACAAACCAAGGTTACCTGAGCTTTACAGTGGCTTCTCTTCCCAGGGATACACTCCCGACTCCTATACCAGGCTGAGGGAGCACAGAAGTGTTCAAGGCCAGGTGGGATGGGGCTTGGAGCAACCTGGTCTAGTGGGAGGTGTCCCTGCCCATGGCAGGGGGGTTGGGACTAGAAGATCTTTAAGGTCCCCTCCACCCCAAACCAGTCTGTGATTTCATGATTCTAAGTAAAATCCTAGTTTTGCTTTGTCTTGTGTGTATCACTAGGTGTCAATGTGGGGGGATGTAAATAGGGCAATATACGAACTTATCCTTGATTGTATACTTTTAAAGGAATATGGTGGGCAATGTGGTAGACAATGGTTGTGGGAGTTGTTCTGTCATGACATATGCCCAGAAAGATCTTCTGAAAGGAAGTTTGGTGCCTAATCATATCTGTCCTAGTCTTCAAAAAATTTAATTTGTTTCATCCCAGGAAATAATTAGGACAAAAACCAAGATCTTGTGAACTTCATGGACCTGCTTTGGAATTAGGAAAGTGCTGAAGTCTTGGCTCAGCAGCACCCAGCTTTCAGCTGACTGAAATCAGGAGATGGGTACGCTGAATAGGGCAACTCAGTGATGTGAGGAATGAGAAGGAAGGGCTGGCTTTATAACGCTCAATTCGAAATGCTCAGTATTTGCTACTCACATTGCAGCACTCAGACCTCTTGGTTATAGAGCAGAATTGCCCTGTGACCCTGGAAATACAGCATGTGTGCAGGGGCAGTGTCTATCTAAGCATAAAAGAAGAGACAACAGATAGCTATGGGAGAGCAAGGCAGCAATTTAAGGCACAGAAATATGGTGGTTTGAAAATCAACCAAGTGGGCAGTGAAGGATGGCATTACACATGGAGTGGATTTGGGAATATAGTTGAATATTAGATGATAAGTAGGGTGGGATATGAAACCTTTGGGAATGAAGGGAGGGATCTCATTTTTAATATGATAAGGGCTGGTGAAGAACATCATGGGGAAAAGTAATTCCAGATTAGAAAATAATGAAATGAAAATGGATGGATATGATCAGGGCATGACTGCACTGAGGCAGGACTCTGCAGTAACTGAGGTACAGCACGTGACAGCCTGGGTGGGTTTTCTATTTGATCAAGGGGAAAGCTGCTCTATTAACTGTTTTACACACCTGCTACCACAGTTGCTGGTGAAGTTGCTGATATATTTCAAAGTGTAAGTTCGCCATGCTTAGAATCTGCTTGTATTAGGTCTCTGCATCAGTGGATTCTTACACTAAAGGTGCAAATTAAACTCTGTTCTGCTCAGAAGCCATTTTTTAACTTCTAAATGGTCACCCTAAGCAGGGTTCAAATGAGGAAGGGAGAATTCAGACCATGTGCTCCGGTAGGATGTATAGATTCAACCTGTTCAGAGGATGGTTGTACTGCCTGCTGCACTTTACTTGAATAACTTGATAGTGTAGGGAGAACAGTTCCCCAGAAATACTGAATTCAGTGAGACAGTAAATTGCAGAGGACACTTTGTTGCCAGACCAAATTTCTCCAGTGATTTTAGCCAGGTACAGGAGTCTTGCTGCTGAGTAACATTCAGAACGGCTGTAATGGAGTGGAGTTTAGCACAAACCCCACCATAGATTGGAAACATGAGGAGAGCTTTCAAAAAAGAGTTATAATAAATAGTGCACTGAGCTTTTGAAGCATGCATATGGGACTTTTTTGGTGTGTATTTAATTGACTGGCTGTTTAAATTAAGTAAAGCAACGGCAAAAGCCAACTGTACCCAAGGAAATTAATTATTGTTTGTCCATTTTGTTTGTCAAGAGTAAACATTTATGAAAATATGAGCTCAGTACTTGTTTCTGTGCACTGACCACAAATCTCACCGTGCATCTTTGCTCTGTTTTCATGAGACAGGAGGACAGGATGATAGAAGGCTGATGGGGACCAGAATGCTCTGTTCTTAAAAAACATTGTCTAAGTCAAGGCCACGTGGAGATGGGGAGACTGGAGTTAACCTACCTCTGTTAATTGAATCCGGCCTCTTTGTCAGAACAGAAAAAGCCCTAAAGGGGCCTGTGATTTCCCAGGTTTTGAAAGGTGTTTTAGTACCTCAGCTGCATTTGTATGGTCTAATTGCCGAGTGGTTTACATTTACAGAATGTAAGGATCTGCAAGACTTTTTGTCATCAATCCACAGCAAAAGAGGGCAGAACATCTAAAACTGATAAAGACAAGCTCTGCTTCCTGCTGACAGTATTGATTTCTGGTAAGAACATAATGGTCATAATATAAAATCTCTTAAATAAAGATTTTTTAATTCTGTTTACATATCTGAGGTCAGTGTCCACCTCACCTATCCTCTTAAAATACTTCACATTTCATGTAAAATTTTGCAGAAAATGTTTCTATTCCTACTGTGTCCTTTCCTGCAGTCAGTTACTATCTGATAGGACCGCTTGCTGCTGCGGCCATGTCACTTGTCATTCAAAAAGCCAGTGATTAATGTCCTCCAGCTTGTCTTACTTCCAATTAGGAATGACCTTCAGGGCTCACTGCCGACGGTATGGACTAGATGATCTTTAAATGTCCCTTCCCACCCAAACCGTTCTGTGATTCTATGATTCAATGTTTTGAGCATTAGACTAAATCCAAGGCAGTTTTCAGCTGAAAACGATGACTCCTTCTCCCAGGGCCCAGCTTCTACCAATCTTTTACCCATTTTGGACAAGGTTGTGCCCTTTTCCTGCAAGGGATAGAAATGGTGGGTTTCATCACACACTTAGAGCAAATTGTCAAGGGGTACAAAAAAGAAGAGGAAGGATGAACCAGACCGTGATTCTTTCTATGATTCTATTAAAATAAGCAAGCTGTGGTTCTGAAAGTCAGTCTGAGATTAATCTAGGAGGTGGAAAAGTGGTCTCAATCCTAGATTCTGGATTGGCTTCCCTCTTTCATAGCCTCATTAAGTCATTTTTCTCCAAAGACTAGTTCATAATGAGAACTAGCTTTTTTCCCTTGATGTTCAGTTCAATAACGTCCTGTACGATCAGTTATGCTGTACATTTGTGCCCGTAACTCTGTTTTGGCTCCATTGCCTAATGGTTGTGCACACACTTGCAATCCCCTGAAGGGGCTATGAGAATTAAGGTGTACAAACACCTTTAAGAACATGGGCCTTAACTTTCCTTTGTCCCTGGCACGGTATTCACTGACGGCGGCTTTCCCACACAGGCACATACTACGATTTTCCACATTCTCTTCCCATAGAAACAGGAATGTATGATGCTGCACGCTGTGAGAAGCTGCTAATTCTTCTACAAAGCCACGGTACAGAAAGAGCAATGATTTGAGACGCTGCATAGACATCTGTCCTCCGCAGGTAGGTTACAAGGGCTGGCTTTCAGATAGTGTGATCATTAGTTTTTCTCTCCAGTGATATCCCTCCTTTACTAGGAGAGATTATGGAAATTAAATCACAAGTCTGGGTGAGGTGGGAATAGAACTTGAAAGCTCCTGGGGCTTCCAAGAGCAGAAGTGGCTTTTGGTTCACAGAAGATGGAGTGGATTGCAACTCTGGAGGGTTGATTTAGGTTAGACATTAGGAAGAAATTCTTTGCTGTGAGGGTGGTGAGACACTGGCCCAGGTTGCCCAGAGCAGCTGTGGCTGCCCCATCCCTGGCAGTGTTGAGGCCCAGGTTGGATGGGGCTTGGAACTAGATGATCTTTAAGGTCCCCTCTCAGCAGCACCTTTCTGAGTCTATCTGAGTGTTGTCCCGGCTCATCTCCATGGCCTCCTCTGGACTCACTACAACAGCTCCATGTCTTCTTATGCTGGGGACCCCAGCACTGGACCCAGCACAGCAGGAGGGTCTCACCAGAGCAGAGCAGAGGGGGACAATCCCCTCCCTGCTGGTCCCGCTCCTGGGGATGCAGCCCAGGATACGGTTGGTTTCTGGGCTGACAAGCACACGGTGCCGGCTCATGGTGAGCTTCTCATCACCCAACAATCCCAAGTCTCAGGGCGGCTCTCCATCCATTCTCCTCCCAGCCTGGATCTGTGCTTGGCATTTCCCTGATCCAAGTGCACCTGGTCTTGTTGAATTCCATGAGGTTGTCATGAGCCCACCTCTCCAGCCTCTCTAGATCCTTCTGAATTCCACCCCTTCCCTCCAGCACCTCGGGATGCCACCCAGAGCTATCTGGGCGTCATGCCTTTTTCACCCTCAGCGCTGTGTAAGCTCCGTTTTCATTCTGCACGTCTCTTTGTTCTTTCTGATGTGATCTCCAACCCCCAGCCCCCCAACCATAATTACTTCCATTAACAGCCGACACCAAGAGGCTGCTGGTGGCAGGGAAGGGGCGCTGGGTGACGGGGAGGGGGGGTTGGTGGCAGTGAAGGAGGGGGTGGGCAGGCACTGAAGAGGCCGTCGTGCCGGGGCTGAGCAGGGAGGGAAGGGGCTGAGCAGGGAGGGAAGGGGCTGAGCAGGGAAGGAAGCTCAGCAGGGAAGGAAGGGGCTAAGCAGGGAGGGAAGGGGCTGAGCAGGGAAGGAAGCTCAGCAGGGAAGGAAGGGGCTGAGCAGGGATCGAAGGGGGCTGACCAGGGATGAAAGAGGCTGGGCAGGGAAGGGGCTGGGCAGGGAAGGGGCTGGGCAGAGGAGGAAGGGGCTGGGCAGGGAAGGGGCTGGGCAGAGGAGGAAGGGGCTGGGCAGAGGAGGAAGGGGCTGGGCAGAGAAGGGGCAGGGCAGGGAAGGGGCTGGGCAGGGAAGGGGCAGGGCAGAGGAGGAAGGGGCTGGGCAGGGAAGGAAGGGGCTGGGCAGAGAAGGGGCAGGGCAGGGAAGGGGCAGGGCAGGGAAGGGGCAGGGCAGGGAAGGGGCTGGGCAGCCCCGGCCGCCATGGCGGGGAGGGGGGGGGGGCAGGAGGGGGCGGCCCCGCCCTTTGGCCGCCGCGGCGCAGGGCGCACTGCGCATGCGCAGATCCCGGGTGGGGGGGCGGGGTTCTCCCTCCTTTCCCCCCCCTCCCCCCCCCGCGCGCCGTACAGTAGGTGGAGTCACGCGGGCGGGGTCACATGACCGGGGCCCTGTACAGTAGGAGCCCAATATGGCAGCGGCGGCGGCGCGCGCAGGGGCGGCGGCGGGGGCTGCCCGCGCGTAGGGCCCGGCCTCCCGCTCCGCTCCGCTCTCCCGGGCCACGGGAGCCCCCTCGGGTCCTTCGGAGTCAGCTGCGCCCCCGCCGAGTCCGACATGAGGGAGAAGGGCCGCAGGAAGAAGGGCAGGACCTGGGCAGAGGCCGCCCGGACGGTAGGTGGTGGCTGCGGCCGGGGGGCCGGAGGCGGCCTGGGCGGGTCAGAGGCCTCCGGGGCCTGCGGGCTCCCTCCCGCGGGGCACGGCGGTGCGGGCCCCGCTCGGAGCCCCCACGGGGCGGGCAGCCCCCGTGGCGGCGGCGGGGTCGGTGCCCTCTCGGCCTGGGGCTGCGTGCGGGGCGGCCCGGGCTGTGCTGGCCTGGCTCTGCCCTCAGCTCCGTGCCGGCGCGGCACGCTTGCATGGGCAGGTTTTCTTATTTTGGCGTATTCCTCCAGTTGCTTCGTGTTTCGTGGCCCAAACTTCTATAGGCAGCTCGGTGGGGGAGGGGTTACCTCTTATTTGCAAAACTCTGTGCGTGATAGGGATGTAAATAATGTGAGCAAACGAGTGATCTGCACAATTCCTTTTTTAAAAAAAATGTTTGTGCTCTTTTGTTTGTTAATTTTTGTGGGGTTTTTGGGGGTTTTTTTGTCGTTGTTTTGTCTTTTTTTGTTGTTTGTTGTTTTTTTTTTAGCATTCCCAGTGTCTCAGTGTATTCCATGCAGCAGAACTTGTTGCAGTAGGAGCCACTGCCTTCCATCAGGTCACGTAGTGAGCTGCAAACCCTGAAAGGAGGATTTTTATTATCAGTTTTCCAGTCTGACAGTTTTTGTTACTATACTTTTTTTCAAGATGAGCTTACCATAGTTTCTATGTGGGGCAGGCCCGTTGGAGGGTGGATAAAAGAAAGGGGAAGCTGAGTAGTGGGACAAGCGTGAGGGGAAGCTAAACAAGTGCAACCTGCAGGAGCTGAAGTATTGAATTGTGAGAGGACAGCACAGGCTTCCCAGAGATCTGTAGTTGCAGTGTGGGTTCAAATCTGCCTAATGGGGAGGGGGAGGAGTTTGGGTTCTATCATGAGTATTCTGAAAGGGGTATCTGTTAAAACAAGACTTAAAAAGTCTGGCTGGAGAGGAAATGAAAATAGGCACCAGTAGCTGCATCTTGCAAGCAGCATTGTAATAAATAGTAATTTATTTGGACCTTGTATTTGCAGTTTGAAATGCACCAGAATAGCTGCTCTTCTTTCAGGAGATATGATGCAATTAACTATTTTAAGAACATGAGATGCTGTCTCACAGGCGAACACTTTGGTACTTCCCTGTGCAGGTTTTTGTGTATCTTTCTTAACTATTTGCTTTGAAAAAAGAATGGAAGAATCTTTCTGTAGGATGTAAGTGGGACCAGAGCTTTTTCAACATGTGTGCCTTGCTGTTTATCCACTGATCTCTTCCAGAATCCACTTAAGGGCTAAAGCATGTGTTTAGAAAAGCTGTGCTGAAAATTACCAAAACTGAAGGTTACACATTACCCTGGGTTACATACCTAGATTCATGGCAGAGGCAGCCAAAAGTAGGAAAAAATGAGCAAATGCTTGCCAAAGCCTCAGGTTTGGCAAATATTTCTATTTGTGTATTCAGTGGGGTTGTTAAATATTCTGGCTAAACTCCACCTCCCATCTTCAAAAAGTTTCCTTGCTTTTTTGGTTTGAAATGATGCCTTTTGGTTCCTGTGCTAGCTTGTGTGCTTGTTTCAGCTCCTCAGCTGCTGGTGGTTGAAGTTCATAGGGTATTTTATAAAACCACATTAAGAAATGTGGCAGCTCTCAGGTACCTTGTCCTTCTGCTCCTCAAAGGTAACATGGAAGTTCCCGCAAGCTTGAGAAGCCTTCCATTTTGTCCTCAGAACTTTTTTGTTGGAGTTCTCTCCTCGCTGAGTTCTCTAAGCTGGCTTGCTGAGAGTTGGGGTGAGCCCCCATGGTCATAGGTCAGCATGGAGCTGCAGGGAAAGGGGCTTGGGGTGCTGGGTTTGGACAGCAGCTGGCTGTAGACCTGCTTGTGCTGGCAAACTGCCCCATAGTGGTCCATGAACAGCAGTGTAAGGTCACCATGGCAGGGGGGTTGGAACTCGGTGGTCTTTAAGGTTCCTTCCAACCCAAACCAGTCTGGGATTTTGTGTTTCTGTCCCCCTCTGCCTCCTTGCTCTGTCATCTCTGGTGCTTGTAGGTAGTTCAGAGAGCTAAACCAGCAAAATCTCCATGGGTGTTATTATGGTGTTTGATCTGGCTTCATGCCAGTTGAGTCCTCCTAACCAGGTTTTTGGGATCAGGCGTTATCCAGTGCAGGGGAGGTGATGGGAATGGGGGGAGGGGAGAGCACCAAGGTAATACCTGCCTCAGTTGCCTTAATCTCTTGTGCAATTCAGTGTTAGTTGGAAACAAGGTGGTAAGTGACAGCAACACATCCCTTCTGTTTGATAGATGGACCTTGGGTAGGTGTCTGGATAAGGTGGATTCAGTGGGAGCTCATTAGCTGGAACAGAATTGCAGTGCAAAGTAAGGAAAGGGTGCCCTGCGTGGGCAGCACCTTCAAGGAGGAAGTTACTGTTGATAAACAACCTTTTTCTTATTTCCTGGCTCATTCAGTAAGTTTGCAGCTGCAGATGACTCTTAACTTCTGTGACTTTTCTTGGGACAATGGCTGGGTATCCCCGCAGTTAAAGTAAAAAGCTCACTTAAGAAGCTGATAGTACGTAGCACACGAGTTTAGATACATGAGTTTAAGATGATAGAACACAATTTTAAGATAAAAACACTGTCTATGTCTCCAACATGGAGTATGCCCTTCCTGTCAGAGGTGTAGCAGCTGAACTGTAGAAACACCAATAGGACAGTGTGTCTAAAGAAAAGAGAGGACTCATCTGTTCTACTAAGGACTAGAACAGGCAGGTGATACCTGTATTGGCAAATTCAAGTTTTAGGGCTTGTTTTCTGACCCCAAGGCCATCTCACAGAGTCTGTGTGCATCCCTACAGCTGAACCTCCATCCTTCACACTGGATGATGGCATTCATGCTGCCTGTGGCAGGCTGGCCTGTGCTGAATCCTGAACTGCACCATAAGCAGGTGTCTGGGCTTCATCTGTAATCCTGCAACCAGATCTGTGCCAGGAACGTTTTACCAACCTCATGGTGGGGACAGCCAGGCTTCTGCCTCTGCCCTGCTGTGGCTGAGCTAAAACATCTGGTTGTGGCAGTCCAGTGGTTATCAGTAACTGATGCCTGTTAAGCTAGTGCCGTCAGATGAGAACCAATATTCCCTGCTGTCATTGTAGTACTGAACCGATACTCAGTGGGGCTGTGGTTGGAGGGTGCAGGCACCATGCTGCACAAGGCAGTGGGACTTTGGTTGTGCAGGAGAGAAGTTCTTAGCTTTGCTTTTACTGCTGAGGTCTCAAGAGCTGTCGCTGTTCCTCTTACTTGTGTTTAACACAAAGCAGCTTTCCAAACAGGGGCAAGAGCACGGAAAAGCACTCCATACATCTTCCTCCTGCTGCCTTCTGCTCTGCTGTGCGATGGAGCGTGGCAGCAAAAAGGCTGATGTGGTGTGTTAGTGGCCTGCTTAGATCCAGGCAAGAAGTCGTGTCGCTGGACTGAAGCCACACACAGTCTTTGTGCTTTGTTTGCGTGGAGGAAAGTGCATGCTGTCATGTGCCAAGTTTGAAGAAATTTGGTGTTTATTTTTCATGGGAAGTCCCTGCGTGTGACCTAACAACACAGTTTTCTGCTGTACAGCCTCCAAGTACCGCGGCGTGGGGGCTGTGTGAATGTGGGCTGGGGATGATCCCTATAAATGCTCCTTGGCCAGGTCATCTAGGAACACAAACTGCAGTCTTCTACACTACCTGTTTGTGAGAGGAAGCTGCTGCAGCCGTGTTTTTTCCTGTGTGCTGATTTCCTGTTGGGTCAAACTGACTTTGTTGTCTTTGGAGTGTGGAAATTCAGAGCTAGAGTGCCCTCGGGAAAGCAGGCAGCACTTAAATATGTTGTGATGGACATCTCTGAAGACATAGGTGTCCAAGTATGAGACCTGTCATGATGCTGGTGGTTGCTGTGCAGCTCTTGTGATGTGAACTCAACTTCCCTCTTGCTGTAGGGGTTTGTTTGCATCACTTGTGTCAAGAAGTAAAATGAAAAGATGCACCAGCTCTGGAACTGATAGGGCAGAACATGTGATCTGATCTGATGTTCATGGGCCTATCTGCTGTGTCACACACAAGATAATGTAGTAAGGTCAAAAGGTGAAATCAAGTAGAAAGCTTATTTGTTAGGGAGAAAATTGCATGCTTTTGCAAGTTGACTTTATTAAGACTGTCCTTCTTATTAAGGTGCAGTTTCCTGGGGGATGATGATATAAGGAATCTGAGGGATACTGTTTTCCCGTGCTTTCTGTTAAGATGTATGCAGAAGAGGGTAGAAGGATCTGAACTGTAAATGTTGCCCCTTTGTCTGCAAGTACCTGAGTCTGTTTTCTTGCCCATATACACTAACTTGAAAAATCTGTGATGTTTCCAAGACAGCTGCAAAAGTATACAGAGGATTCTGTAAAACACCTGAGGGACTGATCAGCCTCCTAGATTATATCGTTATTGTTTGCTGCTTCATATTTCAACTGCCCAGGTACAGCTTTTCAAGGTGTAGGTCAGCAGAGCTGAATTGTGCTTGCAGATTCTGTTTTTTGGGAGATAAAAGAAGTATTTGGTGTAACTGGGATACAAAATACACATGATGTCTGAGGTGGATTTCTTAATTTCAGTAGTTCTTTAGAGGTCTCACTACTCAATCAGAAAATATCTGGAGGATGATTTGAAGCACAGCACTGGTCAGTCTAAGAACTGGCTTTTCGCTTTTCAGTAAGCTGTTGGACAAGGTGGCACTGTAGAGGGTTAAGTGATTGATCAAAGCTAGTGAAATGAGCGGATGGGGAAGCTGTAAGGTTTCTTGTGTTTCTCTGGGGTGGAGGGGGGGTTGATGTGTTGGTTGCAGAGTGTGTTAGGTTTTTTGCTTTTTTTAATCCCCCAAGTATTATCACAGCTTCCTTCCCTGTTCTCAGTCTGTGTCCAGGTACAAGCTCTCTTCCAGTGAAGACAAGAAGTGGTGGCTAAGGTCAGTCTGTTCAATGCTTTTGCAGAGCCTTCTGTGGGACAGGCATAGTGCAGTTGTTAACCACAGCTCTGGTGACCAAGCCATTTTTTGACGTCCTTCTGCCACGTGACACATCTACATGTCTGCTAGCCAGGAGAATACCTTGGCAGTGGTTCCAGAGAAACAGACTTGTGGCTGCACAAGACTGAACAAAAGTTGGCAGAAACTTTGTCACATGTTAGCAGAGAACTGCAGTTTTCTTTGCTACTTACTCATACGCATCCCTTATTGACCACCAGACTTGGATGTGTTTTTCCTACATTTTTTCAAGGTTTCTTTTTAAGGACTTTACTGTAAGGTCAACAATAGCTCTGCAAATGTGAACTCTGTTTTGGCCCAGCGTGGGTTGTATTTTGTGAAATCTGCTATTCTGGATGCTAGAACTTCTAGTGAACTCATCTTGTGAAGCCGTTAGTGACAAATGGAGGCTTAAAAAATTGGTTCTGATATGGCAATGGAATCTGGAAAGGGTGAGGTGGCAGAGTAATCTACTTTAATTGCTGTAGCAAAGCAGCAGACTACAGTCTTCTAGTCACAGTAATCCAATTATTTGCCTGTCACTTTAAAAACTAATTTCCAAATCTTAGCCTGTGCTCCTGCTAGGAACTTGAACCTCTTAAAGGCATGAAAGTTCCTGTGAGTTCCCACACATACCTGCTGCTTTGGATGTGTGTTTGTGCTTGACCTGGCTAGAATGGAGTCACCTCAGTGTGGTTAGTTTTATTAGTACTAATAGATGTTTTTTTAAATGGTACCTGAAGGGTCTGGCTTTTTACTTGAGAGTCATAGAGTCTGTCTGTCCCAAAGCATCAGTGCACCTGGTAGAATCCTGGATTGTTATTTCCCTCCTGCAAAGCAGGGTGGAGGCAGATGTGTGAGCACCCAGTGCAGCACGGAAGAGCAATGGGTGCCAGGTGGGGAATCCCCACCAGCTGCAGGGCAGCACAGCCCTGCCCTGAGAGCATGCTCAGAGTCAGAGGTTTGGCCAGCTCTTCACCTTGTTCTACGTTCCCACAGGAAACTTCAGTGCTCCTGAAGGATCTTGAACATGTTTTCTTTATTTCTGTTCTTATTTAAAACAGTAAAGACAATTCATATATTAATTTTAATACTGAGCTCAGATGTACTTTTGCTCTGTCTCTCTCGTTAACTTTATTTTAGCACAGAAGGATTTAAAGATATCGTGCAGACTTCCTTGAATGAGCTCATCTCTAAAGCTGCAGGAGCATTAAGATGGCTTTTCTGCAAAAGCTGTGGTCTCCTTTCAGATCAGCTGAGAAATGCAGATGTGCAAGCATGTCTTGAGCATTTTTTGTGCAAGGCTTTTCCAAGTGAGAATGTTTGAGAACAAAAGCCACTTCTTTTCCCCTCAGATATAGGCTTTGCAGCATCTGCAGAAGATGGTTAGAGTGAACCTGACAATTGTGTATTGACCAGCACATTGTCTAGCATCCTAGAGAAATGGAGGAATCATCTTTTACTAAAATACAGTTGGATTCTGAGTATATGCAAGCTATTTCTACAAAAAAAGGGAAATAGAAATTCTTTGTGTTTAATACCCATGATTCACAGTCTTGTTTTTGTGCCCCAGGTGCTGTTTGCATTAGCAAGTAGCACAGAGTGATAAAATCATCCTGTGGAGGGAATTGGTGGCAAGAAGGAGTCAGTATCAGTGTGATGGCTCCTCCACAGTTTAGCGTCTGGGCAGCTCTGGTCTAATGCTGGATGTTCCCTGAACTGAAAGATGCTCCTCTGGCTTCATCCAGAGGGAATCTGTTGTCTTCTCCACCAGCTGTTCTGAAGAGTGAGATGAAGCACAGTAAGTGAAGACAGTTGAGAGCTGGCATCATGAGTGCTCTCCTGATCAGAGCTGTAAAACCAGAATAATGTAGATGTGATGTCTGGGTGTTACTCCCCCAAAACGCCAGTGCTGAAGCCATCCTGTGGCTTTTTTTGGTTCAATTCTGTGTGCATCTGTTGCCTACAGTGTTGTGTTCAAACACCAGAAGCAGATGCTTGATATGTCTGTTGTTGTTTTTTTTATGATTTTCAGGTTCTCTGCCTATGTGTTCAGCTTACACTGTTTGGAGCAGTAAAAATAGAGGGCCAAGACATTTGGTCTAATTCTTCGTGTCTCTAAAAGATCTCTGCTGTGGGATCTTCTCAGAGGTCTAATCTGAATTAATCTCCCTAATGAAGCAGCTTCAGTAGGACATTGAAGCTACTTTGACTGTTATTGAGTAGTCTTTCAAATAAAATGTGAGAAGTTGGATAATCATACCTATTGCTTATGTTCTTCAGATGCTACAAAACACTGCTTTACAGAGTAGTGTGAATGTTGTGGAGTTGAGTAGCTGTGAACATTTGGAGGACTAAGCATATGAGCTAATCACTTGGTAGTGGTGGCAGTAAGATTACACATTTATTTTTCTTTAGAAGGAAAACCTCTCCAATGATGAGGTGCTAACTCTGCTATAGTGCAGAAGCCAAGGGATGGCAAGTCCTGTCTGACAGCCTCATGTTCAGAGAGCTCAGGAGATATAAGCTATGGAACTTGCTTTTGCAGGATGTTGTGGATGCTCAAGGCTTGCATGGGCCTGTGGAAATGTTTTGCAGGCTACTACCTACCTGGAAACTCCTTCCCAAGCAGTGTGGAGAGCAGGAGAGCAGCCTCCTGGGGCACTGGGTTGGTAAATAGTTGCACAGAAGATCCATCAAGATCTGCTGTGGCCCCAAATGGATTGGTGTTCAAGTATTTAGCTCCACTTCAGGACACTAGAACAGTTTCCTGCTTTTCTTGGTAAACAAAAGATTCTGTTGGTGTGCTGAAGGAACTGGCCAGTATGATTGCAAGTTGGTTTAGATTGGATATTTGGAAAAAAATATTCCCCAAAAAGGTTGTTAGGCCCTGGCCCAGGCTGCCTGGGGCAGTGGTGTAGTCCCCATCCCTGTGGAGGGATGTCAAAGCTGTGTAGATGTGGTCCTGAGGAACATCATTTAGTGATGGCCTTGGCAGTGATGGAGTAGCAATTGGACTTGAGAATCTCAAAGGTCTTTTGTAGCCAAAATGATTCTGTGACTGAGAAAAGCTTCTCATGAGGGTAAGAGGGAAAATCTCTCATCTTCATAAGGCTGAGAAAGAAGATGTGGGGCAATAGGCCTGATCATCCTTGTCTGGGCCCTTGGGAAGGTATGGAAAAAATACTCCTGGAAGCTACTTTCTTGTGCATGTAGAATATTGTCTCTCTGGGGACAGCAAGTGGATCTACCAAAGTCAGGATGTTGGTGATCAAGGTGATGATGTGGCTGGCTCTGTGGAGGACAGAGCAATGGATGGTGTTTACCTTGCCTTTCATGTGGCTTTTGTTGTGATTTTTCCCATAGTATCCTTCTGACAAAGCCAGTGTGAGACAGGCTGGATAAGCAGGTGACAAGGTCCATGCTGAACAGACCAGGCACCAAGGGCTGAGCAACCACGTAGAGCTCCACTGGCTGCCGCATGTCAGTGGTGGCCCTTGAGTCTTGGTGCTGCAGCTGATGCTTCGTGTTGGCCTTCGGATCTGTCCCAAAGGTTTCTGTTGTAACAGAGAACACTGATCATCAGGGCTTGGTAACTTAGATGGTGGTCAAGTTTATTGTCCTTCCTCTGCTTTTAGAACAAACTAGGGAAGTAGCATGTCCTGTGTTGCGAAGTGTGGTTTGGATTGCTCTGCTCCTGCGGAAGCATTTCTGTGCTGTTGCAGCCACAGCATAACGTGTTTAAGTGCTTAAACAGCAGCTGTGACTTTATTATATTCCTTTACAGAGGAAATGACAGCCCTGCTGAGACAATTGTTCTGGAGCTGGGTATCTTTTAGATATGGAAATGTAATCTAATTGTTAATAGCTAAGTGCTGTCTCGTGTATAGTGTGATTATAAGTGTGTGTGATAAACTTCTATATTTCTCCCAAACGAGTGTGAAGGAAAGACCTTCCAATGATGGGGTGTTTGAAACCAGGTAAAAATACCTGTAGACTCTTGAGCTTCAGGAATTGTACATGAAATTATTCAGCTGACTGGGTTATGTGCCTACATGAACTTTGTTTAAATACTAAAAGTTTTTTTAAATTACATTTATAAAATAAACAGAAGTAACAGGATTAGGGTCTGTTTGCCAGCTCACTGGTAGGTTCAGTGTGCTTTTATCTTCAGGTAAATTTAACTGAAAGAACCTGAGAACATAAGAGATCTCAGTCAAGCTAAGTGCAACAGCTGTACTGGTTTGTAATGCTATGATGTGAACATAATTTTTGCGTCACATATGGACAGTATTTTGTATGTAGTTTTGCAGTTCTTCCATGTAAGAACATCCAAAGGAATCCTTGTTTAAACAGTTTTGTTCACTCAAGGCCAAAGTGATGTGACTATGGTTACTTCCAACCAGGAAACCCTACTGATGTCATTACAGTGGTGCAACTTAGGGGCAGGAACTGAACTTCTGAATTTCTGTCTTTGAAGCAGATTGAAACTTTATTTTCAAGAAAACAAAATACTGCAAATGCCACTGCTGGTAACTGTATGTGTTCTCCTCAAGCTGTTTTCAGTGGCTTTATAGATTCTGGATGTTGTCTTTCCTTCTGATAACTGAGCTGGCTCTGCTGCTGTCTCAGGGTGCTTATTTGTGTTTTACTGGCCTCTGAATTCAAAATTGGTTTGATAAGATCACTTTGTAAAACTGTCCCTGTTCTTTTTCAGAGAAGTCATGAGATTTGTGTTCTACTGTGAAGAATTCCTTCTTCCCTACTTTTCATGTGGGGAAACTTGAATTCACTCATAAACCCCTTACAAGATGCAACAATAAACATCTCTTATAGTTTGCAGTTTTGCTGTTTGGAAGCTTTTTCTGAGCTCAGTCTGCACTCTGACCTGATACATCATCCCCAGAGATCAGCTAAACCCATTTACTCCTCTTTTCCCCTGTGCTTTCTGGCACGCAATGCACAGACAGAGCATGTTGGGGGATTTATGGCCGCTGAAAAGCTGCAGTAGGCTGGTGTTCCTGGCAGCCGTGGCTTCTGCAATCTAAAAAGGCTTTAGAGAGTAAATGGCTAGTAAAGCTTGCAGAGCACTGCCTGCACTGATCCTGTGTCCCTGTGGCAACAGAGGGCCCTGCAGCAGTGTCATATTGGAGAATGACAGTTGCTTCTTCATTAAAGATAATTTTAAACATGGAGCTTTTAAGGCAAACCTGACAGATGATGCTTCAGATGATGGAGTCTGTTGACTGCAGCTGGGAGGATGAGTGGGGCTCACGCACTGTCCTCATACATCTCTGTGGACTTTGGTCCACTGTCACCTGGGGCATCAGCTCTAGAGCCTGGGATTCTCAAGCTGCACACCTGGGTTTGGGCTTGACCATAGCTCTGTTGTGAACTCCTTGCTGTGACTTTTGCAGAAATAAATCACAGAGCAAGGTGAAGGGTTGAAAATGGCAAACTGTTGTCTTGAAAGCCCGTGGGCTTCTCGGCAGGATTCCTCCAGAGTTGCCTTCAGCCAAGTATTTGGTGCCTGGTGCAAATAGTTTGAAAAGCACCATGGTTTGTACTGTCTGCTTCAGTTGGCATTGTTTAACCTGCATCAATCTGCAGCATTTCTTACTTCTTACCAACCCACCATGGGACTGAGTGTTGAGAGAGGCTCCTGTAGCAGCTCTTTTTTAAAAGTATGTGCAGTATAAATGTAGTTCCACTTTGTCCTATATAGTCTTATTAAATATTAGTGTACTTCTGAAAATCCAGAATTCAAAGTTTACTTTGTCATTATGTAAATTGGACCTAGCTTCTCAGGTGGCAGAGGGTCAGCAAATAACAGTCACGGAAATTCAATCTTTGCCTTCTTCCAAGTGTGCCCATGGGTACACCAGCTATAATTAATTCAGCTCTCCTTAACCACTGTTGAAGGTTAGATCTCATCCTTACTGCCATGAAAAAGTCACTGTTTCGTGGTACTATCGTAACATCAGTTAAATGGCTCTTCAGCAGCCAGTGGCAGGAAAACATTAAGTACTTCTGGTGCAGGTTGTTTGAGCAACTGTCTGCCAGTAGAATAGTAAGGCTGAAAGGTTTCAACCAAGACTGAAGTATAGCTCAGCTAGGTAATCTCTGATTTAAAGTATTAACACACACCATCATGTGAAAAGTCTGCTTCTTACTTATGTAAAATCTTTAAAAGGCAGCTGCAGCTCTTCAGGATCTCTTTGCTCACTTCCTTGCAGCTATTGCCATCTGAACTTGCAGATCTCTGTTCTTGTTGGAAGGTTGAACGCTGGAGTTGTTCAGAAAAAGGCAATGTCATTACAACAATGGATTTATTCTTAATCAGGAAGATTTTTCATTTATGTCTGAACTTGATGGGTTTTCTGCCACTAATAAATAAGCATTTGTTTTGGAAAGGCAGCTGGAGTAAAAAATACCTGCATCTTTGCGTTTGACCTTCTTCTGTTGGCACATACACTGAATTAACAACTTAAAAATGATGTGGCAAGGCACCTGTGGAGCCCTGGCTATCACCAGTGGCTTTCTTAATCTTGGACTGCCATTTGAAACCTGCTTAAAATGTTGTTTCTTCCTTACTTATACTGAAAGTGTTTGCAGGCAGTTTACCTTACCTCACCTCTGCCAGAGGCTTTCTGCTCTTTGCTGTGCAAATACAAATTCTGCAAAAATGGTTCTCTGCAAATAGTGTTCTGTCCTTAACCAGGCAGCTAATGTATTTCAAATGGCTTTTATTTTGCTGTTTTGCTGAGGCTTCCTCTCTATCTTTGACCTGATGTCTCCTCTCAAGCTGCATACAACTAAATGTTTTCCAGTCTTAAAAGGAAAAAATGAGCATTAAGTTTCCTTTCTGCTTTAAGAGAAGGAATACAGAAAGACAGTATCTTCCAAAAGAGCTGCCCTCGTTCACCTTATATACCTGTATTTACCTTCTGTGGTTACTTGAATGTGGACCAATGGCTCCAGTTAGCCTTGACTTTCAGGGTCATCTCCATCTCTCTGTTTTGTGTGTATTTCAAAAGCTGGAGCTGCAATGACCTTACTGTCTTCTGCTACATCTGCATTGAAGTGGGTGATGGCCCCTTTTCTTCTGCTCCTCCTCCTGCCTTCTGACCCTGCAGGCTTCCCACCCCTTGGCCTTTACAGAAGTCTTGCAAAATAATGGTGTCCTGCATGAAATCTGCTTATCCTGCTCTCTTCCACTAAGAAATCTCTTCTTGTACATGCTGCCTTGAGCTTGCCCTGCATTTCTGCCACTTCTTTTATGCTATGTGACTAAAGGAATATTGTGGAGCCTTGTGGTTATTTGGATTGGTGCTGATCCTGCCATAAAACTCACATGGGTCTGGAAAGGTAGTGTGGTGTCCTGATTAATATGCTAGTTCTGCACCAAGTGGCGAGGAGGGTGAATAATGTGAAAGATTTGTCTTGTGCTGGCACGTGTGGAAAGCATCAGTGTGTATAAGCTACTCACAAGAATACAGAAGAAATGTAAGGTGGGAGAGATGCAGTTTCTTGGTTTAAAACATGACTTCATTTGGAAGCTTTGACTAGTGACTTACGAATACCCTATATTCATGTCTTACTCAACAGGGAAGATTTCCTGTGCTAACAGATTCAGAAGTTTGCAGCTACCTGCTGTACAACTACCTTTTAAGCTGTATTTAAACCTCCAACCTATTTCAAAGCATACTCAGAAGTGCTGGCATGTAGGATTTGGTGACAAGCATTTCTGCTGCTTTCCTTCTATCAGTGGTGAAATGGATGAAGTGAAATGCAAAGCCTTGGTTGCAGTGTTGAAAACAAAACAAAACAAAAAACCCTGTGTAACTCAGCAACCTTGCCTCTCCTGGCTGGGGGGTCCACAGTAGTGGTTTTGGGGTGAGATAGACGTGCCTGAGCACTGACTGCAGAGCTGAGGTTTTCTGCCAGGCAGCATGAACATCTTGCCAATGCTCAACAACTCTCTTGTGGTAGCAAGAGATTTTTGTGTTTTGAGGTCTATGGAATTGTATTTGAGTGAGATTGTGAGGAGCTGGAGGAGCTTCTGTTCTGAGATATTTCTCTCCAGAAGAGCAGATTAACTTGAAGATAGTCATCACTAGCTTCAAGCTCAAGTGAAGGTCTGCAGTGTTTGTTCTCGCATAGGGTCAGGAGGCAATGAATTTCCCATGGTGTCTCTGCTTCAGCTTTTTGTCTAACACAGAAGCTGAAATAGGAAAGAAAACCATTTTTTTTCCAGCAAGGGTAAAAGAGCATAAAAGGTGGTAACTCTTTTACTACAGAAAAAAAAGGTTGATAATCCTATCGTGGCTGTAATTATTGGAGGACTAGTTTTAGATGAAGTAGCATTGATTATTCCTTATGTCATCAGATGCATTTTTTATAACTCCTAATTATTAGACAAGGTGGAATTTTTAAAGTTTTTCTCATGGCTGAGTAATAAATATTACTCAATTGGTGCATGTTCTGGTATCTTCAGTTAAGTTGGTGCATTTAAACAGCCTTTAGCTATTGTTAGTGTTGTGATGTAATGGCAAAGGGCACTTTGCAGTCAGAGGTTTTGTACATACCTGTCCAGCAGGAGCAATCTGTGATGTCTTCTGTCAGTGTTGTTGCTAAAAGGCTTGCTGTCTCACCTCTGGAAACCAAGAGTGCAAATCAAGTTGATCTTTCCAGATCATCCTTAACAGGAACTTGTTGACTTGGTGCATCACAGCACAGGCACCCAAGGTCTAATGCACAAGGATAAAAATAGCTGCAGCAGCTTTGGCTTGTAGCCTGCTCCTTGCCTTTGAAAAACAGCCTACAAATGTGTGCCCAAGATACTGAACACTGATCTTGCAGTCAAACCTTATTACATCAAATGATAAAACCTAAAGAGAGGTATAGTATGCTAAGTAAAGGTTAACAAATAAAACTGCTCTGTGCAGCTTCATTATTTTGTCTGTAATACACATGCTGGCATGGTTGCTTGTTTCTTACTTTCCTCTTTGGACTCTCCTTACCTTAGTAAAAGGATGAACCTGGGCATGATGCCAGGCTGACACCCCCTGGAGAGGCAGTTACCTGCTACCTGCAGGTCCTGTGATATTTGCAAGTCAAAGGCTGTTTTACAAACTGTTCCAGCTGCCACTCTGCCAGATGGAGAGGTGTGTGTCAGCTCTGCCCTTGCACTGGCCTCTTCTCATGCTACATGAGTCTGTGAAGCTGCTTGGCAAACTCAATTGTAAAACCATTCTGTGGGGGGTGGCTTTTTTTTAGAGGCAAAATTATTTTTAGCTTGGATTAGATCCCTGATCTTGTTTACGACTTTGCCAGCACACATGATTGCGCAGCCTGGAGGAAGGGAGATGTGCCGAGGGTGCAGGACCATCTTTCACCATCAACGTGCACACTTCAGCTTGCAGAATTTTGGTGTTTTTTAATAACACACTCAGTCATTTGAGACAAAAATGTTTTTTTGGCAGTGAAGTAAAATAACTTGTCTAAGTTTAGTAGCTGATTGCATTAGTTTTAACATGCCCATGCTTTCATAAACAAATATTGGAAACTCCTCCTTGTAGGCAGGTGTGCTGCCTGATTCAAGCAAGAGCTGGCTTCAGTTTAGCTCTTTGCCTTGTGGCAGGGTGGCTGTCTGAGGTCTATTTATTTATGAGACTTCCTCGTTGGGCTGCTGCACACAGGTTTGGGGACTCTGACCTTTACAGTGTTTGCTCTCCAATTGCACTGCTATTTATTTTCTTGTTTGGAGCTGGTGACATGCACCAGATCTGTACCACCTTGCTACCTGTCTTATGGTCTCCTTCCACTACTGAAATATAGGCACGACTACAAGGCTTAAGTTCAAATGATAATAATTTTGTTTCTGCAAATATTTATTGGGAGCTGAAGCCTGTTAGAAATGTATGTGCAAAGATGACAACTCTGTAGTGGTTTGCATCCAAATCCTGTGTAGGGGCAGCACAGTGTACAGCCAGGAACAATTTGTCAAGACTTGCTTATTAATTGTCTCTTGCATCACTACTGTATGACTCCTCAGCCTTCTCAAATCTTGAGAAGAGGGAATTTGTTGCTGCCCATCCCTGGAAGTGTTGAAGGCCACGTTGGATGGGACTTGGAGCAACCTGCTCTAGTGGTAGGTGTCCCTGCCCATGCAGGGGAGTTGGAACTAGATGATCTTCAAGGTCCCTTCCAAAACCATTCTATGATTGAGAGATACAGCAGAGAAGTTTTTTGTAAAAGGCCGCTTTGTTGGTCCCCAGTGATAGACTTCTTCCCCCCTCCCATCTCATGCACACGTTATTGCTGAAGGTGTCTTGCACACAAACCCTTATCTTAGAGGTGCTGTTCCATTGTGTTTTGTGTTATTTAAATTCAGAGATGTAAGCTCCAAGAAGCTTTGAGTTTTTTGATAGGGATGGTCACTTTTGGTTTTCTCCATAAAAATCTATCCTAGACATCAAACTTCTCCTGGTCTTTTGAGGTTGATATAATCCTGTTGACCTTTTAGACTGCTTGTTCTCCACTTAAAGCTGAGCTTACTAAGCATCTGGATGGGAGTTTTGAAAGCTGGTGGGATCACAAGGGAGTCTGTAGAGTGGTCATGTTGTCTTTTGGATGGACAAGTTTTACACAAATCCAGAAATGGTTTTTTGAAGCAGCACTTCAGGTTTCTGAACTTTCATCCTTGAAGTGAAGCAGTCACAAATACATACAGTTTTGGTTCCTGCCTCTGCTGAGTAGCAGTGTACAACTTTAAGCCTGTGTCCCTCTTCTGCCTTGCCTCTCCAATGGTTTATCTTTGCAGAAACAAGCAAAGAGCATCTGTGTAGCTGCTGCGGCAGTGTAGCCTGCTGTCCTCCCACAAGTTCTTGTTGAGCTCAGTTGTGTAGTTGCATAAGTGGGTCCTCAAGGTGAAACATGACTCTTGGATCTCACCTCTTCATGCTGCTGTTCAAACATAGAATGTGGCATAGAATAGTCTTGGTTGGAAAAGACCTTTAAGGTCATGAAGTCCAACTGTTACCCCAGCACTGCCAAGGCCACCACTAAACCATGTCCCTCAGCACCACAGCTACACGGCTTTGAAATCCCTCCAGGGATGGGGACTCCACTGCTGCCCTGGGCAGCCTGTGACAGGGCCTGACAACCCTTTCAATGAAAAAATTTCTCCTAATATCTAGTCTGCTTGCTGCAATCTTAAGTGCTACGTAAAATGCTAATGTGTGCTGGCATTTAGTGGCACTTGGTTTCTAATAATATGGAATTGTCCATTCCTTCTTGACCTCATTTCCAATTAAAACCTTGAATAGCGTTTGGCTAATTGGATGAGTAGAAAAGGTGTTGCAATCTAGGTCAAGTCCTCCAATCCCACTCTTCACTCCTCTCTTACTGCCAGAGTGAAATGGCATTTTGCATGCTGCCTCTGCCCGGCACTCAGGTCTGTAGTGACTGACTGAAAAGGAATTTCACATACACTTTTTTTTTTTTTATAGCTGACCCACTTCTCTGTAAAAGGTTTGCATTGCATAAAGATTATTTCTCACTGAAGGAGTGTATAAGGAAATCTGCAGCTATTGCTGGCTTCAATAGCTGCAGCTGGAATTTTTCTCCTAGAAAGGCATGGCCAGGAGTTAAGAGTTTCATGTTAGATATGAGGTTGAGGTAACCTGATGAGCAGGTGTTGCTGCCTGGTCCTCCAGAGCATGCAGGGGATTGAGCTAATAAATCTTAAAGTTGCTGTGGATTCATGGCTCTTATGAAGTTTTAAATTCTATTTCCAGGAAGCAGCCCAAGTGTAAAGAGATTATTATGTTTATAGCATTAGGTTGCCCAGTTTTAATTTTTCCTTTATGAAAGGGAATAATCAATAGGAAGAATTGGGACTGGAACTAGGTGACCTGGGGTTGGAACTAGGTGATCTTTAAGGTCCGTTCCAATCCAAATCATTCTGTGAAGAATTCCAAAGTGCATTTTTACCAAAACTTGCTGAAAACATTAATGGGCTAAAGTGTGCATTTGTAGCTAGTCTTGGAAAATCTCTTGCTTAAGCTTTGATGGACAGATTGCTGTTAAAAAAAAATTTAAAATCGATCAAAAAAACAACCAACCAAAAAAACCCCAACAAACCATCACCACCCCCCACTCCTCCCAGCCCCCCCAACAAAAGGCAGAAAAAACAAACCCCCAACCACTTCAAACACAAGTTTCCATGAAGCTTTTATCCAAGGTAATTTTGAATACTGGCATGGTATGCTCTCTTAGTTGCATGGGCAGAACTTACTCTGATCTCTTAGAGTTTTCTTAAATTGAAACTCAAGGCCAGCTCTTCTGGCAAAGAATGAGGCATAAGAGGAAACTTAACAGTACCACCCAGTAAAGTCGTTTTGTGCTGGACAGGTCTGGGGGAGGGGATGTCTTATTTTAATTCCCTTAACAAGAGTTTCAGCTCCTGTGTTCATGAATGATTCATTGCAGCCTTCTAAGGAGCTGCTTGTCTGTGGTGTAACTGCACTTTAGTGAGGTGCATGCTAATTGGGAGTCGTGAGAGTGCTCTGAAGCTATTAAGTACCCTTGAACCTTGGTACCTATGGATGAAGGTGTTGATTCAGTTCATGTGATGCAGGGAATGGATTCCCTGTTGTTATGTTGATCCTTGTTTGACTGTTAATCAGCACTAAATGTTTGGTTTTATTCAGCAATTGTTAGATTTCCTGAAGAGTTGAAACTGGAAAGATCTTGTTCCTGGTGTAATCTGCAGGAAAGGACACAACAGTGGAAGTGTTCAAAGATTTGTGTCCAGCTTGAACTTTCTAACAGTATATTTTAGTTTTCTACTGGCTTTTTTCCATGATGGTGTTTAAAACTGGAAAAGTAGCCATGTAATGGAGACATGCAGGTGACTTGGTGGTGTGACACTTCTGCTTCAACAAAACTTAATATGGGTGCAGTTAGTCCTTCTGAAACTCTCATGTTTCTGTTTTGTAGGTAAATTGCTAGATCATAACAAGAACTGTAGAAATTCTTCATACAGAAGAGTATTGAAAGCTGAGCTGAATTGAGAAAATCCTATTATTCCAACTTTGGAGAGCCAGAAATAGTGAGGCGAGGCAGGGAGGTTATTAAAAGGCAAGGGAAGACTTGCTGACAGATGATACTGAAGTGGCTTTGCCAGGATTGCTTTTTTTGCTCTGCTATTCCTGCTTGTAGATGGTCAGATTCCCAAATGTCTCTATTTTATTCTCAGTAAAATTTAGCTTCTTGCAATGTGAAGCAAGTACCAGGTAACTAGGAATCATTGATTTCTTCTGCATCAGGTTTAGCCTAATTACAACCTGGTGGCTTTAGAGAGCAGTGAATGGGCAGTTGGCATCAGGAAAGCTTGACCTCTGGCAAGTTCCCTGTGCCTTGACAGTGAAGCTGTGGTGCTCTGGCACTTCGTTGGAGCACTGACAGTTTAGATGGAGTTGAGTGTTATGGATACCTTTTTTTAGAAAGTTTTACTTAACTGTTGGAAATACAGAGTATTATGACAGAGTATTGACATGGGAGTAGAGCTGCTTGACAGAACTTTCTGTAAATTGTGCACCACAAAGAGAGAGATCTAAATGAGGTCAAGGGGGAGATAATTCTCCCTCTACTATGCTCTTGTGAGGCCTCCCTGCAGGACTGGGTCCAGTGCAGGGGTCCCCAACATGAGAAGGATATGAAGTGTTCAGCCTGGAGAAGTCTCTGGGGAGACCTTGGAGCACCTTCCAGTACCTGAAGGGGCTACAGGAAAGCTGGGGATGGACTTTTGACAAGGGCAGGGAGTGATGGGATGAGGGGAAACAGTTTCAATCTGCAAGAGGGGAGATTGAGATGAGATCTTAGGAAGAAATTCTTTGCTGTGAGGGTGGGGAGACCCTGGCCCAGGTTGCCCAGAGCGGCTGTGGCTGCCCCATCCCTGGAAATGTTGAAGGCCAGGTTGGATGGGGCTTGGAGCAACCTGGTCTAGTGAGAGGAATCCCTGCCCATGGCAGGGGGTTGGAACTAGATAATCTTTAAGGTCCCTTCCAACCCAAACCATTCTATGATGCATAGTAAGATGCAAGACTTTCTACATCGACATCCCCAAGGTACTCTATGTTTTTGTTGGGCTTTCCCTTATGCAGATGAGAGAGGAGATGAGTATAGGTGGGGTGAGCCTGGAACCTGTATTTTCTGCCCTTTGATCCCCATCAGGTGCATTGCTAGGATGAAAAAAATAGTATGGCATTGTCTGCATCTCCATGTGTGGCATGAAGCAAGCCATTAAGTATCACTCGTGCCAAGGCAAAGGAACAGTAGGAACTCGCGCTGAAAAGACAATCTTCACTTGGGTGCTTGGCAAGCTAGTCAGACACAGGCTTGATACAGCAGATCTTTCTGATCAGCTCTCAGGCAGTTGCAGGAAATGTAAGACATGCACTTCAGCTACTGAAATAATTACTAGTCTCAAAATAAGTAAAAGAGCTTCAGGGCTTCCCACAGCAATAGCCACAGAATGGGGAAAGGAGGAAGATTCAGCACTTCTCCATATTTATGATCCAGCATAGAGACCACTGCTGTTGCCAAGACTCTGAAATCTCTTCAGCTAAAGAAAAACCTGTTTGTTCCAAAGCTACTTAGGAAATGGAGATCCTGTCTGACCTCCTGTTTCAAGTAGACTTGGTTGCCTGTGTTCTTTCACACACATTTGTTTAAATTAGATTTGCAGCTTTTGCCATCTTCAAGTCTTTCTGACGTGGAATAATCAGCTCTTCATCTCCAAGTCACAAAGCTATCATACAGGAACTTGTACTCCCTAGAAATGTAACTACAGAAGGTGTTTAGGATAATATATTCAGTTGAACAGTGGGAGTTGTAATAAACTGGTAATTTTGTCACAGCTGAGTTGTTATTTTAAGTTCAGTTAGAACAATTTATCTTTGTTTTTAGAAGTTATTGCCTCTGTCCTTCCCTCATCACTAATCTTGCTTCAGGAGGAGGAAGACCATGCTCTATGGGTTTGCTTGGAATCACTCAGACTTGCTTGCATTTAATCTTGGAAGCAGATACATGTTTGGTGGTGGGCTTATTTTTGATAGTCATACTGGAGATAAAGGTTTGAGAAATATCTAGTAGCAGTAATGCTCAGAGATATACACCAAAGTGAGGTGTTGTAGTTATTTCCCTGAAAAGAAGTATCCAATTCCCAACAACTTGGTTCTATTTAGATTGTTGTGTGTTTTATGGAAACATCAGGGGAGCAGAGTTTTAGTGACTACCTAATGGTCCAGCTTTCTGGGTGGGAATGTCCACTAACCAGAGCTTTGTTCATGTGGAGCTGGGAAGGGGAACAGCAGTGATGGGCTTAATTAAATTCCCATCTTTTGTGGCAAAAGGAGCTTCAGTGCAGTGTCTTCATAAGCTTTAAAGTAAGAGTGATTTTACTTTTTCTAGTAGGCAGCTGTAGGACAATGTAGATTGTAAGGAGTCATAAACTTAGTTTATATCTTTTTTAGAAGAATCTACATGAAATAGCATAGTGGAAGTCCCTCAGCTAAGCCTGGATCTTCAGCTTCCACCTACATCTCTACATTAACACCCTTGTTCTTATTGACAACTGCAGGCTAAATGCAAAGGTGTTGAAGTTGAGGTTCTCATGGCTTTCTTCCTGAGCTGTTTTTGGGTAATCCTCAGTTGATCAGTATAATCCTAGTCATTTGTCTTATACTTTAAGATTATCTTCCTGTGGTTTTCCTCTTCTGTCAAAGGACTGAAGAAAGGAATAAAACAAAAAATGGAAGATTATCTGGTCTGTTTAGTAGTGTATGAGAAGGTATTGTAGCAGTTTAACTCTGAAACCAGAGATGTAACTCTGTAGCCAGAGATTTCTGCTCACTAGAGAGACTGGGAATACAGTTCAGAGAAGGTAATGTCCCACTTTTTGCAGATAAAGTGTCCCAAGACATGTTTCTTTTTACTATGTTCATGTATCATTGGTAACACTGGCCAGCTTGATTCCACAATGTGCAGGTCTTTGTGTTTTCAGAGCAAAACCCTGGCTGTTTCAATGTCCAGTACAAAAAATTTAATGATAGGGACAGTCCTTCTGCTTATTCAGTCTGTCTTTCTCCTGTTTTCAGAAGTGTGTTTTCTTGCAGTTCACCAGAGCAGCACATGGGAATTGCTGTAGCTCTGGGGAGTTCCCATTGGGAACAGACTGCTGTTACATGGGGCTTGGAGCATCAAGGGTTGTTGATTTCATTTTAAAGGATTTTGAAAAATGAGGCAAAAGCTTTGATGTAGAGATGGGATTGTTTTGGTTTGGGGGTTAACAAGGCTGGAAAACACATGCCAAACTACTCCCAAAGCAGCCAACCCTGGATAATCATGTTTAGAGGTTGATTTATTTGTTTTTACCTTTTTAACCCCTCCTGTTTTCACTTAACACTGATACATCATCATACGGATTCTTGTCAACTTTTTATTACACAAGCTCTTTGATTTTGATGATTTCTGGCCTGTAGCTCTGTGCCATGGCACAGGAGTTCCCAGTCTTACTGAAGGTGTCACCTCTGGTTGCCACAGGTCCTCTCTGAGGCCCAGCAACAGAGGTGGCGGCTGCTTCCAGCTGTGGGCTGGGCCACCTGTGAGATGATGTGTGCAGACATGTTCCCTCTTTGCCTGCACTTCCAACCCCATCCTCCTTCTCCTTGTTAGCCCTTGTGGGCTATCAAGAACTTCATGAAGTTCAACAAGGATAAATGTGAGGTCTTGCACCTGGGAATACATTGTCAGGAGTGCAACACAGACCGAGATCCACCTGGCTGGGGAGCAGTTCTGTGGAAAGGCAGCTGGGGGTCCTGGTTGACAACAAGGTCAATAGGAGTAAACAGTGTGCTGCAGCAGCAGACAAAGCCAGTGGAATGCTGGGCTGCATCAACAAGGGCATCACCAGCAGAGAGAACAGTCATCCCACTGTACTCAGCACTTGTCAGGCCACCCTTGGAACACTGTGGTCAGTTTTGGTCCCTGCTATGCAAAAAAAGATGTGGACAGGCTGGCGAGGGTCCAGAGAAGAGCCATAAAGATGATCCAGGGATTAGGAAGCCTGCTGTAGAGGAAAGTCTGGGAGAACTGAGTTTATTCAGCCATGAGAAAAGAAGGCTTAGGAAGACCTCATCACCATGGTCCAGTACTTGAAGGGTGGCTACGAAGAAGATGGAGACTGCCTTTTTATGAGGAGTCACATGGGGAAGACAAGAAGTAATGGGTACGTGTTACTCCTGGGGAGATTCCGATTGGACTAGAGTGGAAGATTTTTCCGAATGAGATCAATGAGAAATCATGTCCCCAGGGCAGTGGTGGATTCTCCAGTATTGGACATGTTTGAGATTTGGCTGGACAGGATGCTGGGCCAGCATGTCTAGACTGTGCTTTGCCAAGAAAGGCTGGACCAGATGATCCTTGAGGTCCCTTCCAGCCTGGTATTCTGTGATTCCTCACCCCCTTCCATCTTCCCCTTTGTCCTGCTGATTAGGACCTGGTTGTCCTCATCACTGACTTGAATCTTCAGATTCATAGGAGAAGTATTTTTCTTTAATGGTAAGAGGACACTTGCTTAGGGGCAAATCTTTGTTGGATAGGGAGGTGCTATAAATACAGCTTTCTGTGTCAGGAATCTTTGACTCCTTGCGTTTTGTTCTTGAAGTAGGGAACTCTGGTGGGTAGCATAGCCAGAACTGAGGGTTCTTCAGGATAGCTCAACCTGGGACTTGGCAGCAGAATAAGGACTTTCAGCTTGAGTTCAGCAATACCATAGTAAAAGATACAAGTCTTGATGCAATTTCTACTGTCAGATTTGTTTTCCTTTTATAGTATCTTTTGCCTTGAAACATCTTCCACTCAGGTGTTTCCCTGTTCTTATCACATATTCCAGAATTACCCCTTTGTTTCAAAGGGATATGGTAATGACAAGGATTTAATGCAGCAAGAACTCAAACTCTTATTATTCTGTTGCTTGTGTTCAGTCTCTGGTACACTTAAACTGCCCCTCACTTCTTTCTCCGTAGCTAAGAAGATATGTCAGCACAAGAGGAAATGGCCTCAAGTTGTGTCATGGGAGGTTCAGCTTGGAAATTAAGAAAAAAATCTTCATGGAAAGAGTGGTCAAGCATTGGAGCAGGCTGTCCAAGGCAGTGGTGGAGTCCTCGTCCCTGGAGATGTTAAAAAAAACATGTAGATATGGCACTTTGGGACATGGTTTGTTTGGCATGGTGGTGTTGGGTTGACAGCTGGACTTGATGATCTTAGAGGTCTTTTTCAACCTTAGTGATTCTATGGTTCTGTGCTTCAACAGTTTGGGTGTAGTTGCAAGCTCACTTGTTTTGTTCTGTGAACAGCCTGGGTAAAATGGTTTTTTGCTTATTCTCCTGTAGATTTGAGGCGTGACACAACCTTTCCCTCTAACCGATGCTTGTAAATCAGTGACGTTTGGAAAACGTGGAGAAGCTAAGCTACTTGGAAGAGCAGTGGAATTTTGAGTGTTTTGTTGGAGGTGGTGGTGTTCCACTGTGGTGGGCTGGTGCTCATGGGGGACACTTTTCTGGGTCCACTTGATGTATTGATACCTTGCTTCTGAAACATAATGCTTTACATTTAATTGCAGATGGTGTGAACAAATTTTTCATAGCATAAATATGATAGGAATAAGAAAGATGCCTTTCTTCCAAGACAGAAAATTTGGAAATATCTTTTCTGATTATGGTCCTGTTTTCTTGGAAACCTTTGCAGAAACCAGTTCAGCTTCAGAGTGCCAAGTAATGCTGACTATAAAAAAAACGCATTAATGTTTCTTTGCTAACAATGAACCAACTAGAATATTTTGTCACCTATGGCAGCATAGTTTGAGCATCAGTGACACCATCCCAAGTACAAGGCTTCACCTCTATTGAGCACTGACACTTTTCAGTGTTGATAGCTAAGTTCAGGTAATGAGGCTTTACTCACTGTTGGCACTTGCTGGTTTGTTCATAGTAAAGAGGTAGCTGATAACTCCTGACTCTTAATTTTAGAATGCCTCTCAAGTTCAGTTCTGTGGCAGATAGTAGTAACTTGTTTTTATTTACACACAGTAACTGAAAGAAGACTAAGTGAAAGATCTGATGTAGGATGAAAGGGGCAGAAGAGAAAGGAGAAGGTACTTAAGGTGTTATCTAGGGGTTTTTTTGTGTCTCTTTAATCTTTGTACCTGGTTCTTCTGGATCAGCTTGTAAAGCAGCACAGAGCTATTGCTGTATCTGAAGGCAGGAACTACTTTGCTTATGTAAGTAGGCTGAGAGTTAGAATTAAACAAGTTTCTTAAAGAGCATGAGACGACAACTGTTATCACAACAGTGCAAACTGTTCTTGGTTCTGTGTAGCCAAAGCAAGTAATTTTATCAGTTTTTTCTGTGATGGTAGTTGCCCAACACAAGAAACTTTGGTCCTTGCAGATTAGCTGAAGCTGGCAAAACCACAATGAGCCAAAATGGGTTAATGTCATTGAACCGCAGAATGGTTGTGTTGGAAGGGACCTTAAAGATCATCTAGTTCCAACCCTCCTGCATGTGATACTTGCAGGATCTGGGAGCTACATGCCTTTGGAAAAGAGGGGACTGGTGGCTCCAAGCTACTGACCACTTTCTGGGAAGGTTTGTCCAACATCTTCATTTCTGTTTTATTCTTAGTTCTGGTTGGGAATCGGGTTGCACAGGAGATGTGTGCTTTGAGGTTTCTGGGAAACATCTCACCACTGTAAACAAGTCTCTAAATTCTCGTGCAAACTTTCTTCTGTTAGAAGCAGCCATGGCTGCCCAGCCAGAAAAGTTGTTTTTCCAGATGAGCTTGTCTAGACTGAGTTTAAGTATTGGGCACGTTTCCCAAGTCTTGGACCCTTCTCATGATTTTGTTCTATTTAAACCATACCTAATCACTTAGTATTTGTTTTCAGTGAACTAAAAGCCTTCAGACAATGACCTGTTCATACTTTTGCGGCAATTGTGGTGTTTTATTTATCCCTCATTGGATGTCATCTTGAACTTGCAGATGATGATAGTTTTTAATGCCTATTTTATGGGATATGACTAGTAAATTTGAGGTCCCTTTTCTGTCCTTCTGCTTCACATGTCAAAGCTACAGGTAGTCATTCAGATTAAAATCCATAAAACTTGTACTTCCTGACCTTTCTTTCTTTTCTACTAGACTTGCAACTTAATGTGCTAGTTTTTCCAGTATTTTTGAGATGAAGAATGAAGATGCAAAACTTCCTGAATATTTTTCCCTTCTGCATGCTTCTCTCCTTCCTTCCCATGTTTCTAGTTATCACAAGAAAGTTTGCAGTCCTGTCTTGTTGTGTAGCTGGTTGCATGACATGGATCACTACTTCCATAGTTTCTGAAGGCTGTTTCTATCATTTTAAGAATCTAGGTATTGTCTAATTAAATGAATCCGTCACAATAGTGTCTTGGCAATAGATTATAACAGATGACTAAGGAAAATTCTTTAAAAAAGAAAAATACAAGAGTAGAGTGATTTTTGGTTTGTTTTTTTCCTAAGGTTATTCTCCCAGCTGTCTTTGAGTGAAGTTCATAAACCAGAGGTGTTTACTTTGTACTACTGTCTTCTGCGAGCTTCCCATTCCTCGCCATGCATTGCTTACGGCTCAGAGTGGCTTGGCTTGGGAAATGCCTCCTGTGGATCTAACCTGATCAGCTAGAAAGCGCAGGGAACATAAAATCACGTGGTGATACTAAACCTCAGTCCTTTAGTGGCTATAACAGCTCCTTTTGATTACCTGTGGAAGATCTATGTCATAGAATCACAGAGTAACTGAAGCTGAAAGGGACTTCTGGAGATTGTCTAGCCTGACAGGAAGCCAGCTGCAGTTTGCTGAAAACTAGATTCCTATGACATTCTCCAGTCCAAAGGTGGAAACTCCACCACTACTGTAAGCAAGCATTTCCAGTGTTTGACCACTGCCATAGTAATAATAATAATAATAATAATAATAATAATAATAATAATAATAATAATAAAAATTTTTAAACCCCAAACACCACCGCACTCAACTTGTGCCTGTTACATTACATCCTCTCAGTGGATATCACTGAAGAGTCTGGCTTGGTTTTCTCTCCAACCTTCTATCAGGTGCTTATACACATTGAGAAGATCCTTTTAGGCCTTTTCTATTCTAGGCTAAACAATCTCAGCTCCCTCAGACTCTCCATGTAAAAAGATACTCTGATGCTTTAAAATGCCCTCTTCTGGACTTGCTCCAGTCTATCTATGTCTTTCTTGAATTGAGAAGCCCAGAACTGAACACAGACAGCACTTCAGATACCATCTCACCAATGCTGAGCAAAAGAGGAGGATCACTTCCATCAACCCGCTGTCCTTGTTCTGCCTTATGCAGCCCAGGGTGCTGGTGGCCTGGTTTGCCTCAAAGGTACACTGCTGGCTCATTGTCAACCAAGGATTGTTCCCCAGGTGCAGGACTTTGCATTTCCCTGTGAACTTAAGTTGAGGTTCTCACTGCTTGTTTCTCCAGCCTGTCCAGGTCACTCTGAATGGCTGCACAGCCGTCTTAAAAACATAGAATAGTTTGGGTTGGAAGGGACCTTTAAAGGTCATCCAGTCCAACCCCCCTGCATTGAGCAGGGACATCTTCAGCCAGACCAGGTTGCTTAGAGTCTTGTCCAACCTGACCATGAATGTTTCCAGGGATGAGGCATCTCCCACCTCTCTGGGCAGCCTGGGCTGGTGTTTCAGCATTGTCATTGTAAAAAAAGAAATAAATGTCTTCTTTAGATCTAGTCTGAATCTCCCCTGTTTCAGTTTAAAGCAATTGCCCCTTCTGCTACCACTACAGGCCCAGCTAAAAAATTGTCCCCATTTTTCATACAAGCCCATATAAGTATTGGAAAGTGCTCTAAGGTCTCCCTGGAGCCTTCTCGTCTCCAGGCTGAACAACCCCAACTCTCTCAGCCTGTCTCCAGAGCAGAGCTGCTCCAGCCCTCACACCGTCTCTGTGGCCTCCTCTGGACTTGGTCCAACAGCTCCATGTCTTTCTTGTGCTGGGGACCCCAGCACTGCAGGGGGTCTCACCAGAGCAGAGCAGAGGGCACAATCCCCTCCCTGGCCCTGCTGGTCCCACTGCTGGGGATGCAGCCCAGGACATGGTTGGCTCTTGGGAATGCTGAAGCACATTGCTGGCTCATGTCCAGCAGCTTTCTATCCCCAGCACCCCCAAGTCCTTCTCCTTAGGGTTGCTCTCCTACTCTTCTTCTTTCAGCCTGTGTTGATAGCCTGTGGTCAGGGGATTGCCCTGACCAGCCATTCCTTCTGGTTTTGTGTTGTTTGTGAATTTGTTGAGGGTGCACTCTGTCCTGTCCTCTGGTCATCAATGAAAATGTTCTTGGACCCCATACCAGCCCTAGTGTTTTGAAGGGTTACTTTGGTTTGTTTTTTTACTACTTCAAAATGATAGCAGAGAATTATGTCCATGAAGACTTTTATAAAGTCTTTCTGAAGTAGAGCTGGCCAGGGGGTAGTTTTTGTTTCATTGGTTTTGGTAACCAAAGGGACACCTTGAAAGTATCAAGCTATATGCTAACACGATTAATTTAATGCAGTTTGTCTTTATTATATTGTGGGGTGGAGAGAGGAGCAAAGTAAAGTTTCTTGTCCATCTGGGGTCAAGAATCAATGACGGGTCTAGATACAGGGAAGGGACCTCAGGTTTCTCTCGCAGTGGACAGGCAGCCTTTTTGGCTACTTGTGAGTTTCTTGAGATACAGATTTTTGAAGCCAGCATTATGGAGTTACAAACACTTCTCTTGTGCGTTTGGAAACAGGCCATTTTGTATCGATTTGTTTTTGCAGTGTCCAGACTTGTGGCACTACATTAGTGGCTCTAGCAAAATGTTGCAGTTCTAGGCTTAGAAGCCACCTGAGAATCACATCCTCAGATGAATGTTCTTGTACATCCAGCCCAATGGAAAATAAACTGAAGTTTGCACTGTGATCTGGCAGGTAAAATTATCTTTCAAGGATACTGATAAGAGCTTATAAGGAATCTCTGAGCAGAACATCAGATGAATTAAGTCAACATCTACATTGGATGCATGATGCTGTTGTGTTAGTTAACCATGCAGTTATAAACTTAGTTTGCAAGACCAGCAACATGTGATCCTCAGTTGCCTTTTGACAATTCTGTTGATACATTCTTTGCTTTCTCATCTGTATTTGTGTGTGTTTTTGAAGATGTTTGTTTTTATAACCATGGGACTCTTTAAGGAATGAGGACTGATGGAAGGGCAAAAGTATCTTTGCCAGTGTGGTTGATAACAGTGGGGAGGGCTTTAAACTAGGATTGTTGTGGGATGGAAACTGAAACCAGGAGAGAAGTATAGGATGAATCGAAGCATCTGGGGGGTTGTGAAAAGGAAGGCTCTTCACTTGTCCAGAAGAACTCTTGCCTCTCCCCAGCACACCTCTGGGCCAGTCTGAAATGCTTGTTTGTAAATGCATTTAGAACAGGATTTGTGGGATTGAGACCTGTGTGCAGCTTTGATACTAATGATTTAGTTTCCTCTTTATCAGCTCTCATTACATGCAGAGCCACAGTGTTGGTGAGATTAAACTCATGGAAGGATTTGTGCTTTGTGTGGAAGGACACATGGAAAATGGTTTGCCTTCTGTGCTGAAGAGCAGCTTTAGGAACACACAGAGCTGTGCTGTGGAACTGGTGGTGACCCAGTTGGGAGCTTATTAGATGAGAGCAGAGGGTGACACAGGGGACATCATAGTGGGTGTTTGCAGGCCAGCTGATCAAGAAGAGGAAGTGGATGAACCTTCTTATGTTTGGAGAGTTCATTCTGACTGCTCTGGCATCTGCTGGAAGGCACAGTCTAGGAGACTTTTGGAATTGCTTGAGGACAGCCAGGACTGGACAAACTGGCTAGACAAGATCTAGCAGAGTGGAGAGATGATTTGGAATATGAAGAGTGGTGCACAACTGGAACCTTTGGTTTCAGTGACCATGAAAAGAGTGTTAAAGGTTCTGTAGGGAATGAAGAAAGTGAGTAGAAGGATAAAAATGCCTGGCTTTAGCTTGTTCAGAGAACTGATGTGGGATCCTGTGGGAATCTCTCCTGTAGAGCACAGAAACCCAAAAGAGCTGATCTTCAAGAACAATCTTCTTGGGGCACAGGAGTGCCACATGATAATTTGCAGGAAGTCAAGCAGATGTGGCAGGAGGCCAGACTGATGATCTTGTTGAGCTCAACTATGGGAAAGAGTCCTATGGAAGGAATATGTGGGGACAGGTTACCTGGGAGAAATACATAGAAACATTCTCTGGGTGTGCCAGGATATAATTAGAAAAGCTTTTCTTCCTTTCTTCTCTTAGTGATGAGTTTCTGTGGTTGAACATGGTATTGGGCTTGTGTTGTGGTTGTGCCTAGTGAAAAGTTAATGAAATGTGGTGTTGCTGCTCTAGGTATGAGCAAGATGGGACTTGTCAAGAGCACGTCCCTGTAGTGGAAGTCAAGAGGAAAATTCAGTGTCCAAGAAGAAAAAAGTATGGTTTTATTTTTGTCTGTGAGAAAGGGTAAATGGCCAAAAGTTCCTTGTTAATGGAATCACAGCACTGCTTTATCTTTCTCCTATATTTGTTTTGCTAGCTGTTATGAACAAGTTGACATCACAGATGAAAATTAAGATGGTATAAATTCTTCTTGCCCTCCATGGGCTTTTCAGCACACCGTGCAGAACAAGCTTTGAAATTTTGTTCCAAGTTAATGGTATAAAAATACACTGAAAAAATATCTTTGGCAATGCTGAGAAAACATTAATTAGGAGCTGGTACGAATCTTAAACTCCAGTGGTCTGGCTTAAATCATTCTTCAACCACTGATTTTGTATCTCTTTTGCTATGGGCATCTGTCCTGGTTTGAGCTGGGAACCATGTCAGCATCCTTAGTTACACTATAGCTAGAAATGAAGTGAAATGGGTCAGAAACTGATACCAGATTATAAACAAACTCCACTTAAATATGTTTTAAACTCAATATTTTTTAATGTACATGTGTTAAACTGCTTTTTATGAAGTCCTTGAAGCCAGAGTGCCGTGCTGACATTCAGTGCCGTGCTGACATTCAGTGCCGTGCTGACATTCAGTGCCGTGCTGACATTCAGTGCCATGCTGTACACTGTGCTTCATTGCAGCCAGCCAGCCTTGGCCAGAGTCACATACCAGGTCTGAAAACAGCTAAAGTTGCTGTGAAAGTCAGGCTTTAACATACTGCAACAAGAGATCTAATACGGTGAGGCCATCAGCCAGGACTTCCAAAGCTAGAGATGGTGCTAAACATAGGTCTTTGTTTCTCTAAGCAGAGAGATGCTGTAGTTCAGCAAGGTCTATTCAAAGTTCTTTATGAAGAGAGCTAAACCTGCAGCCATCAGGACAGCTTATATGTTCCTGAAGGGAATAAGATGCAGAGGTTTAGGAGAAGCTGTGTATTCTGCACAGCTGTTGAACAGAGAAATGCAAACTGGTAATTTCCTTCTGCCAAGTCACTTGTAGGGTTTTATATTTAATGTACTGATGCTTTATTTTCTGGTTAAAGACATAAGTCAAGGGTTGATGTGCTGGGCATGGGTCAAAAGCGGATGATTAAGAAGGAAATGAGGCATTTCCTGCCCATCCCCCCAGCACAAATATTGCTTAAAATATCCAAATGACGTCTATTAACTGGCATCTTCTTTCAGAAGTCTTCAGAATCTTTCTGTATAAATCAGTGACTTTTACTTTTGCATTTTTGTCCCCTTGAAAGGGAGGTGAGTGGCCTTAGGCACCTGAGTGTGCATGGTGTGGGCTGCGGAAGGGGTGGGGGGCTGTATTTGACAATTTAGGAAGCATTTTTATAGCCCATATTTACAGACTTAGCCTGAACTGTGTGCAGAGATTTTTCAAAGAAACCTCACAATGTTAACCCCCAGATTTCCTTAAAGAACTTTAATACTCACCAGACTAAGCAGTAGTTGTTTCAGCTTTGCAAACATTAAGGATTTTGTTGTTTTGGGTTTTTTTTTTGAAATTCTGTTTCTGAGAGACCTTGGAAGTTCCTGAAGTATTCCCAAGTGAGGCTGATGGTCGTGAAGCCAGCTTGTTACTGCAGAACATTTAATTCTCCAAGAAGTGTTACCTAGTGGCAGTGTATTTGAACTGAATTTTGAGAAATGCACTAAAAAAAGTCCTTTAGCCAGTCTTCTGGAGTCACTTTGCTCCTTATATTCTCCAGATGGAAAGGGTGATAATGAGATGCAAGAAAGCCAGTAGTTCTTCCTCCGTTGTATCCTTGGAGATGTCTAAACCATTAAATGTTGTTTTCTGGGCAGTCTAATGTTAAAGTGAAAATGCAAATGAGTAACTTCCTCTCAATCTACTTTTGCTTGCCAGGTCCTGGAGAAATATCCTAATACGCCTATGAGCCATAAAGAGATACTTCAAGTTATCCAGAAAGAAGGACTTAAAGAAATCAGGTGAGTTGAGTACCCATACCAGTAAAACTGTCATACTTTGCTTTCAACTTAGGGGTTAACAGTTTACTACGCTATCTTGTAAGTATTTTTGGGATTAAAATGTTCAATACCTGCAGAACTGGAGTCTAGGTCCCATTTGAAAGAAGCTCTTAAGTCACTGGTACTTTCACCAAGAGAGCTGGATAAGATTCATATGGAATTTCCAGGTATGAGCTGTGTGCCTCTTGTCTGCAGCTCTCATATAAGATAAACTAGACCTGAGCAGGTAGTTCAGACTCCAGGTGCTAAAGTAAGCTTAACTACTTTTTATTTCGTCTTAAAAAAACCCTAAAACAAAACACCAAAGCCAGCAAAAACCACCAAACAAGAATAACAGTGAATAGTCAGTTTATAGGCAATTGCCTAAACCAAAATTGAAGCCATCCAGGAAGTAAAAAGCAGCTTCACTTACAAATCCATATGAAGAAAACTTGGTCCCTCATCCTACGTTACTCAGTATTATCTGGAGAGCGTGTAGTTCTGCACCAGCTTGGCTGATACTGATCTGCTTTAGAAAAACAAAGTAGCTTGGATGCCAGATCTTGAACTGCAGCTTAATTCTGGAATCCTTCCTCATTCATTCCCAGAGATGGGCAGGTGTATTTGGTGAGATAGGGAACAATTGCTCATGCAAAGTACAAAGTCTTTATACTTCTGTTTTCTAAGAGCAAAGAAAGGGAATGGGAAAGGAGGATTGGATGTGCCAGTTCATCTATTTTGGAATGGAATAGCCATCCCGAATTTGACTTAATTATGTTCTCCATTCCACTTCCTCAGTTTTAATGCAGCAATCCATCTGCTTTGGCAGAAATGTTCAAGGGCCCAAGTGTAAAAATTCTGCTGTCGATTGCAAGATGTTCCATTCAAGTTGTGGACAACACAAAGGCTGTTTGCTTTTTGGAAAAATCAGTTTATCTAAAAGTAAGGAAACAAAATGAAACTCATTCAGCTGTTAAGGAGGTGACAAGTGTGGTTTAGTTCCTACCCTGACTATGCAGTCAGTGATACATTCAGTCAGATCAAAGGTTTGCCAGCCTTGGGGCAGCTTCAGCATGGTGTTAAATATTGTAAATCCATGAAAGGTACATTCATAAACAGGAACTGCTCTTGTCAGCCACTTGTGGGCACCCAATGATAGAAATGCAGCTAGTGGGCTCACTGGTGGCGAAACACAAGCTCAGCAAACATCCAGCCACTTAGACATGGTGAACCTTTTCAGAGAGCTCTTTTTGAGGCAGAGCCTTAGGCAGGAGCTCAGATCTAGCATGTGAAATCCTGTTTGTGGCTGGCCAGGTCCGATTTTGGACCAGTCAAATACAAACATAACAAAAATGCCATGGTGCCATATAGTCCTTCTCAACTTCAAGTCCTGCTTTTAGATTTGATTTGGGGTTTTAGTCTGAGCTGATGTATGTTGTTTTCCTCTCTGCTGCTAAGCATCAGGACAGCATAAACTCCTCAGTATCTTAAATCCCAAAAGATGGTAGTGAGAGTAGTCAGATAGGAAACTCTATTTCTCTACTTCAACTATCCACCCTACTGACTTAGCCACACTTGGATGCTGTGCAGTGGCCTTCCCCTTAAATATTAGATTGATGTAGTTAAGCTTTATTTAGGTTAAGACCTAGAAGTTTGTTAGTTTTAAGCAATTCAGTTCCAGTTAGTGCCAGTAATGTGATTGTGGCTGGACTGGGCTTCTGATAAGTCATAGCCTGTTACAAGATGGGCTAAACAAAAATCAGCATGTATTAGGGTAAAAATCACATTGGAGAAGGCATAAAAGCTGTCAGAAGGATGTGTTGAGCTCACCAGATTTTGAGTCCTCTTATGTGGAGGTTCTGGCAGGAAACCATGGCAAAGCCTTTGCCAGCAGAGTACAGCAATTTCCCTGCACTTCGTTGCCTTGAGACAGCAGGCAGCTGCAAGAGTTTGGTAAAATGGTGTATAAGTTTACAGGCAGAACATGGGTTTTTCTTTAAGCGTGTGTATCAAGGGATTTGGGTTTTGAAATGTTTCTCAGTGCAGTTTGCTTTTAATAAACAAAATTGCAATTTTAGTAGTAAACTTTTTTACACAAACCACTAATCGTTAAACTTTCAGTTTTGATCACAGTGCCTTTTTTAACTTAGCATCTGTTGACTCTCATCCTTAGTGATATCTAACTTTTAAAAAGCTCTGATTTTCAGATAGAGAATGTTTTTAGAAAAAGTGACAAATTACTTTCCTGCAGATGCTTTGAAATGAGGCAGAGAGAACAGGGAGCCCGACTAGTGTCCAGCATTCATTTTTCTGTTTGCCAGTGCAACCAGTCCACCTCCTGCTTGTTCCAGTGATTCCTGGCATGTGCTGCCCCTTGGCCAGCTGCCTGGGAGGAAGCTTGAGGGCATGTTGAAAAGAGTTTAGAGGACTCAATTGTAGAGGATTTGGAATTGCAGGGAAGAAGGGTGGCAGTTGAGATGAGTTAGAAAAAACAGGCATAGTAATTTCTGCTATACAGAGGACAATTTGGTGATATTTTTAGACAAGGCTGGAGTCTTTCATAAGATGGAGGTGTTTTGGCAGCAGTGCAGAAACCTGAGGTCATACTGCCTGATTCTTACCTGTATTTCTAATTTTTTCCCAGTACTCAAGTAACTTTAATAATGAGTTTTTTAAAGGTCAACCCAGGATCAGTACTTTGAGGTGTCAGTTTTGGAGATCTAAGGCATCCTGAAGCTAGAACTATATTTCTTGGATGATCTGTCATCCTAATTTGCCTGTTTTGACAGGCTTCCCTAATCCAATGAGAGAGGTCCTTTCCTACCTACAGGTCATTGCTTGCAAACTGCAAAAATAAAATACATGTGGGTAAACATTCAGTGACTGGGCACTGTAACCATCTCTGGCTCTAAGATTTCTCCAACATCCCATATTGCCTCATCTCTGTTGGCAATGTCACCTGGGGAAGCCTGGGCATGTTGTAACACACTTTCACGTGAGGCTTTGAAGATGCATGGAGTAATGGTGTTAACATTTTTACAGCTGCAGCAGTAGAAGTTCCCTGAACATCATTGTGTGGGATAAATGAGCATCAGGAGTTAGCAAAAGAGAATCACATTAGTTTGATAAATAGCTTTTAAAGGCAAAACTATTAACTTGTCATTGGAGTTCATTAATCTCCTTGGCTACGTTAAAATTAGTGTAAGACTACCTGAAGAGTCAGCATCTTTGAAAGATACCTTTGGTAGCCTTTTCTCTTAATAATCATGAATGTTTTAATTTTCTTGGATTTTAGAGGACACTGTGTAAAATACTAGCTTGTGAACCTCTCTCCAAAAGCAATGACTTTTTTTCCCAGATACTAATTAAGCAAGGAAATATACCTAAACACAACCTCAAGCTCAGTGAAAATGGAAATAGACATGGTGCTCTGGCTACTTATATTCCAAGTATTCATGAAATTTCTAGCATAAACAAGAAGAAATTCTTAAGCCACTTTGGAGTGGGGGTGGGGAGTTTAAAAGCCCAAGTCCCCTTTTCACCAGCCGTGTCTGGACTAGAGATAAGTGAGTCAGTAACACTTGGAATCAAAGTTTTAGCTGCCCTCCAGGCAGTGGCTATTTTATCCTTCTCATTAACAAATCTTTTGTAAGATACTCTCCAAAACCAGCTCAGCATCCTCGAGGAGGTGAGTTGTTTACAGATAAGGAGGTGGTTATGTGAAGAGGGCTGGAGTTGCTCAGACTGACTGCAACTTTAGGCTTTCATAAGATTTCTTAACCAGTTTCTTGTATTTCTTTCTTTAGTAGCTGAAAATCAGAAGCCTGCTGTGTTTCTGTGATTACCTTGCCCTCTATAAGTCTGGTAACATGAACATTCTGTCTTCTTGAGGGATGAGGAGAACTGCAATGATGCTGATTGTCCTCATGAGGAGATAAAACTTGAGGCTTTTAGCTTCTGTGTAGTTCAGAGCAGTGTCACATCTGCATTGCTCCTCCAGTAACTTGTGTGCTATGAAATAAGAGTCTTGCTTGAGTGGGGAAAAACTCTGTGCTTGGTCACTCTCTTGCCAGAGGAAAAGTTGAACTTAAAAGGCAAAAAGCTCTCTGGTTGACTTGTCTCAGAAATATAAGCTTAGGTCAGGCTGGAGTCAGGACTTGGGAACTATAGGAAGAGGGAAGCTGGTTACTGCTGGAGGATATTCTTGCATCTTAGATCGAGTTAAGGACCAGCAAAGTGATCTCTCCTCACTCTTGGCAGAAGGCTTTGCCACTAAAATATTCCCCAGCTGTTCTTTAGTACTTTGATTTCCTGATCTTCTGCAGAGCTAAGACATGAGGTGGGGTTGGGTGAACTAAGTTGCCTGCTCCTCCATGCCTTGGTTCTCAGAACAGTTAGTTATTATCAACTCAGTGCTAGGAGATTCTTTGTCTAATGTAACTCCTCTCAAAAAAAAAATTAACAAACCCAACACCCCCCACAGAGTATGGGTGGAAGGAGGGCTTTCAAAATGATAAAGGGTTCTTAAATTACTTTGAAAAGAATGAAGTTGGTATTAAATCTCACTGACCTGAGAGTGAAGATACATTCTGTCTTCCAAAATTTCACAGAACCGTAGAATGGTTTGGGTGGGACAATACCTTAAAGATCCATCCAGTCCCAACCTCCCTGGCATGGGCAGGGACACCTCCCACCAGACCAGGTTGCTCCAAGCCCCATCCAGCCTGGCCTTCAACACTGCCAGGGATGGGGCAGCCACAGCTGCTCTGGGCAGCCTGGGCCAGTGTCTCACCACCCTCACAGCAAAGAATTTCTTCTTCAGATCTCCACTCTTCCAGTTTAGAGCCATTCCCCCTTGTCCCATCACTCCCTGCCCTTGTCCCTCCCCAGCTTTCCTGTAGCCCCTCAAGATACTGGAAGGTGCTCTAAAGTCTTCCTGGAGCCTTCTCTTCTCCAGGCTGAACAGCTCCAATTCTCTCAGCCTGTCTCCAGAGCAGAGCTGCTCCAGCCCTTGCATCATTCATGTAACCTCCTCTGGACTCCCTCCAACAGTTTTATGTCCTTCTTATGCTCGAGACTCCAGAACTGGACACAGTACTCCAGGTGGGGTCTCATGAGAGCAAAGTAGAGGGGAAGAGTTTCTTCTCCCTCTTAAAAGTGGCGCCTGTCAAAGCTGTTAGATTTTCCTCTTTGTAAATGCTTTTATTTAAAGCCATGATGAGCCCACAATAAAGGCTCTCCCAAAAAAAAATCTCATCTAGGTTAAGAGAATAAAATTGATAGCCAGTGAAAATACAGTTCTAATTTATCTTAAAGTATTAGGAAAACGGGAAAACTGAAACTCTCCATCAATGGAGAAGACATGCATCCTGTGTCAGTCAGATAGCAGGCAAAGCTCCTGCTCTTGCTGCTGGGTAGCTGTCTTGCATGTGGAGCCTGAGCTTTGCTTATCCCCCCTGCCTGGAAGGGCAGCTGTGCAGAACTTAGCGTGAAGATTTGCTGCTCTGAGCCTGCTGTGAGAGTGGAAATCTTGGACTTGAGTCCACTAAAGATTTGATATATAGTTATGATAACTCTCTTCCTCTGTAGATTCTCCAGTGTTTTCACAGGTCCAGATGGTGTTAAGGATGGACTGAATCCTTCACCAAATTCCAAATTGGCTCTTAATTGCTTTCAAGAAATGAAGAATTTTCATCAGCTCTGCCTGATTCTGGTCATGGCCTGATGGTTGAAGAACATATATAGGCCATTGTCCACCTTCTAGACTTACTTGTCTAATACACAGAATTATTTTAGCAGAATATTTAGTAGTCTATTTGATGATTCCCTGGAGAGTAAATGTGTCCAGAATTCTGCCTTCATGCTTGATATTGATAGTCAAATGCTAAAGAAACAGCTTCTTGCTGTGCAATTTGCTTGCTGTCTTCTTTTAGTGGTTATCTGCACACTGACAAATTGAAATTGTCTCTGTATTGAAGATGTCCCATTTTTGCTGGTGAGCTGTTACACAGAGCTCAACTTTTGCTGAAGAATATCAGCACAGGTCAGAGCAACCTCCATAGTATTGACTCTGAAAATGGCTGCAGGCCACTTGATGTGCTGATGAGCTCATCTTTAGTGTTTCCTTGGTGTTCCTCTGATCATCTGAGCTGGTGGCTGAAACATAGCAGGTTAGAGAGTGATGGAACCTGCTGCAGGCTCACATTTTTCACTTGCTTGCATGGCCTCCTGCTTCTTCCTGACAGCAGGAATCTGGGAATCTCGGAAATCATGTGCTAAATTGTAGAATGTCTTGGGTTGGAAGGGACCTCTGAAGGTCATCTAGTCCAATCCCCCTACAATAAACAGGGACATGTCACACTAGAACAGATTGCTCTGAGCCCTCGCAAGCCTGACCTTTAATGTCTCCAAGGATGGGGCCTCCACCACATCTCTAGGCAACCTGTTCCAGTGATCCACCACCCTCATATTCAAGAACTTTTTCCTAATTCCCAACCTAAATCTACTCTTTTCTTGCTTTAAACCATTACCCCTTGTCCTATTGTTACATGCCCTAGTGAACAGAAGCCTAGAAAGCTAATTTGAAGCTTTTCTTACCACTGCTGTGTTGGGAGGTGGAAACAGCTGGGAGGACCTGCCAGAGGTACTCTTCAGGATGGCCCTACAGCAAAGCATCCTTAAGAGGACACTTGGGTTCCTATAGCATTCTCTGACCTTGGCTAATCATGTAGCTTCTTGAATACAAATTAAACACACTAATACACTTTTTCTTCATGTTGGATGAGCAGGCTTTCCAGCTCATGCATTGCATTGACTAGCCAGTGCTCCATATGGGAGGTATTTGGAGGATGTGGAACTTGCCTTCAAAGGAACTGCTGGGAAAAATCTGCCAGGGGACTCATTTCAGCTTATACCGCTGTATAGTTTTCCCTAAAGGCCTCTGTCTGCATTTGAGGCCAAGATGAGTTATTTTGGCTTACACCTAGGCATGGTGGCCCCTCACCTCCCGTTGGGAGTTGTTCTTCCAGCCATTGAGGGTTGGCAGGCAGCAGATTTGGCATGCTTGGTTTATTTGTAGTGTTAATTTATTCAAGTAAAGCTTTTCACAACTTCTCAAAATTCTGATCAGGTTTGCCTGGTGAGAGCTGTGGCATCCCACAGCAAGGAGGGCAGGTAAGCCAACATTTGCCAAAAAACCACTTTTCTGTGTAAACTAGTCTAGAGTATTTGAAATTGCTCACAGCTTTGGTGGCCTGTAGGTGTAACCACACCAGGAAACTTCTGATTCAGCTCTTTCTACAACAGGACATTTGAAAGTTGCTACATCCTAAACTGCTTTTCATAATCTGGTGGATGGCATTTCTGGTGAGCATTCACTTCTGTCAGTAGCTTCTCTAAAATGGAGCCAGCCTCTTCATGGAGACTCACACAGTGCTAGACCGGGGCAATGAACACAAGTTGCAAGATAGGAAATTCTGATTAAATGAAGAGAGGAATTTTTTTCACTTTAAGAGTGATAAAGCACTAGAGCAGGACCAGGGAGGGTTGTGTGACCTCCATTTCTAGAGGTATTTATTTAAAGTTGGACTGGGCAAAGCCCTGAGCCACCTGATGCAGTTGCTCCTGCTTTGAACTGTAGGTTGGGCTGGTGACCTTCAGAGGTTCTTCTCTGTCTAAACAACTCTTAAGTCATGGTTCCCAGCCTTGTGTTCCTTAGCAAAGCGACCTTTTGGCTCCAGTGCCTCTTACTGTTAGTCACTGCAATACCTTGAAGCCTTAATAGGCTTATTTGAAGATGGGTAGAGTTAGAAGGGTTGCTTCTAGGATGTGCAGCTGGGGTGCAATATGTCAGACAGGTCCTGCTCTCTTAATACAAAACAGCTTTGGTTTTCCTCACTCTCAGGTGTGAAGGTGCAAACTGTGAGCTGGTGTGGAAAAGGTGCTGTAGCTAGTTGAAGCCATCAGCTGACAAACATTTAAATTACTTTGCACATTTTTTTTTTAATCTACAGCTTTTTTAATATTCAAGTGAGCTGCATGAGCTGGAACACCTTGAATTCCTATCTCATGGACTCAATGCTAATAATATGGAGTGTGTTTTCGGGCCAGGAAGGACAAGTGCATCCATTCTACTTGTTTAAGAACCACCGGGGCTTGGTTACCTCAAGTCTTTCTGCTCTTTCTAGTTAGTTTATCTTCATTCTGCTGAAAGATGGTATTATGAGTGTCCATAAAAGTGTTGCCTCTTGAGATTGTCACATGCAGGATTTCTTACAACTGGGGTTCTGGGGCCCTTTCCAAGTGGGAAAGGGACATTTGTTGGAAGCAGATGCCATAGGACCAACCTTACAGGGACACACATTTCAGTTGCAGGACTCTTCTTCAACTTTGCTTCATTAATTACTGTAACCCATGGGGAGAAGGGGTTGGCAGCAGGAAAGGCCAATAAATGCTGGTGCAGTAAATTCTTGCAGTTTTTTCTCTTTAGTCATCTGAAAGCTGAATTTGGCATTTTCTGGAAAATAAAGAAATATAAAATAGAGAAAGGAGACAATTGTTAACTTAAATTTTTCAACTGAAGACCACAAGAACATGATATTCTCAGAGACCTTCATGATGTCTTTATATCTTAAGTGAGATTTGTGTGTAAAGTCTGGTGTAAAGTACACATTAAAGCTATTTTTGGTCAAACAACAGTCAAGTATTAGTCATAGTGACAGTTAGAGATTAATATTTGACAAGGTTAGCAGTGAGTGTCTTCTGGACCCTTATGACTGTCTGGTTGTTAAAGGTTTTCTGCTGTGAATCAGGAAGGAGCTCCCTAGCAGGACTTTTCCTGAAGTTAGGAGAAGCTGGAGATGCAACTTTTGCCCCATTGAGCACCACGAGCTCCAGGCATGTTCTCTTTTGGTCTGTATCACAAACCTTTTTCTGCAGATAGAGCCCATACTTCATGGGGAGCCGGGTTTGTTCTCCCATAGACAAAGAACCAACCACAGGTCTGACAAACCCTCACAGGGTATACTTCTTTTTTGCTTTATTAGTATTAACTCAAAGCTCTGAAGTAACCACAGGTTTCTGTGCCACTTGGAGCCTGTGCAGAAGCAGGGAGATAACTTTGTGGATGTCATAAATAATACACATAGGGGGAAATGTTGGATTGAAAACTAATAGTTCAAAGAGAATTGTAAGAGAGAAAGATAATGTTATCATTAGCAGGAAGTATTAAATGCATTTGTTGTATGTAGCAAAATGATTGTCTCTCTTCATCTCCCTTCTATAAAGGTATCAAATCCATAAAAAATATTTCTCTAATCTTAACTGAGACTCCTAAGTGTAGGAGTTCTTGCTCTCTTCTCAAAATAAAACTACACATCCATTTTCATCATGTGAAAGACTTCATTAGCTGCTGCTGCAAGGAGAAATGTGGGGTGTAATACTCTAGTGGTGAACACTGCAGGAATCCAACAGATTTTTATCTTCTAGAAAATGTGAGAGTTGACGTCTCAAAATAACAATTTAGGATTTCTCTTCAGTATGAACTGGCTCATGGTTCTGTAGCAGAAATAGAAAGGGAGGGACCCAAAAACTTTTGAATTTTAACTCTGTGCCCCAAAAGCCTTAGAGGAAGGTACTTTTAAATGGATTCCTCCTGTAAAATCAGAAAATGCTGATTTCTGCCTAGTCCCTCAAGGATGTGAACGGCACAGGAGCAAGTATCCTATCTGTGACACTGTATGGAGGTGGAGATAGAGTGCTGTAAAGCTGCAGGTAGTGCTTACACCTAGAAACAAAGTCTAAGAAAGTCAGACAGCTTCTACAAGAGTTAGTCCATATCCAGGACTCACTGTATCCTCTCAGAGCCTACTGGTGTTCCCGCAGGTCTGATTCAGTTGTCACAACAGCCTGTAACTAAAGCCTATAAATAAAGCCCAACTCTAGCATATCCTGAAGAGCTTTGTAGTGTCCTCCAGGCTGATCTCCATCCTCCTGGGTCCTCAGTTACACCGTGGGCCAGGTGTGGCACCATCTGACTCAGTGATCACCAGCTGCACTCTCCTTGTTTTGATTGTGCACAAATTCCCACAAACTGGTGTGTTAAAACTGGTACTGTGGCATGAAACACACTCTGCCCCTGCACCACTACTGTGGAAATATTTAAATGAGGCCAGTGGTGTGTTAGTTTGCATTATTAATGATTTGGTTTGACCATGAATTGCCTATGGAGGTGATGAAGCAGTATGTACTGGTTCCTGCACCTTAACAATTGGTATAATTAAACTGCCAGCATCTGTGATGCTCCTCTGGATTTGCAGGGCTGCTATTTCACCCAGAGTTGAGTAGTACCGAGGGGGTGTGAAAGAATGAGAGGAATAAATTTCTATACCGTTGTCTGCACATGAGATTTTCAGAGGGTCCACTTGACTTACAGAAAAAAAAAACCAAAACACATTACTTGGTGAAGGTTGAAAACAGTGCACCTGGGGGTGGTAGCTGTATGCCAGCTGTGTGGTGTATTTCTTTGAAAACAGACTGGAAAAATTTAGCAGGTCGACATCTTTCTTCCATGTGTCTGTTTGCTGTAACCTGGTCTTTGTGTTGCTGCAGATCTACCCAAAACTTTTAAAACTTGGTTCTGGTGGATGGTGGGGGGAAGGGTTCACATGAATGATCAAACAATTGTTTTGCTCAAGTTTTTAAAGGGGTGTTTCTCTCCTTTTTTTGGGTTGCACTCCAACTCCAGAAGGTAAGAACCACTGCTGATTGTTCTAAAGCTACTCTTCTCTATTAACGCAAACTGCAAAAGCCTTAATTAAAAGAGCAACTGCTTGTTTCACACAGACTTAGAAGCCCAGTAATGGTAGTATATGTAGTGTTAATGCTTCTGTTACCTTCATCTCCCTTCCCTGCATGCTGTTTGCATCAGTGCTTCGGTGTGATGCAAACCTGAAACCTTGAATCTGTGTGTGAAGTCTGTGGAAAATAGCATGTGAATGCTGAGTGTATGACAAATTAACCCTGCTGGCTTCAAATCCCAATTGGTAGGGAATGGGGGTGCTCGACTGGTTTTGCATGGTGTGTTTTTGTGCATCTTTTGGCTCGGGGACATCTGGCACTGCATGTCGGGTGAAGCAAAATTTAACATGTAAAATAAGCTGCTTTTCTAAATCATGAATGTATTTAACAAGTTTGATTTTGGTAGAGTGGTGTCTGCTTACAAACTCTCTGCTCTGTCACTTCTGTGGATCTGAAACTATTGTTTTTTTGTAAAAGTCATATTTTAATATACTAATAAGCAAAAAGCTCTTTGTGTGAATGTCTGTTTCAAATAGAATGTGGGAAAGAAGAGGATGCTCAAAAAACCCCCAAACCAACCAAAATGGGAAAACCCCTCACCCTTAAACCCAGTCCAGCCTATTTAGACATTTTTATCCGGTTATGTCAAAGTGCAGTGACAATGTGAAATGAAGACACCTGCTGCTGGATGCACTTTATGTTAAGCTTCCAGTTAGAGGAGAAGGCAATAATTAACTCTGCCCTGGATTTGAGGTTGCTGGGTGCTATAGCAGCAAGCTCAAGTGAAGCCAGTGATTTCCCAGTGGTATTTCTGCACCCAGCACATCAGCAGCATCCCCTGGAGCCATCAGGTGATGGTCCTGCAGTGGGAGACCTGCTGGGTCCACCATACTCCTGGGCACACATAGAGAAATACTGTAAACTCTGGTAGCCAAATTAAAAATGAAGCTTTAATGTAAAGTAACCTTGTGATAGGTAAATAAATACACCTTGCATGATGCTCTGAGGGTAAGGGGTTTAAGTTCAAAGGTGTCATGGTTGAAAAATTTCAATCTAGAATTGCAAACTGAACAAAAATTATTTGGTCACACTTCATTTTCAAATCAGAACAAGTCAGCTCGGTCCCTGAGGTTTCAGGAGCCAGGCTGGTGGAAAGGGAATGTGATGGGATTGACAGTGTGGGGAAGAAATGCTCCTCCTCCTTCCTCCCCTTCTATGGGCAGCTGCTCAAGAGTAGAGATTCCTCACCTTAACCTTGTGTGCATTGGCTGCTCTCAAAACCCTTTTTTCTTGCTCAGTCTGAAGAAACTTTAAATTTAATGTGGAGTATAAAATACCATGGTTTGAGGATGGCTTAAATTTGGCAATTCTCAGAAGGAAAAAATTAGTATGTACGTGTCTGAATTGTCAAGTGGCTTAGGGAAATTCTTGGAGGGGGCAAGAACTCAGAATATTTATTTATTTATGTGCCATTAGCTGCCTTTACAACTACCACTTAACTACAATAATTTATTTTGTACTGTCTTAGCCCTTTCAGCAATCAAATAAAATAGGTTTTGCAGGCAGAGGGACTGTCACTTGCTGTTGATCACTTGGAGATCAATTTTCTGGTTTATTAAGGAAATGGAAGTGCAGATATGACAAATGTTACCTTTCAAAATACAGTAGATATTTAGAAGCTACCAAAACCTGTTTAGTCAACAATGTAAAAAAAATGCAGTTTATGTGGCAGTCCTAGGCTTGTAAGAGTAAATAGGTTTCTAAGTTGTAGTAAACTTGTTAAACTGGTTCTTTTTAACTGGGAAGTTGTTAAGAGGGAATAATTACTGAAACACCATTTTCAGGGGAAAGCTGAGCACAGCAATAGTAGAAGTGTTGGGAACTGGATTTGGCACTGAAATAGCCACTGCACAGGCACTTAATATTTGCCCCAACACAGCAGCCTGAGATGGTTCATAAAGGACTCATAAAGTACCACACTTTGGGCTGGCAAAAGAAGTATATTTAAGCCTCTACTGTCATAGGTGTTGTGTAGCTAAAAAGTCAGTGCTTGCTCGGATAATACCAGAGTTTATTTGCTCAACCTGTTACCTGGGTGGTCACCTGGTAAGTATTGATAGGTGCTTGTTTGTTTTGGACATCTCTCTTAAACAACATCTGTAAATAACAATATTCTTGATGTTGTGGTTTAAAACTGATGTCAGCACAAACTTTTGCTTTGATTAAATCAAGGTAACTTTGAATGTGTTACTGCCTAGTTTTTGTCAAGCTGAAATACACTGCAAGTGAAGATAATACGTAAGGTATGGGAAAGGAAAATTGTTTATCACTTTAAAAAGTGAACAAGTGAGTTTTTCCCCGTTTTGATGAAGAGGGTCACTAGGTCTAGGCACAAGAGCTTGGATTATGGCCCTTGCACTGGCACAGTGAGTCCTGTTTGTGCCAAGTTTGCTGCCCATTTTGGCAGATTGATAGGAAAGGCCATGCTATTTTTAGCTTTTTGAGAAGTAAAAACTAGGAAGTTTCAGTATGCACTTGTAATGCAGTGGAAACCAAATTAATCCTGGTAAATGTTGTTATAGCTACCTTTGTATCTTCTAAACTGTTGCAAATGCTTTTTTTTTTGTACTTTATTGCAAGCTTGTTTCAATGAACAAAGCCTGTAGTTGTCTGTATGTAGCTGCTGAATTTACCAGCTTGAGCAACTCTGTTCTGATCTTCACCATCTCAAGAAGTGTTGATGTGAACCAGTGTGAGCAAAGGGACACTTATCTTTACTTTTTCCAAGGGTGCTGCTTATTTGTCAGTGGGCTGGCACTGAGCACTGGGTAATTGATAAAGGTGAGCATCCCATTTATTGTCACAATATTTAAAATAATTTGCTATTTTTGTGGTAGCTGTCAACCAACATGCTACTATATATTGCAATAAAAGCTTTAGATAATACACTGCTGTGAGTGAACAAATGAAAATACAATTCAAGATCCTTTCCACTCCCAGAGCACAAATGCGGTTTGTCTATGAATGCACCTAAAATGTAAAATTCTGCAAAGTTTTTGCATAGCAAAAGCAGCAACGTGGTGCTGCCATTACAGGCTGAATCCCTGAGCTCCAGATTGTCCCCTCAGTCATACTTGGAGTGGCATTTTTGCCATCACAGTAGAATCACAGAATAATTTTGGTTAGAAAAGACCTTAAAGATCATTAAGTCCTACCTGCAACCCAGCACTGATGAACTGCAATAGGAATGCTTCTGCTGAAGTTTTTGTAAAAAAATAAAATAAAATTGACTGTTAGAAGCTTTAGATGAGACATCAGTAACTTCCTGAGGGTGGAGGATGTCTGAGTCAATTATTTTCTACATCAGGGATTTAACCTGTTTTCATCAGAAAAATGCTCTTGTCAGGAAAGAGGCCTGATGAAACAGAAGTAAATAGACATAAACTACAGAAATACCTGCAAGCTCTATTCAGATACATGGAGGGCTTGACAGTTGGATAAGGATACAATATCTCGATTGTGCATGTAATCTATTTTCAGTGCATAAATGAGATTGGGGATGAAAACAGTCCAGGCAGATCTAGGGGCTGTGAGGACAAGCCTCTCTTGTGTTGGCGTGAGCTGATGTCTACCTCTTCCTACAGTAGCTAGTTCTTGGGGAAATCTGATCAGTTCAGTAAAATCCCAAGCATGTCCTGTCTAGGTGGAGCATTTTAATTGAAGTGCACTGGTTTATAAAAAAAAAGTTCCAGCTGATTCTAGAGTTTGGAGTTATACCCTCCAGGCTGTGGAGTTGGGCAGGGAGAAACTTAATGAACTTAAGTGTCCAGTTCTGGGCTCCACAGTTCATGAAGGACAAAGAACTACTGAAAAAAATCCAGCCCAGGGCCACAAAGATGGTTAGACTGGGTTGGACTAGATGATCTTCAGAGGTCCCTTCCAAACCCAGCTGCTCTGTGGCTCTAACCCCCTGCCTTGTTAAACAGAGTGCATTGTATTCCAGAAGAAAACATCACAAACTGAATGAGTAGAAGAAAACTTTGATTTTGAAAACTTCCCTTGTTTCCAAAACCAAACAAACCCCTCCCCAAAAAAACTCTGCACCCTCTACATAGTGTTGTAGGGTGCTGTAGGTGTCATATTAATCCTCTGCTCCTGAACTGCCAGGATATGAAATAGCTGTGCTTTTTGTAGTCATTGGCACCAAATTGCTGGCATCTGGACAAATATTTTGACCTTATGTTTAGCTAAAGAGAGTGTGATCCCTTTGCTGCCCACCGTGTCTGAAGTAGTCATTAATATTGGGTGAAAAAAAGGGCAGCCTGTGAGAACAGGGGAATATGGAAGTTTAGCACACTGGGAAAAGTAATAATTGGTCTAGCTCATTTTGGAAGGTTCTTGAATAATTAAATTGAAACAGCCCTACATGGAGAGGGGGCAGGAGGGGCAAAGCAGCCCCTGGACTCTGAGCATTAGCTGTGAGAAGGTGATGGAGGGGAGCTGGTAGATGGGATAATGTTTGTTCAGGTTTCTTTGGGATAACTTGATGTTCCTGAGTGTGGATAATCATTCATCTTTCTCTTTTACGTGTCTGTCCATGCTGTACTTAGCTGCTGAGCTTGTAGAGAACTGGTAGAACAGGAGCCTGCAATGAGACTGTCCTCAAAAGCAGGAATGCAGTTCCTGCCCCTGTCAGCTGATAAGGTTTGGGCATCAGGATGTCAAAACCCTCATTTTCAAGTCAGTTTGAGCTTATTTAGAGCCCAGGGTGGTTGATGATTGTGGTTACAAAGCTGGAGAATGTTTTCATTCAGAAGCTTTAGAAACTGAGTTAGGGGCTTGATGTCTACAGATCAGATGCAGCTTCCAAAAAGGGAAAGGAGAGTGGCAGTTATGAACTAGTTGTGATATCTTCTTGCTGAGCCCCACTTAATCTTTTCCAGAGGTTGAATCCTGTTTTGAGACCTCCAAAAGGAGCACTCCATTAGCACTCGTGATCATGGAAGCTAATGGTCAGTATTGGAGGCTGACAATGGCTTTGCACGTGGAGTAGTACAGATTAGGATGGGATGGAAGTGAAATCGTGGGTAATGATGGATCTGGAGCTGACAGGAACTTGTCTTCCACTTCATCTCCTTCTCTGGTTTTGTGGTGGAAAGACAGGAACTATCAGATGCTGCTGATGATCCGATGTGTGTTCCCTGGCAAATGGGAATGGCCTCCATTATTAAAAAAAAAAAATAAATACAACAATTAAAAAAAGCAGCAGCAGTAAAATAAATTGTCGAATAACATCTAGTTCTTAAGGCTATTTTTAGGTAGCTGTTGCATTTAAAATAACAAAGTACCTGGGTGCAAAACACAGGTGGTTGGAGAAAATACTAAATGAATATGGGGGGATTCTGAGCAAAGAACATGCAGGGGATGAAATCTTTCCATTTTGAGAAGAACAAGCAACCACAGTCTCACTGCACATGTATTTTTTAGCAAACTGTCAGAGCTGTGGGTCAGGGGCTTGTGGTAAAGCAGCAACACCATTTATCCAAGAAAAATTCCCGAAGTGCCACCCTGCACCCAGGATGGGGACTTAAACTGAGGGATAGTCACAAAAATATGATGGTTACTAGAAGAAGGGTTCAAGTGCTCATTAGCATTCACCCATAGAAGCAGAAGGAGTGTAATATGACATGAAAACCATGCATCTTAAACCCAAAACAACCTCTTTTTTTAAGTTATGTGAGACTTGTAAGCTGATTTTTTAGCTTCTAACATTTTTGCAGTAAGCTTTTTGAAAGACTAAAATAGAGTTAAATTTGTGTCAGCTTTCTAGAAGAGCCTGTAGAGAAGGACACAACTATAGATGGGTAAACATGAGGAAAAAAAAGTTAAGCAAAAATAGTGGATAAGCTGTTAAACAATGGAATCAATTCAGTAGGAGCAGAGTAGATGCCAGACCAGCTTTTGAAAAGATAGGTCCTGCCAGGGCTTCATTCCTTGGTGCGCTTCCAAAGTGCAGCTCTGCCCCGACTTTGTTAGATGCTTGGCTTAACACTGATACTCTGCTCTGATACAGTTTTTACAAAGAGTGTGCTCCATGAGCTGAAGATCAGATACATGGAAGAGCTCCCCTTGCTGCCCCAGGGCTTCCTGAACCTGGGAATGCTTTGCTGTGTTCATGCTACTCATTGTGTTATTAATGATCTGGAAAAAAGTATTAAATGACTTCTTATGGTTTTATAGGTGCAATGATGGGAGGACAGGTGTATTTTTGGAACGTGCCACCCAGGGCACTGGTGAAGTCACCGTCCCTCTGAAAGGATTTCAAAGCTGTGTAGCTGTGGTGCTGAGGGACATGGTTTAGTGGTGACCTTGGCAGTGCTGGGGTAATGGTTGGACTGGATGCTTGTAAAGGTCTTTTCCAACCAAAATGTTTCTATGAATCTATTCTGTACTCTTTCTGTTGCCAGATATGGCTGGGCCTATGTACAATGTACTTGGCACAGTTCTTGCATAGTACTTGCATGCAGAAATTGCACCTAGGAGCAAAGATGAGAAGAGGGCAAGGGTGTACCTTGGGGAGCAATACTTTTGGAAATGATTTGGGGTTGCTGTAGGAACCTTCCATGACCAAAGGGACTACAGGAAAGCTGGGGAGGGACTTTGGACAAGGGCAGGGAGTGATGGGATGAGGGGGGAATGGTTTCAAGCTGCAAGAGGGGAGATGGAGATTGGATATTAGGAAGAAATTCTTTGCTATGAGGGTGGTGAGACACTGGCACAGGTTGCCCAGAGCAGCTGTGGCTGCTCCATCCCTGGAAGTATTTGAGGCCAGGCTGGATGGGGCTTGGAGCAACCTGGTTTAGTGGGAGGTGTCCCTGCCCATCGCAGGGGGTTGGGACTAGATGATCTTTAAGGTCCCAACCCAAACCAGTCTAGGATTCTCTGATAACCAGGGTGAGTGGGTGGTGCCTGAGGCTCAGCTGCTTCCTCCAATGCTACTGGTTTTCCCTTCAGTATTGTGCTGAGCCATCTGCTAAGGAGGTCAGATGGGCTTTGGGCGGGGGTTTAGGAAATTCCCTCCCCATCAGTATCTGTTAATAAATGATTCTGGCAGAAACTCAGAAAGCAGAAGACCCTGCAGAGTGGAGATGGTGTATGGTCTGTTTTCTGACCCTTGGCATGTTGGTTTGAAGGAAGTCATCTGGTCTGACTTGGGGCTGCAACCCCACAGAGATCTCTGCTGGTTTGGGGTGACTGCATGCCCCTGCTCAAGTCCGTGCCTGAGTCCTGGAGTATCCCAGTGCCACCGCAGAGCTCCCATAGAAGTCTGAGGACTTCTCTGAGCCTGTTTCTCAACTGGAGGAGTGAGTAACCAGCAGGATGCCGGTATGAGGTGCTTTGGGCAAGGGGGGACCAGGGCAGTGTCCTGCCAGCTCCCCACCAGCAGTGGTAGTGCCTCCAGTGGGGACAGGTGTTTTGCTGTACGTTTGTTCCTTGCAGGGTCTCCTACCCGTTAGCATGCTCCTTGTGGAGTCTCCTACCCATTTGCTTGTTCCTTGTGGGGTCTCCTACCTGTTCACTTGAACACCATGGGGCAAACGAGACCAGACCTGTTGTAGGATGTCGGCTTCTCCTTGTACTATACATCAGTAATTCAGCTGAGCTGTTTTGCTGCTTTTAGAGAGAACTTTGAGTGTATGTGCCCAGCCTGAACCATCAGAGGGCTGTGCTTGTCCTCCCCTTTTATTTCGCTTTCCTCCCAGCTCTTATTTGACTCTTTTCCTGCAGATTTATTTGAATTTTCATAGCAAACTTCCTACAGACAAATAGCTTTATCTCCTGCTCTGGAATTTCAGTCACAAATTTAGGATTTTAGTCAATTTGGTGGTTCTGGTTGCAGCTTTTGTGACAGGGTGTCAGGAAGTGAAAACTTCTCACTTAATTTCTGTGTAGGAGAGGTTGTGTTTGATATCAATCTGCTTTATGAGCAAGGACACCTATTTAGTAGAGGGTGTGATCATCCTGGCCCTGCAGTGGGAGCAATAGTCACCTGTCTTGCCATGTCCACCTGATTTTGCTTCTGTCTACAGCATGATGGGTTTAAAAAAACTAAACAAAGAAACCCCCACTAGCTCTGTCTTGGTTCTTCTGGCTGGGATTGAAGATCCACTCTTTTCAGGGAAAATTGTATAATTGGTTCCCATTCTTTATCCCACAACCCTCATTTCAGTCTGACATGGGGTTGGGTTTTTTTGGAAATAAAAACCCCACACCACAACTTTAAATAAATATCTTTTTCACTCACTAGATCATAACAGATCTGCTCTGAGTTTCAGATGCGCAGCATTTGAGTATCTAGAGCTCTAAAAATGAGTGATTGCTTTGATGTTCTGCAAAAAAGTATTGGGAGCATGACCTTGGGGTTTTTTTGTTTGGGTTTTTTTTTTCCCCAGAACTGGAATGTGGGTACACGGACTGGGTTCACTGTTGCTTATTACAGCAGCTTCAACTTGTATTTCCTTGGGAATAGAAGTTGGATCTGGAATCTTTCTGCCTCTGCATGCGTGATGGTCTGGTGAGGGACCATGATTATCCCCCAGCAGAAGGTGACCACTGACCAAATATGTCACCCTTGTGTTTTTGTTTTCAGTGGGACTTCTCCTCTTGCATGCCTGAATGCCATGTTACACACCAACTCCCGAGGGGAAGAGGGCATCTTCTATAAGGTCCCGGGGCGCATGGGAGTCTACACTCTGAAGGTAAGTGTCTCTGCTGGGGAATTTTGTTTCAATCCTCAGGTGACTTTTATCCATTGAAACATTCCCTGGATTAGAGTAATCTTGAGGAAGATTTAAGATGAAAGAGGGGAGATTGAGTGGAGGTCTTAAGAAGACATTATTTGCTGTGAGGGTGGTGAGACACTGGTCCAGGCTGCCCAGAGCAGCTGTGGCTGCCCCATCCCTGGAGGTGTTTGAGGACAGGCTGGATGGGGCTTGGAGCAACCTGGTTTAGTGGGAGGTGTCCCTTCCCACCCATACCAGTCTGGTATTCTGTGATTAATTTCTGGGAAACACCTCATTTGTATTCAGCATTAGCAATGAATTTCGGACCAACAAACCTGGAGGTGGCAGGCAGAAACACACTTGGACATCGTAAATTACTATGAAGTAGTAATTAAAATTATAGTGAAATTTTAGCCCTAAAAGGGTAACTTCATCTTCAATGATCTCAACTTGAGAGATCTGGAAATAAAAAACTACCTTATCCTCAGCCTACTAATGCCAGGCAGAGCATCTGCAGGGAAAAAGTGTGGATTCCTTTGTTTGTCCAATTGGCATCTTTAAACATAATCTTTTTTTGAAACTTTTTCCCCCAATTAAACTCCTAGAAAGAAGCCAGCTCACACCATTTTTTATTATTTGTACATTTGATTCTGAAGACTGTGCCACAAGGTGGATTCTTCTCCCTGCACGTAGACGTCTCCAGTGTAGGTGTCTCCACTGGAGCCACTTCTCTTGTCTCCCTCTGGGCTCGATAGAAATAACAACTTCTAAGATGAGATTAATTTAATACTAAAATATTCAAAATGTAAGAGAAACTAGTGTTAAATTGCCAAGGGAATTTACTAAGAATTGCCCAGAGAAAGATGTCTTCACTGTCAGAAATGTAGCTAAGTTGAATCCCATTCTGTCTTCTCCCTCCACTCAGTAAACTGGGAAAGCACATTGTTCCTTGAGTACTCATATACAAAGTGACAAAAGAGGATATTCCTTTGGGTGCTGTGCGTTGGTGTTGACATGCCAACAGAGCAGAACATCTTCAGAGCTTCCAAAAATGCCATTGCAAGACATCTGGGCAACTTCTTTCTTTGGGCATTGTTGTACCAAGCGGAAATTGACCTGATTTCAGTGAGTCTAGGTGGAAGTACATAAACCAGTATTTTGATAACACATGTTTAAACTAAGGACAGTCCAATATAACCAAAAATGAAGAGAAGGTAGTTACCTTTTTGCTGATAAAGCAGGCTAATTCTTGCACAACTTGTTTCCCTACTAAAAAGTATAATTTAAGTTTTAGGAATAACGAATGCAGACCCTAAATCCAGGCTGGGAAAGCAGCTTTTTGTTAGAACATAATAATTCAGGAAAATACATAGATCTGTTAGCAGATGAGTAATTGAGCCATTGTCACTGAATTCTATGTCACAATGTGGCAAAACTGCTGAAAAGTTTCAGAGAAGAGCAAAATAATTCTAGATGTATTAAAAAAAAATTTCCTCAGGTCCCCTGGAAAGTTAACTGCAGTTAGTTTCCCCAGGAAAATTAGTTCTAAATACTCCTAAATATTACAGAATAAAAGAAATTGCCATAACCTTTAAATACTGGTAGGAAAAATGTTGAATTTCTGGTAACTTCTGGTATTTGTGTTTCTTGAATGTATTTTTAATGGTTTGTGAAGGCTGCATGTGCCAGGGTGAGCTTAGGGGGGCTGTGATTTAATTTCGTTCCCCAACTTGGATCCTCCCCTACCCGTTTCCCCATGACTTGGCTTTATAAGCTTTGCATCATCCCTTAGCATCCCCTATCAATATCCCAAATCCCCATTTTCCTCCATTTCCCCATCATTGTGTTTACAAAGTTGATGTTGGCCCTCTCCAGAGCTGTCTGGAGGGTCCTGGTGGCCATCCGTTAGTGACTGCCTCTTGGTCTTCAGCATTGTCTCTGCTACCCCCTGCTTATCCAGTTTGTGTTCTATATGTTTTTATTTATTGCTTCCCCCTGTACTTTGCGTTGAAAAGAGCCATGACAGGATGATGTTAGTGAAGCTGATGCTTCAGTGACCTCCAACCGTGCTGAGTTCACATTATTTGCAATGCCAGCACGCTGGTTCATTGACCTTCATGTAGATCTCTCACCCCAATGGTGTTTTTACACTTGATGATGTCCAAGTGTGTTTCTGCCTGCCCTTTCCACGTTTGTTGGTTCCAAATTCATTGCTGATGTTGAATATAGTATAGATCACCATGTTGGGGTGATCGTGTTGTAGTTCTGCCCTTGTGCATTTACCTTTCGAGTTTTTCCATGCTATGCAGTGGATGTGCTGTTCGCCAGCAATCTGGAATATTCCAGTCTGGAGGAGTGTTTTTATAACCTGATATTTGGGGAAGTCTTGACTAGTTCAGTTTTTACCACAGATACTAAACCCAGTGCACACAATCTTACCAGATGCATTTATAGAACCAGATTTTATTTTATTACTGAGTATGATTCACTGTAAGGGATAAGTTCACTTACTGAAAAGAACGAGTGTAATGGAGAGATGTTTCTGCAGTTGGGAGTTCAGTTCTTTCTTGAAAACACAACTTGCCATAGGGTGACCTGCAGGTGAGTAGAGGAGTTTGGGTTCATGAAGATCTTACACTGATACCTTGCATGGAAATTTCAAGAGAACACAGGATCTACAGTGCAGGCTGGACACTGTGTCAGAAGATACTGGTGAAAACCTTTCACTGGTGAGAAGAGGCCCAGCTGGAAGGAGAACCATTGATGTTGCATGGGCTTTGCAAGCTAATGGGGCTGCTGTCTGGAAGCAAGGCGAGGGTTGGAATTGCAGGATGATGGTGGTGGGAAGGGACCTCTGGAGATTTGTCTGGTGCATTCCTCCTGTTTAATGCACAGTCAGCTACATCAGGTAACTCAAGACCGTGTCCAGTCCAGTTTTGAATTCTGCAAGGATGAAGACTTTCCACCTCTCTGGGAACTTGTTCCAGTAACCATCATCTTGCAGTAAAGAAGCTTTTCCTTACTTCAAAATAGTGGAATTTTTGAATAGTTGGAATAGTTGAAGCGGAATTTGTGTGTTTCAGTTTGTGCCTGTTGCCTCTTGCCTTTTCTCTGAGCACACCAAGAAGACTCTGGCTCTGTCATCTTTACCCCCTCCCACCAGAAGTGCCAAGTCACGAAAAGCCGTGAAGTCTGGGCTCTCCAGCTGCTGGAGGCAGGAGGTGAAGGCACCCGACACTGAGACTTCATCTCCTCTCAGCAGCAGACATTGAAACAAACATCTTGGGGACAGACTGTTTAGCAGGGCCTGTAGCAATGGAACAAGGGGTGATGGTCTTAAACTAAGAAAGTGGAGATTCAGACTAGAGAGAAGAAAGAATTGTTCACACTGAGGGTGGTGAGACACTGACCCAGATTGCCCAGAGAGGTGGGAGATGCCCCATCCCTGGAAACATTCCAGGTTAGGTTGGACAGGGCTCTGAGCAACCTGATCTAGTTGAAGATGTCCCTGCTCTCTGCAGGGTGGGTGGACTAAACGGCAGGTCCCTCTACGGTCTCTTCCCACCCAAACCATTCTGTGATTGTATGAAAAAAATGAAACAGGGAACTGTGCAAGTACAGTATCTCAGGTGACTAAACCACCTTTCCAAAGGTCAAGCTATAAAGGAGGTTTAATGGAGTGTCAGCATTAGGGATACACAAGCTTAATCTTTGTCAGCTTTGGTGATACTGGATAAAATAGAAAGTGTGGGGGGGTTTCTTCTTGCTTTTTGGTGGTATCTTCTTTCCACTGTGGTTTACAATTAGCTTTCAATGTGCAGTTAACTTTATTTCTTAAATGCAGGATGAAAACACGATTCAGTATCTGGACCTATTAGTTCACTTTGCTGATGGAAGAAGTCTAGAATTAATTACATTGATGACACTTGTGTCATCTTAACTACTTTTTGGCTTTACATACGGGAGTTAGTCAGAGCTCTAAATTCAGAGACAGGACAAGACATCAGTTGTCTCCAGTTAAAGGAAGGAGGGGTTTGATTTACTTTTTCAAGTCGGTATTAACAAGATTGTTTTGCTGTCTAATGCACGCAGAGTTGTGTTTGTCCAGCTGTTACAACCACAGTCCTGTTTGCCTTGTGCAGTAAACATGAAACACAAAGCTTCAGCTACATTATTGCTGATGAATTTAGGACAAGAGCATCATTTCAGGTGTGCCACAGGGCTTGGCCAATGTGATGGGAGACAAGTGGAGGAGCAGGGATGAGCTGGTGCCTCACACTGCTTCCTACCCTTCTGCAGGGTGCCCAGAGTGGTTTTGGATGGTTGGACAGTGGTGACATTAAAGCCCGCAACTGAAGACCTAAGCAGCAGCAATCAGTCTGTTGTGGCTGATTAGCCCTAGTTTCCAGTGGAGGTTACAGTCTGAATCCAGCGGGTTCATCACTAGAGGGCAGTCTGGGTTTAGGTGTGGACAGGGTGAAAACTGCTGCTGGTTACCAGTCTCAAACCAGGCAGGTGAAGACAGGAAACCCACTGGCACTGCACAAAACCACCTGCCAGGGCTGTTTTTTTGCCAAGGAGCCTTGGGCCAGGATCTGCTGAGGACCTGGTTAGAAAAATGACATTACCTGAGACAGTGGAGACGAAGCTATCAAACTGTCTTATATCTTGAAGTTCAAAAATTGAGTGGATTTCTTGTGAAGTGGGAGTGTGTTTGAGTTGGTGATTAGGGATGAAGAAGTAGTTAAGGAAGAAAATACCTGCAAAGTATTAGTGTAAAAGGTGCATTAGCTGTGTTTGCAATAGGTATTTTATATGGACTTGCAGAAGGCAGAGTGTGTATTTGAGGCCAGTGGCTAAGCAGTTCTGACATTGCTCTGCAGAATAAAAAAAATCCACAATCAGTGTTTAGTAAATAAACCCATTGCTTTTAAGTATCTTGTTAATTGTGAGACTTTTGTGGTGCAGGTAGCTTTTCTTTGAGCAACCTGGACTAGTGGGAGGTGTCCCTGCTCATGGCAGAGGGGTTGGAACTACATGATCTTTAAGGTCCCTTCCCACCCAAAGCAGTCTGTGATTCTATGATCTGTTCCTTCATTTGCAGAAGGATGTTCCAGATGGCTTGAAGGAGCTCTCTGATGGCTCAGAGGAGAGCAGCGATGCCCAGTCTGACTCCCAGAGCTCCGAGAACAGCAGCAGCAGCAGCAGCAGTGATGGGTGCAGTAACAAAGATGGGAAGAAAAGCAGATGGAAAAGGAAAGGTAATTTTCCTCTTCAGGAACCTATGATTTGTAACATGGTCTGTATCTGTGAAAGACTTGGAGATTTTTATCCATCACATTTGTTGCTTTATAGAGATAGGCTGTTGTGGTAGCCTAAAATCTGCTGTTACTGTTGGTGCTCCTGGACTGACATAAGTGTTGATTTACTGTTGAGTGCACCACTGGAGAGAGAAGGTTCCTGTGATTAAGTGCATTTAAGGCCTCAACACAACTTGCAGACTTACACACTGTGCTTTCCCTGTTACTTCTGGTCTTTTGATGCTTTTGGATGCTACACTGACCAGGAGTGAGCACAGAATCTCTGAGGTTAGAGCCTGTGATGTGTCCTGCTGGGTCCTGTAGGGTTTTGGCTTGAGCCACTGTGCTTTTCTGTCCTGTTCTGAACTCCTTTCCCTTGTAAACCAGGCAATATTTAGGTATTTAATATAGTTGAATATTAAATAACTTACAACCTTAGCTAATACAGAGACATGCTGTTTTTTGCTGAAGTTGGATGGTTCAGTGTTGTTTCAAGGAAATCCAGATTCTGGGATTTCAACACAAGTAGTGTAGGAGTACCAAGCAGAGGAAATAGTGGATTTCAGTCTGGTTTGAATCCTGATACCTTTTCCTCTCTGGGCAGGCAGTGTATCTTGTCAGGTACTGCCATATTGTGCCATCTCGAGGAACAGCAGCAATCAGCACTTCTCAGCCAATGCAATAGAGTCTTTAAAGCCTGTATTAGCAATAAACTTAAGTTCCCGTTTTACCCTGTTCAAGTTGCAGCACCCATTCATTTAACCAACGGTGTCTGAATTCTTCTTTCCTTCAAAATTCTGCTCAGGTAGCTACTTGTCTGCTTAGATGCTAGAGCTGAATTAATAAAAAAGCTGTAATAAAATGGAAGGATGTGACATAACCTTATTCTCTGAACTGGGGAGAGTCTGCTCACTAGTGTTGTTGTCCCTGTTAAAAATAAATAAACTCTCAGCTTTGGGAAGAAGCGTGAAGCCCTCCCTTAAGGGAGCAGGATGCAGCTTTGGATATTCCTGAAGAGCTGTTGGTGCAGCAGCTGATGCTGTAACTTTATCCTTCAGTGTCCTGTCCTTTTTCCTTTTCTTCTCAGTCATGCACAGAAATTCTTGGCTGAAATGAAACTTTAATTAAAACTTATTTCCAATGTGATGGATACCTGAGTGGAAGCATGTGAGAGGTTTTCTAAAGCAGTTAAAGACTTGCAGTAACAGGTGGGGTCTGCCAAAGCCCTTCCATTGGTGGAAGGGTTCACAGTGGGAGTCAGTGGGTGAGAATGTGCTCTTACTGTACAGGTGTGTGAGGCTCAGATGGATCCTGCCTGGGGCTCTCCCTGGAGTCACAATGCAAATCACAAAAGTTGAAGTATTAGGTACAATTTTAAGCATTTAAAAAGACAGGAAATTACAAAACATTAAAAAAAAAAACACCTTAAAAGGAAAAGTTGACTCCATCTTTTCATCTTTTGAAAGGGAAGCTGTAGGTAGTCTGGCTAAAAAGAGGATGCAGCAGGACCATGCGGGAGAATTAGTGTGAAGTTTTGGGACAACAGAGCCAGGACTCACAGATTATCTTGGTTGTCCTTATTTCATTTTCTGAATCTTTTTCAGTTATAGTGTGTCTTTTTGGGGATTGGTGGGTGGAAAAGCCCGTATGCTTCAAAACCCACATGTTCAGTGAATACACAGGGTGATGTCTGTCCTCTCTTTTCTAATAATAATTTTTTTGCTTATTCCTTTCCATTTTATTTTGTAAGTCTTTGCTTTTCTGACTGTTGATGAGCATCGAGTTGATGTTTTCACCTGTGGTAACTCCGGGATCCTTTTCTGCAGCAGAACCTGTTCAGAGTTGTTCTTCCTTTTGCTCATGTTGCCTTTTTTCTTCCCTGAGTTACACCTGCTGGTTTGGTGCCTGTTCATGAGATGCCGTGAGCTCCTTCTGCAGTTCTTTGCAATCAGGTTAAATCTTCTGTTACACAGAATGAACTTCTCATGCATTCAAGCTGTGTCTCGTCATGGATTGCGTGTGTTGGAGGCGTGGGTGGTACTGCTCTTCCTTGGACACCCCGCTGGTACCCCCCACCACAGGGAAACCTTGCTGGCTCTACCTCCTGTTAAATTTAATTAGTTATTAATCTGCAGGATTAAAGATCTGCAAGACTAAGTTCTCTCCTGTATCTTAACCAGACAAGTTTATTCCTAACTCTTGAATCGTATTTGATACATGATAACCCCTTTCTCTAGGAATCTGTTATGGTTTATCTCAATGTCTTCACCATTGGCACATGTTTTAGGTGCTCCTTTTAATTTATTTTTAACTTGTTTCTGTATTTCAGTGTGACTCTCCTTCTCATGAAGTAAAGTATTGCTGTGACACCGTATATGGCATTTTTTTAAAATTTTCCTTGTAGATATGTTTTCTTTATTTAAAAAAGCAACAAACAAAACCCCTAAAACTACTTAGTTCAGCTAGAAATCAGAACCTTTAGGCAAGGGTAGAATTTTCTGGCCTGTTATATTATGCAAAAGAACATTCAAAGGCATAAATAAGTTGTCTGGTACTTTGCTCTTTGAAAGGTTTTGGTATGGGAGGGTTGGGTCTCTTTAAGCAATTTGGCAAGACTGCATTGTACTATTATACTGTGAGAAGAGGTGAGCAACCTTTTGCTTTTATGGGGTGTTGTAGGACACTGATATACTGTCCTACTGAAATCTGTGCTTGTGGATCCTGGTGTAACCCTCAGATGTGTGTGAACATTGAGATTTTGCTTTGTGGCAGGGAGGACAGGAAGACATACATGTATTTCTTTCTGTAGATCCTGGCTAAATGAGCTACTCTCATCTACAACCCCTTGTTTCTCCTAATCTGTGGATGCCTGTTCCTGCATTACACAGAGCTGATAAGTTCTCTCTTACAGCAAAATAAAAAAAATATGGAATTGTGCAGTGTGGCCAAGTGTTATCCCTCTGCATGTGGGCAAATACTCCCTTGCACCAGCAAATTCACCATGTTTGGTGCTTGTGGGTGCTGCTGTGTCAGTGTTCTGCAGTAGGAGGACTTTCCCCACAGCCGTTTTGCTGTGCCAGCTATTTCTTGAGCTTTTGTTTTGCAGCACGTGTTTCCTTTCTCTATTATTCTCCCTTTCTCCATTATTCTCCCTTTCTTCTTTCTCCTGCTCCCTTGGCTGTGTCAGTGAGGCTGGAGAGCACTGGTGCCGCCCCACCTTGACTGTCTCCAGGTGCCACCTCTGCCACCCCGTTCACTTGGAGGTTCCCAGGCCTTTCAGAGATTTCCTGGGGACTCCTGCAGTGCTTATGCCAATGGGCATATTGTTTTGGTATCCAAGGAGAAAGCAGGGTTTCTGTTTTTTAAAAAGCTAGTTTAAACTTGCTGCCACAAGAGTGCCTGTTAAGCTCTGGCACTTTGAGGCATGTTTGATGAGTACCTTTCCCAAAGCAAAAATGCTCCAGAATCATAGAATCATTTAGGTTGGAAAAAATAAATTGTTCCCAATACAAGACCAACTCCTCCTGGCTCCAGCCTCCTCTCAGGCAGCTGCAGAGAGTGAGAAGGTCTCCCCTCAGCCTCCTTTTCCCCAGGCTGAACACCCCCAGTTCCCTCAGCTGCTCCTCATCACACTTGTGCTCCAGACCCTTCCCCAGCTCCCTTGCCCTTCTCTAGACACACTTTAGCCCCTCCATGTCCTTCTAGTCATGAGGGGCCCAAAACTGACCCCAGGACTCGAGGTGCAGCCTCATCAGTGCTGAGAACAGGGGGATGATCCCCATCCTGGTCCTGCTGGCCACGCTAGTGCTTATACAGGCCAGGATGCTGGGCGCCTTTTTGGCCACCTGAGCACATGCTGGCTCATATTCAGCAGGCTGTCAGAATGTCTTCCCCATCTTTTTTTTTTTTTCCCCTGAAACATAGATTTTCTTCAGAGATTTAAAATGGAAACACAAAAGCTGAAATAATTAGGCACGTCTGTTGCACTGGAACAAATAAATGCCATCAGGCATCTGGTGTTCATTTAGAATGTACAGCATCCTGAGCACTTGCTATGAGACACTGTCAGATGTTATTGGATCAGTGGCAGTCCATATATTTCATGAGGGGTTGTAGAAATAGAATCATAGAATCATTAATGTTGGAAGGGACCTTAAAGATCATCAAGTTCCAACCCCCCTGCCATGAGCAGGGAACCCTACCACTAGATCAGGTTGCACAAAACCTCATCCAACCTGGCCTTGAAAACCTCCAGGGATGGGGCATCAACAACCTCCCTGCGCAACCCATTCCAGTTCCTCACCTCCCTTATAGTGAAGAATTTCTTCCTAATATCTAATACATAACGAAGGACATAAAAAAGACTTCTCTGCTAAAAATAAAATTAAAAATCTTAAAAAAAAGAAAAAAGATACCCTGGCCTCCAAAAAACCTCAACATTTGTGGTGCCATTTTCCTTTCTAGGATGTGAGTGCAGAAGGGGCAGTATGGGCAGAGTAAAGGCTCCCATGTTAACAGCAGAGCTTGGTGCCAGGAGGCTGCCGTAGAGGAATAGTAAATTCCTGCAGGATGCTTAATGGTAACAGATTTAAATTAATATCTGGATTGATTTGTCCTTTCTCAGGAAGCTTGTTTGAACTAGGTGCAGCTGTGGCCATGCAGTGGAGAAGCTACGCAGGCACCTGAAGCGTGAGAGGGAGCCTTGTTCCCAGTACAAGCCATCCCTGACCAGGCAGGATATCGGAGCCTGTTCATTTTTTCTGGGAAATTAAACTTGGCTGAATGGAAGGCTGGTCCTATCATCTGACACTGGCTACAGGAACCTTCACGCTTCCACCAAGCTGGTCAAAACAGCATGTCCAGGGTTGGATGCACCTATGATATTTATTTTGTTTAGGTTTGGAAAGAAGACTCGTGCTCTTGATGTTGGTCTGTTCTTAAACTGTAGATTTAAAAGTTAATTTCATGCAAACTTAAAGGAGTAGCTGGAAGGGTTAGAAAGATCATTATGTCCTGCTGGGAAGGGAGATGAAGCACCATAGCTGCTCCAGCAGTGCAAAAGGCTGCAAGAGGAGCTTGTGCTTTAATAGAGATGTACATGAGGGCGATGCAGCTGCACCAGCTGCAGGAGAAACTTCTTCTGATGCTTTCCTGTTCACAGACATGCAAATCAATCAATGCCAGGATATAAACAGCAAATTGGACTTTGCTCGTTCTAGGTCTCATTCCTTGATATTGCTTTGATAGCTTTCAGTCTTCTGTCACTAAATAAGGTGCCTGGTTTAGTCATTTCTTGGTTGTAACATAACTTTGCATGAAAATTACACCATCCATAACTATTTAATGCGATAAAGTAAGGTACTATGATGGTAAAAGGTTCAAAAAACTTTTTAAAACATTTTGAATTCTAATATTTGTAAGACATCTTTCTTAGGTCACATACTGTAACTTACTGATTCTTTAGAGACAGTAATTTTCCCTAAGTGGAACCCACACTTCCATCAGTTTGTTTCCCAAGGCGCAGACCAAGCTGTACTTGGAGACACAAATAAAAAAGGAGTTGTGACATGAAGTCCACAGGGAAGAAAATGTTATTTCATTTTTAGTATTTAATTTACTTTTATGCATCTGAAAATAATCTTTTGGTTTCCTCCAGCAAACCCTGCAGTTTCGTAATCTTGCTGAATGTAAAAATTGACTCATGTCTGATATCCAGGAGATGCCATAAAAAGTGTAATTAAAGTAGAAAGTGCAAATGTCTTCAGGCCCCACCCCGGTCGGCTCCGAGTTCTACAATCAGTAACATTTGAAACTGGAAGGGAATGAATCTGCTTCTCTCAGGACTTCCTGGCCAGGACAATTGTCACTTCAGGGGACACAAAGACGTGGTGTTGATGCTCCAGTTCTCCTCCTTGGTACTTCCATGCCTTCTACTGCTGTTTTCATTCTAGAGGAGTAGAAGAATTTCTACATCAGAACAATTTTTTTTTTTTGTTGGTACATTTGTTTGCTCTTGAAAATAACCAGAAAGGCATTAAATTCCAATTAGGAAGATTCTTTCAGTGTTGAGCTGGGTAACATCAGCTCTGGAATGCAGCACTCCTACACAGTCGCTTCCTGGACTGTCCGTGCGTACAAAAACACACAAACCCCTCCTTCCTCATTAAAGTAAATCTAGTCACTTAAATTGAAGAATATCTCAAATTCAGCCACAGTTGTCCTGTGGCTTTGCTTGGCTGCTGGTCACCTCTTCACCTGTGTGATGTTTGAGACGGGGTTTTTGGCATCCTCCAAACCCTTTCTAATTCGACTGATCCCGAGAGTCTTGGTAGGAAGCAGTGCCAGCACAGGGTGCTGCTGTTTTTTTATTATTTTCAAGAACTGGGGAGGATAGTTTTATTGTGAGAATACAGAACAGTGATAAAAATCAATGAAGTGAAGGCAAACTGGGGTAGGCAGTGAATAGATGAGCTGTGCGTGTATTATTTTGCTTAGAGGCTTTGTCTGGCGCTCTTTGAGGCTGCAGTTTAGCTTAACGTGACATTATTTTTGCTCATATACATATAAAACAGGAAGCACATTCAGATAACATCAACAGCCACTTCCTTATATGTACAAAAATAAAGTGCTCTGACAGCAGCAAAACTGACACTTTGATTTTCGAAAGGGTAGAAACCTGTGTGTGTTTTGCAGACCCACATGGGCATTACAGGGGGCCAATCAGGAACGCAGGAGGAAAAGTTTAAAAACAAGCCCCCTGCATTGCTGCCTGGACATCTGGGCGTGAGCAGAAGGTGGGAGGAAGCCAGGAGCAAGCGCTGATTGTGGAGTGTAAGCAGCAGCAGCAACGAGGTTCATGGAGCAGCTTTATGCAGGTCCCCTGGCAGGTAAGATGTGGTGGTTGCAGCAGGTACCTGCCATGGGTTTTTATTTTTGGGAACAAAGTGAGTGCTTCTCTGATGTCATCCCTTGGTGCTGAGCCCAGGGGAAGCAGACATCTTTTCTTTGGCCTTTTGGCAAGGGTGTGGAATGATGGGATGAGGGGGAACGGCTTCAAGTTGCAAGAGAGGAGATTGAGATGAGATCTGAAGAAATTCTTGTTTTGAGGGTGGTGAGACACTTGCCCAGGTTTGTACACCCAGGATTGTGCCTGAGTTCAAGGTTACTAATACAGTCTGTCCTTATGGTGTCTGGAAATAAAATATAAATAACCTAGTTTTGTTTCCATGATCAGCTGCAAAGCTTCAGTTAAATGGAGCAGAACCACCATCAGTGCCTACTCCTGGCTCTGCAAGTTGATGCAAATAACAGGCATTTGGTTCCAATGTAGAGCTGCCCAGGTTTCCTGACTTCTGACACTGGCTGCCAAAATTGGATATTCCTATAATTTCTGCCATGTCCCTGATGTACCTTTTCTAATCAGAGTCATCCTGAAAGAGAAGGATCCTGTTTAGCTTCTGTAAGTGACATCTTCTGAGAGTAATTGCTGTAACAGATATGTCTTCTAGCAAAACACAACTCAAGTTTGCTGTATTAGAAAGAGAAAAATAAATATAAACTTTAAGGGAAAAGGGGGAAACAATCTGAGCAAATATTATCAATAATCCTTCTCAATTAGCCGACGATTGGCTTCTCTCTCATTTTTATATGACAGACACATACTGGTGGGTCCCCTGTGGCTCCCAGGCAGTCAAAATTTTGATTGGCCAGGTTAGTGATCTGAGTGGAAAGGAACTGTATTTGGCAAAATATCGTTTACTGCAAATGGATGAGAAGATTTTAGTATGGTTAAAATATGGTATCAGCATAAACTTCTTAAATAGGACAGTAAAGGAAATTATCTGGAGTAATTAAACTTCTGCACTATGTTCACTGCCAGTGACCCATACTTAGTAGAAGAGGAATAAGAAAGAAAGCACTGAACTATACCTGAAATGTTATGCATTCTCTTAGTATAGAGGAAAACCTTTGGAGTCTGGGCGCACCAAAATACCAGTTCACAGCTGGAGGATGTGACCTGCCTCTTCTATTAGAGCTTTGCTTTGGAATGGCTCTCGGGTTCCTTAATTAACACCCGAGACCTGAGTGTGCTGCTCTGCACCCATAACAGCTGCAAAAAAAAATAATCCAAACAACTTAAAAAAAAAAGAATTCTGTTTGGGCTATGTCATTTTGTTTCTTCCTACTAAATATTTTGTAGAAATAACAGCTTTTCTAAATACAGCCAATTCCTGCTTGTGCTCGTGACTCATGAGGAAGCTGTTTTCCGACTATCACATTATGCAATTTACCAAGGGAGACGGAGACACAAAGCCAAAAATGTTCCTTTTTTCCTATATTTAGGTTAGAGTATCTTTTATTTAGGCTAGTATATCATAGTATCCAGATTTTGAGTGAGCTGTATTTTTTAATAATGGGCTATGCAACCTCCAAAGGCTTATTTCTACCAGCCAAGAAGTTGTATTTCCATTAGACCTCACAGCAAACACTATTTTTTTAGCTGAGTGAGCAGCATTCATTAGGCTGGGGTCACAGGCACTAACACGTGGCTCCGCATTTGGTAGGCATTTTAGATGTCTACAGTAGAAAATATTTTGCATAATTTTCCTCAGCAACTAAAAATCCTAAGGCTTACTGAAGATGTGACAGATAAGTTTTCTGCAGGACACCTTCAGTCTGTGTTTTTACAAATTGAACTTTTGCAGTAATTTCCAGACGCTTTAGTGAAATCTCAGCTTAGTTTTGACCCATCTAAGCTGTGCTTTTGGTCCTCTTCTGTAAGGGCAAGAACCAGCCAGAAGCTGTAGATACTGTTGTGTGTTTGGGGTGAGTGGCATCATACTGATTCTTGGTGCATGAATCCTTGGGCTTCATTCCTGCCTTATGTCCCCAGCTGATGTGGCATGGTAATATGGAAACCCAGACTGGCTTGGGGTGAAAAGGACCTTAAAGATCATCTAGTCCCAACCCCCTGCCATGGGTAGGGACACCTCCACTAGACCAGGTTGCTCCAAGCCCTGTCCAACCTGACCTTCAACACTGCCAGGGATGGGGCAGCCACAGCTGCTCTGGGCAACCTGGGCTAGTGTCTCACCACCCTCTCAGCAAATAATTTCTTCCTCAGATCTCCTCTCAGTCTCCCCTCTTGCAGCTTGAAACCATTGCCCCATATCTTATCAGCTCCCTGCCCTTGTCAAAGGTCCAGCTGTCTCGTAGGCCCCTTCAGGTACTGGAGGGAGTTTGTCTCAGGGTGCTTATTCCCATAAGTGTAGTATTTCTAAGGTACTGTATGGCCCCAAAATATTTCTGTTTCTATTGAAATGAAGTGTGATTTGTAAATCCCTAATTTTGCAGAAAACTGATGAGTGAGCAGCCATTTAATATGACAAGCATTTTCCAGAACAAGGCAGTTTTCTCAGGGATTCTCATCCCTCCAGGCAGATGATGTTTGGCCTCCAAAGGTGCCTGTTTGAGACTCCATCGAGCCCTGTGGGAGCTTGGGTGCTTGTGTGTGGGAGCTGGGAAGTGTGAGTGGTCCTCTGCAGTGGTCCCCAGTGTTCAGTGCTGTCCCTGCACCCTTGGGGATGCCCACTTGCACTGGAGGCATGTTGAACTGGAAGGCTTCAGCCAAAGAGCTGGACATAGAGAGCAAAGAGGAATTGAAAGCTGTTGCATGTGGCTGCAGCTGTGCAGTGCAAGCAGAGGAGCAGTAAAACTGCTTCTGTTGCAGTCCAGAGCTTTGCTGTCCTACAGCTTGTTGACAGCCTTCAGCAGTAACTTCCCTGAGCTGCAGGCTTGGGAAAATCCACAGCATGCATGTTTGTTAAAGAGTTGCTGAGTATCGATGTGTTCTGCCATTTAATTCCGATTTTCCAACTATGTTGGATTGCAATTAGGGAAGTCTTGGCTGCAGTGCCTGGCAGTGGACTCTGTGGGGAGGGACAGGGCAGGGACACATCCAGGCATCTCTCTGTGCTCAGTGGGTCTCCAGCTCATAGGAGATGAACACCAACAGGCTTTGAGGGGCAGCCTCAGAAGCCCCAGAGCAATGGAAATGCTCTTGTTCAAGGTCTCAGTGATGTGCAGGAGTTGGTTGTACAAAGTTTCACATGGAGTAGGGAAGGTCTTGTGGTGCAGGACCTGCAGCAGACTGGCTCATGTAGCAGTTGCTAGGACATGAAGGAACAGTCTGAAGTTGTGCCAGGGGAGGTCTAGATTGGATGTTAGGAACAACTTCTTCATGGCAAGGGTTGTCAGGCACTGGCCCAGGCTGCCCAGGGCGGGGGTGGAGTCGCCATCCCTGGAGGGATTTCAAAGCTGTGTAGCTGTGGTGCTGAGAGACATGATTTAGTGGTGGCCTTGGTGTTGTGGCAGGTTTGCAGTTGTACTCGATGATCTTAAGTGTCTTTTCCAACCTATAAGATTCTTATGTCCCACGTCCTGTCACCATTGGTACATGGGTACACAAAGGGGAGCATGTGCAGTCCTGTCTGCAGGCAGGGGCTGCTTTGTGAAGGAGCTTTCTCATCTGGGGTTTTTCTTCCTTCATTACTTCAGCTTCTCTGGCTTGAAATTTTTGCAGTTGATTCTCTCATTCCATTTCAAACAAAATCTCAAGGACTTTGCCTTTCAGCCTCACGCACCATGTCACGTTTGCTTTTTACCCACAAAATGTTTCCTAGGTCCCTTTCCTCTCTACAATAAAGGTCACCTGTGACCCGCTGCTTCTCCAAGCTCTGTGTCATAGAAGAAGGGAAAGCAAGCTTGAAAATATAATATACATGGAAAAGGGGCAACAGGTACAAGTTGCCCCAGTTTCATCTTGACATAACAAAGACTTTTTTTATAACAAGAGCAGTGATGGACTCTTAGAATCACAGAGCGGTTTGGGTTGGAAGGAGCCTTTAAAGGCCATCTAGTCCAACACCCCTGCAGTGACCAGGGACATCTTCAACCAGATCAGGTTGCTCAGAGCCCTGTTCAATCTGACCGTGAATTCACTGGAACAACCTCCTTGGGGACATGGTGGAGTCCTCATTGCTGAAGGTTTTCAAGATGCAATTGTACAAGCTGCTAATCTCATCTGGAATGCCTTTCCCATGCAGGGTTGGACTGGATGGTTTTTCAAGATCCCTGTCAACCTGGGCAGTTCTGTGGATATCTGGAAAGCAGCCAACGAGCTTAAACATCTGTGTGCATCAGATACACCCTTCACTGCCAGGTCATTGAAAAGGCTCCACTCCCTGGGATATGCAGCAGGAATTCCTGCTTTGGCTGACAGACTTCAGCCCACTGTGCTTGTGTGGTTGGCACCTTGGGCCCGTCCTGCCAGCCAAGGATCCATTTCGTTCTTTAAAGCGAAGTGCACGTTCAGGAGATGTTTGATCTCTCTGTGTGTGAAGCCAGTTTTGAGTAAAGTTTTATTTTCTTGTTTCACCAGCATGGCAGGATCCATGTTTAACCTCTCAACATTTATTTTTTCCTTATTCCCTTTAATCTGAAACTTGTGTGTTGAATCAGCAGCAGGGTGGTTTTTACTATCTGTACTGTGCTGCTGAGGTTGAGTGTCTTCCTTATCTGTGTACTGAAGAAACCTTACTAGGATGGGATAGTTTTTTTGAAGGCAGAAAACATGATTCTCAGCGCTGGCAATCTGACAGCTCAAGGTCTTGGGAATGAAGACTCCAGCTCAGTCTCAGATCTGTTCACTGAAAGCATGGTGTGTTCAAGAAGGTCTTGCACCTGAGAACACAACACTGGAGTGCAGTTTAGACTGGGATACTGGAGAGTGGCCCCGTGGAAAGGGACCTGGGGGTCCTGGTGGATAACAGGCTCAACATGAGTAAACAGTGTGGTGCAGCAGCAATGAAAGCCAGCAGGATGCTGGGCTGCATCAACAAGGGCATCACTAGCAGAGATCAAGAAATCATCATCCCGCTCTGCTCAGCACTTGTCAGACCACACCTGGAATATTGTGTTCAGTTTGGTCCCTGCTCCACAAAAAGGATGTGGACAGGCTGGAGAGGGTCCAGAGAAGGGCCACAAGGATGATCAGAGGACTGGAGGACCTGCCATATGAGGAGAGGCTGAGAAAACTGGGTTTGCTCAGCCTTGAGAAAAGAAGGCCTTGGGGACACCTTATTACCGTGTTCCAGTACTTAAAGGGTGGCTACCAAGAAGGTGGAGATTCCCTGTTTACAAAGAGTCCCATGGAAAAGACAAGGGGTAATAGGCACCAGTTGCTCCTGGGGAGATTCCAGTTGGACACAAGAAGTAAATTTTTCACCATGAGGACAGTCAAAACATTGGAATAATCTCCCAAAGGAAGTGGCGGATTCTGCCTCATGGGCCAGTTTTAAGTCTCAGCTTATTTATTATAATACTGAGATAAGATTACTCTGTGGTCATACCAATAACGTGGTATCCTCAGCAAACTTTGCCACTTTAGCTTATTTTGCCAGTTTTGCTTTTTTTTCCACACAATTTATGAATCTGATACTTGGATATCTGTACAACCTCCTGATGTTCTTTGCTATCAGAAAAGTTTTTGCTTGACATGTGCAGTACCTGGCTGCTGAACAGGTCCTATGAGGAGCAGCCAGGATGCGCAGCACGCAGCCGTTGGGTCTGGTGGCATCCAGCCAGGCAGTCTGACCATGACATCTTCAAACTCTGCTTCCTTCTTTCACTGTTGCAGAAACCATTAAAAAATATTAAACTTTCCAGAGAGATGTGCTGAGGAGCTCGGTCACTGTGTCACTCAGAAATGCAGGAGAGAAACCGAGTTAAAGTGTGCTAGTGACAGCTGACAAGGTTGGCCTCTATCAAGGAGATGAACCATATCACATGATAGAATCGCATCAGCCTGTGAAAACAGCACTGATATAGAGCAATCACACTGTTTTGTGTTTTGGGAAGAACCTGCCACACTTTGAGCTTTGTTTACGTACACAGGCTGGAGTGTATTTTAGGCAGCTGAGAGAGTTTGTATCTCAGCTCTGCTTTCCAGCCTGCAAGCACACTGCCACCAGCACATCAAGCTCCAGTAGCAGCTCCAGCTCCATGCAGATCATGTATCTCTGATCGGACTTGACTACGTCATGGTGTTTGTTACAAGTGCACTGAATGTTGTTGAATTTCCTGTCTAACCAGTATTTAAAGTAGGAGCACTACACATAAACTACATGTACATATGTATCATAAAACCATAGAATAACACAATGGTTTGGGTGGGAAGGGACAATCCCCTCCTCTGACCTGCTGGCATAGATATATATATATATAGAGATATACATAGGTACATGTACACACACAATATTGAAATGAAGGGATGTGAGGAGCCTTCATACCCATTGATGGGTATTGCTCAGTGTTTGCCCTGAGTCACCAAAACCTCCTTGTTTTGACAATAGAAGATTAAAATGCATTTTGCCTTCCTGTAATTTTTTTTTAAATAAGAGGGTAACATCCATTTTAAAAGTCCTGCCTAGCTGGCATTGGCTTGTGCACACCGCAGAGGGATGGGCATTTCTCCTGCACTTTGCTTTTCTAATATGCGTTGGCCACATAACTGTCTCTTTGTATTTTTAGCATCAATAGCAGCAAAATTCTACCTTGCAGTGATTGCTGCCAGATTGATGTTCACCTTCAGTTGTGAAGGACTCATAGAAGTATCTAATACATTTTTAATTGCTTCCTTTGTATCTTCTCTAGGAGAGGAATTCTCCTATTCCATCTTTCCGATGGGTAATGCCATTGTCTGTGACTTATTGATGGTCTAACGAACATCTCTATAATGGTCTGGAGTTTTCAATTGTGCTTTCTTGGCAACGTTTTTCTTACCAGTCAGATATGCTTGTGTTTTCATCACTTGTGGGAAATTAGACCTTTCAAAATGTAGTATGTATGTTCGTGCTTCAGACTGATTGTCCTTACTAACAATATGGCCAGGCACTCTGCATCCTCAGCAGTCTGCCATCTAACGGGGTGTTAGTCTCTTCTCCCAAGGAGCAAGTGACAGGACAAGAGGAGGTGGCCTCAAGTTGTGCCAGGGGAGGTTTAGATTGGGTATTAGGAACAATTTCTTCCTGAACGGGGTTGTCAGGCCCTGGCCCAGGCTGCCCAGGGCAGTGGTGGAGTCCCTATCCCTGGGGGAATTTCAAAGCCATGCAGATGTGGTGCTGAGGGACATGGTTTAGTGGTGGCCTTGGCAGTGCTGGGTTAATGGTTGCACTCAGTGATCTTGAAGGTCTCTACCAACAAACATTTCTATGATTTTATGACAGGTGCATGAGGTGTGTACTGCTTGTTACCACATTAATTCACATGCAGCTGATAACTTGGAATAAAAACATTTCAGTCAGTGCAGAGCAAAGGGATGTGTGTTGAGGATGCTGTCCCTGCCTCTGCTCCGTTCTCCTCTCGCTTGTCCCGCAGTGCTGGTGGCAGTCGGAGGGGCACAGGATGTCTTGCGTGTCCCAGAGGAGTGGTGGCTGCCCCATCCCTAGAAGTGTTCAGGGCCAGGTTGGATGGGACTTGTAGCAAGCTGGTCTAGTGGGAGGTGTCCTTGCTCATGGCAGGGGGTTGGGACTGGGTGGTCTTTAAGGTGCCTTCCCACCCAAACCAGTCTGGGATTCTGCAAACAGCATGTTCTCCCCAGTGCCATTGGGAGATAATGGAAGGGGGAGTGCCTGGAGCTAAGGCTGCCCAGCAGTCTTCTTTTTAAGACCTTTTTCACTTGCCAAACTTTAATTTTGAGGCTTGTCTGTCTGTCTGAATAAAGGAAAGTGTCTTTTAACATCAGCAGGATCTCTTCAACTGCTGCTGAGAATAAAGTGCAGGGAAATGGATTTGTCTACTTAAAAGCCTTATTTTACCATTGTAATAAGCTGCCATGGCAGTGCCTCAGCCCAGGACTTTAACTGTGACTATGTAGTTTCTTGCTGAAAAAAAAAAGACCAGTATTTTTTTTCCCCCACAACCTTGCCCCTCAATTTCTGAGCATTGGAGACTCTCACTCAGTGTAGCTGGTTTGCAGCAATGGGCAAGGGCACAGGTCAGAGCAGGGACAGGGAGCTTTGTCTTGGGGCAGAGTGAGAGGCAAATTTTTAAGCACTGTTCATTTTTCACCAGAACTGTAAGTATTTCAGCTTGGTTCTTTCTCTGTTTTCAGTTCAGAGTGGTGGGATCCATTGTCAAAATGCAGGACTTGCTTTTTTTTTTTTTTTTTTTGTAGCCTCACTGCAGCAGCGCTGGGGAGGCTGGGGTGGCTGGGCTGTAGCCGCTGCTCCAGCTGCTCATGGGCCTCAGGCACACTCAGCTATTTTTAATGTACATCTGCAAATTAATGAAAATTAGTTTGGGGTGTGGGTTGGAAGTGCTGGTGACAATTAATTCCACATGCTGACCTTGCTGTTCTTGGGCCATCATTCCCATATGGAGTGAATTGGGAAGAGTTAATCTCAAAAGAACTGTGTGAGGAAGAGCTGTTAAAGCTTCATTTTGATATTTTTAGACAGTCATTTTTAGAAACTTGTCACTCAACAGCTGAGAAGAAACTGAATTTAATCTTTGCTATGTTTCCTGCTCTCCATCAGCAAAGCCTTAACTGGACACGTAACAACCCTATTTTATCGCTGCTCCTTGATTGGGGGCTGCTGTGCTGGGTGCTGTACCCAGGATTCCTTGGAGTCTCTTAAGTGTCTGTTGGTATAAGTAGAGAAGGGAATACAAGGAAACAGTTTAAATTAATCTATACTGGCTATACTTTGGCCTGTATTTCAGCCAAGTAGCTTAGACCTGATGTTGTGATGTGATCATTAGTGGCATATTATCTTTGTCAGTTTCTCTCAATAAATTTGGAGAATCTCTAAATAGTCTAAATCAACTGTTTCCGGGTCAACTGTGTCATTTCACCAATAAAAAAAAAAATGCTGCTTCATGGGGAGAAAATCAGGAAGCTTCAGCACAGTGGGTAATTCATGGTTTTTCTCCAAAATATCAAACCCTTGTGCTGGTGCTGTCTCAGCAGCAAATGCGTTGGCATCAGTGCTGCTGCAGTCCAGGCATAAGTGCTTGTCACTCTCATGAAACATCCAATAATGCTCTTGCAGGCGCTTGCACTGTCCTCGGAAGCTTGTTTTTGGGCCTGTGTTCTCTTGGCAACAAACCCTGGGGATGTGGATTAGTGGGTGAGCCACCTTGCAGGCCTGGGTGAGGCGGGAGCTGGGAGAGCAATGTGCAGCCATTCGTGGATACCCAGTTGTGCCGTGGTGTGGCTGTGTTGGAGATCCTCTGTAATCAGAATACAAGATGGTTACACTGCTTCTTTTATTTAATTGATATGTATATTGGCAGAGACAATCTGCAATAATAAAGAGACCTGCAAGCTGATCAGTTGGTTTTAAGTAGCTCTTCAGACTGGGGAAGGAGACTGGCTGTGCTGCCTCCAGTGCAGTCCCTGAGGTGATACATGATGCAGGAGCCTGGTGGGGAGTTCAAAGAAACGTAACCACATCTTCCATTCTTCTAACGCCTACCTTACCTTCCTATACATCTCATGTTTGGCCACCTCTAATCTGCTGTGTGTTTGAGTCAGCAACCTTGAAACATGTTCTGTTACCCCAGAACAAAGCATCTGAAGTGTATGGTCCTGCTGACATCGCTGTAAAGATGCTGAGGGTCAGCTGAACTGCTCACAAGACCCTCTCTGCCCAGGACTCCGGTGCTTGCCTTCTCTTTACTGGCCCTGCGTAGACATGGGCAGCTCTAGGGATCGGGCCTTGAGCCAGCACGCCTCGGTAGTCCTGTGGAAACAAACCTGGAGATAAAAAGACTGACAGCCTTGTGCCTGGTCAGCAAGCTGAATCAGCTCATGGAGGGACCTAATGCATGCTGGGACAATCCAAGGGAAGGGGCAGAGCTGCTCATGTGGGATGGGACGTGCAGGATCTATGCAGCAAAGCATGAGGTCTGTTCATTTGCTCATGTGTCTTGAACTTGCTGTGTTCCAGGTATGTTGTTCTGACTCAGGAACACACAAGTCTTTGGTTTGCTGTGGCATTAGTGGGCAGTCACAAATAATGCTCAGAAAATAAGATATTTTACTGAAAGATTCTGTGAAGAAGCCTAAGAAGAATCTTCACTATAACTTAAGGGGTTTCTTCACTCTCTACAACTGCCTTGAAAGGAGGTTGGATGAGGAGTGGACTTGGTCTCTTCTCCCGAGTAACAAATGATGGAACAAAAAGAGGTGGCCTCAAGGTCTGCTAGGGGAATTTTAGACTGGTTATTGGGAACAATTTCTTCCTGGAAAGGGTTGTCAGGCCCAGGCTGCCTATCCCTGGGCAGTGGTGGAGTCCCCATCCCTGGAGGGATTTCAAAGCCATGTAGCTGTGGTGTTGAGGGACATGGTTTAGTGGCGGCCTTGGTAGTGCTGGGTAATGGGTGAACTTGATCATCTCAAGGGTCTTTTCCAACCCAAATCACTCCATGATTCACAACCATATGCTGTCAAAAGTGAAGTTGCTTGACAATGAACAAAGTTGTATGGGGTGTATTTCAGTCACAGATTGTTTCTTCAAAGCAAATGCTCCCAAACAGAATGAGTTATGTAGCAATTGGTTTCTCTTAGAAATTGTTGTTAAAAATATAATGATACCAGTCACAACAGTCAGTAGAAACTTCCTTGAGCTTTGTGGGCATCTCACACTTGAGGTGAAGCTTGGATTTCTGGCAGACTCTTCATGGAGGTGGCACTGCTTGAAAAAGTACTTGACAGCACATGCCATCCACGTTCTGCAATTTCAGTTCTGTTAGTTTACAGTGCACTCCTAGGAGTGCAGTGACTAGGACTTGCAAGTGCACTGCTGCAGCTTCATGCAAGCAGATGGGCTTCTGTATGTTCTCTTGGTGTCCGTGTGCTGTTGCTGAGCTGAACTGTCAAAGGTGGCAAGCGTTTCAGGCAAGCACCACGTTCCTGCTGCTGCGTGCTTCTCTGTAGATCAGCCTCCATTTCTGCTTCCACATTGCCTTATTGATGCTGTGCTTAAATTCACATCCTCAGTTTTGAGTACGTATCAGAAGGACTCTTGCCTGTGTCTTGTGTGCACAGGATGCTGGGTTTTGAGTGACCTTGTGTGTAGACCTCCCAAATGCTCCGTGTGCTGGCGGTGGCCATGACCTGCCTGCATTTCCTCTCACAGGCCATGACAGCCAGAGTGAACCCACTGCGGGGGCGCCTCGTTGCACAGTCTCTCTCTCTCCTTCACACGTGTGATACACAAACACCTTTCATGCTCCTTTTTTTAACTGCAGTGCCTGAATAGTGAGGGTGAAGAGATGTATGGCTGCTGCTGCCCTTATAATTGTCCCTATATGACAGCAGGAGGTGCTGGAATGGCACAGTCCACATCCTGCCTGACCTGCAGTTATTCAACTCAATACCTATTATCTAGATTGTAATTTTTTTCATCCTAAAGGACTCAGGAGTCGAGGAACAACCTATTGAGATGACAGCTCTTCTCTGGCTATTGCACATCAGCTGACATGCTGAGAAAAGAAGACCTGCAAGGAGTGACAAGGGTACTTTCGGAGGCTCCTTGGAGCAGATTCTACATTCAAACTGAGCAACCATAGGTCTTCTGGTGTAAAAGCATAAAATATTATCTAATATAATTCTTACACAGCTCAGAGGAAGCTGGTCTGAGGAAAAGGACCTGGGAGTCTCCTGGACAACAAGTTAACCATGAGCCAGCAATGTGCCCAAGAAGGCCAGTGCCCTCCTAGGGTGCATTTAGGAGAGTGTGGCCAGTAGGTCGAGGGAGGTTCCCCGGTGAGTCCACATCTGGAGAACTTTGTCCAGTTCTGGGCTCCACAGTACAGGAGAGACAAGAAGTTACTGGAGAGAGTCCAGCAGAGGGCTACGAGGATGATGGGGGGACTGGAGCATCTCTCTTTGGACAAAAGGCTAAGAGACCTGGGGCTGTGTAATCTAGAGAATGGAAGACTGAGAGGACATCTTATCAATGCTTATAGATAGCTAAAGGTCAAGTGTGAAGAGGATGGGGCCAGACTCTTTCAGTGATGCCCAGTGACAAGACAAAGGGCAGTGGGAACAAACTGCAACACAGGAAATGCCATCTCAACATGAGGAAAAACTTCTTGACTTTGAGGGTGACATAGCACTAGAACAGGCTGCCCAGAGAGGTTGTGGAGGCTTCTTCTCTGAAGACATTCAAAACCTGCCTGGATGCCATCCCGTGCAACCTGCTCTGGGTGAGCCTGCTCTAGGAGGGGACTTGGACTAGATGAGCTCCAGAGCTTCCCTTTGACCCCAAACATTCTGCAATTCTGTAATTTTCCTGTCTTCCCTTGCTTTAATGTAGACATTTTCCCCACTTGTATGTCATCATATAAAACCATCCGCCTAAAAAGACTTTTTCCCTGTGGGCTGATGCATCCTCCTCACTCTCCATTTCAAGGCCATCATCAGCCGTTGGTGTCAAGAGCACTCACAGAGCGCAGACATCTCTCTGTGATCTGTCTCTGCACCAACCTCATTGCCAGAGTCACCTGCCTGCTGTTGATCATCATAGAGCTGGCTGTGAAGAAGACAACTCTTCCGCCATGCTAGGGTAACTTTTCTTCACCAGTGCTTCTCTTCACAGCATGTGTTTCTGTCTCTCCATCTTAGGATGAAGTCTTACATGTATTATTTAGGAATTTGGGACGGGTTTTCTGCACTGCCTTTGTGGTGACATGCAGGGACAGGCCTGAAGAACATGTGTCACCAGAAACACCTGGATTTTCTCCAGTAAGCGTTGGGATGGATTATGATATTCAATCCTTGGTTGTACACAACTGGCCTTTACCTGAATAATTTCACTTTTGCTTCTCAGAATCAAGAAGTTTAAGTGAACTGCTGAGTTCTTTGAGGTATTTTTTTAGAGAAGAGGGAAGTGTTCTTCACATTGAATCTTGTATTTTAGGTAAAGTAGAAAAACAAACACTGAAATATCTGCAGTAATGTACTGAAACCAGGCAGCTGCCAAGGTCAGTTGTTAAATGACTTTCAGTGAGTGTTGGGTGTTCATGATTGCTTCTATCAGCTACCTGGGCTACTGTAGTGCATATCATTAATAACTCAGATTTATCACTCACCTTTACAGTCTTGGCTTTTTTCTAAAGGCGCTATAATCCTTGGGTTTTAACAAAAAAAAACAACAAACCCAAACATCAGAACAACTCTTTGAAGTTGGCTGATTTGCTGTCAGCTGATGTAATTAGCTGTAGATGTAATTTTAAAATTAATTTATGTAAAATACTTTAATTCGCTGCTTCCTTTCAGTAAAATAGCTGAAAAAATATTGTTTGGATCAGTAAAATATCTCTAAATTCAGAACATTTTGGTCATCATTATTTGAATTCTTGGACACCCAGGGAACTGTACCTTTGTCTGCCTTTGCCATCACCGTGTGTCCTCCAGAAAACTTGAAAATGCTCAGGCCTAGGAAGTAATAGGGGTACAAATTAACAAGAATTTATTTTCACTGTTTCTTTTAGTTTCATTTGATTTACAGTTAGGTTCTGAGCCTGCTGGGTTGGGGCCTTCTCAATTCTTTTACACACACACTGTCTGCAGCAGGGTCTTCCAGTTTGTGGTTGCTGTTCCTAGATGTGCTTCATGCTGCCAATAATAAACGTAGTCATATGCTCTCCCCACTCTGGGGCTGAAACCAGAACTACTCTTGTGTCATTTAGGTAAGCCTGGGGTTTGTTAACTGCGAGATCTCTGTAGCTGATAGGGCTTTATGACAGCAATGTTCTCTGAAACATTTATGGTGTTGATGGATGTTCTCCCATCCCAACAAGCTCCGTATCACCCTGTCCCTGGGATGAAAAGTCATCATGGACACATGGAGGACACTTTGGTGGCAATGTCTCCAGTGTTTAATGTAGGATGTTTGGCTGCTGTTGGCAGCTCAGGTTGTCAGACCTTCAGACCTTTCTCATAAGTGATCCAATACTTTATTAGTCGTGGTGTTAAGGTACTTGGTGCCAACTTTATTTCTTCACTAGAGCAGAGGGCTGTAGAGGTGTATCTTTCCTGGTTTTTGTTGTGTTGTTTTTTTTTTCTTCCTCTTTCTTTGTTAATATTTAATTTATGTTCTTTCCTAGTGTGGAAGAATTACCTAGTGTAACCACGAAAGCATGTATGAATAAATTTACTCTAAGAAATTGGGAGAGAAAGAAAGTAAAGAGGTTAGCTGAGATCACTGGAGCATGAGATGTGGGAGCCATCAGACGCAGACTTGTTGAGTACTTCAGCTTGTTTTCTCAGAGCTGCTAGTGCAGGACACACACCAGTCTCACTGTATGAAGCAACCAGCTGATCTTTTTTTGTATTAATAAACAAACGTAATTGGATAACAGGAATGTGTAATCCTCATCAGAGCAGTGCACGTTCCAGCTTTGCCCAGGGTAAGTGCAGGAGGGGGAGTTCCGGGAAGCTGCAATTGGACATTTTTGGGCATTATTTCTTCCTTCATTTTAGCAAGGAACAGTCATGTGGGAGAGAACTTTTAAAATGGTTGTCTGACTTGGAAGTTTGATATTGTTTTGATATGAATTCAAGGTCGAGTTCTCATTCTTATTCTGGTAAACTGCATACCTGTAGAAAAGGAGGGCATTGGATTAGCAGGAAACATTTTGGTCCTTCTCAAGACATGTTTTAATGGCTTTCAGTAGACGTTTTTCATGTAATACATCTGGATTCCATTAGCTGTTTAAAACGGAGTTATTTTAAGCTTATGACTGCACATAGTTGAAGGAGGGGGGGCACTGTATTTTTAGGTCAGCTTGACTGTACTTTCTTTCCAAGGGAGCAGTGCAGCCTTTTCTTTCTGAATGTTTAGATTTTGAGGCAGACAACTGCATGGAAACACATGCAACCTCTCAGGCAGGGATTCTGGATCTACTATATTAATTTCTTCTCATATTATACTCTCCCAAGCCCAAACACAATCAGAGACAAAACCCCTGTAGAGCTCCTACTTCTGAGCTCCAGCCGGGATGCAGAGGTGAGTACCTTGTCTGTGTGCCCATGTGGCTTTGCACTGAGCTGCAAGAGTGACAAGCAGGCACAGGGCTGGCAGCAGCACCTGCCAATGGGACCTGTCCTGTGCCTACATCATGCTGCATTTTGCTTCTCTTAGAGGCAAAGAGTAAATCTCTCATGCCTGAGGACTGTAGGGAAGAGCACTGCTTCTGTGCCAAATAATAAATCAAATTCATGCTGGCAGCAAGATTACAGATTTCAGACTCCTAATGGGTGGAATGGATTACCAAGATGCATTACCCATTCATAAGAGGGCACTGATTTCTGCAGCTGGAGCAGTTTGTTAGGTGATGCTCATGAGGCAATTATCCAGCAAAAGGCTTTTTATCTCTGATAGATTTTTAAATCTAATGCTGTGAGTATAAATTTAGCAGAACAGTTTCATTGCTCCAAAACAGTTTGACTCCACTTAGCCAAAGATGAGAGTTTCTTTTGCTGTATTGTATGTTGGAAGCAATAACCAGCTCTGATCATTAAAAGACAAAGGATCAAAGACCCAGTAAAACTCCACAGCTCCTGCAATGGTCATGCAAGCAATTTAGAAGGCTGTGCCCTTTGCTTCCATCCCTGAGCCTGCTGCAGTGTCAAATACATGGGCTGTGTGATGTTTTTACACTAATAATATTTGTCTGGGTTGGTTTTGGTTGTCTTCAGCCATAGCTCAAGCAAAAGACTCTTCTTGTCAGAATAATTTTACTTTCACACAGTTACATCTCTTTTTTTTCTGATTTGGAGGTAATTTGACTCCCAGATTCTCCAAAAATTGCAGATGTATTTTTCCTTTAGTTCTAGCTAATGGTTTTATTTTGTTTCATGCTGTTAAACAGTTGGCATGTTAGTCAGGATAACCAAATGCCAGAATTCAGTAAAGGGAACTGCCAAGGTTGACCTTAAACTGAATGACACTAAGAGTAAGTATATTTTGGAGCCACTGAAACAAAACTGTGGTATAAATGTGAGGTCATTCTTTGTGCTTGCTTTCTTCAGCAGCGTCCTCTGCATCTCTTCTGAAACAAGCCAGAGCAACCCAGGCAGTCATTTCTGCTACATAATTTTAAGAAAATCTTGATCTTGATTTAGGAATTGTCTGAGTGCCTGCCAAAAAAAGCGTGAGCTCGGCCATCATCCCAGTTGTTCTGCTGTAAGATCTCCCTCTGCTTTTCTGTTCCCCCCTCTCCAGCTCAGGGCTTCTCCAGGTGTTTTCCTGCACTGTGCTCTGACTATCCCAGTTCTGCAGCCACACTGACCAGGGAGGATAAGGCAATAAATCAAAAGTAAATTACTGGCTAACTGAATGAAGATCTCTATAGTTCTGTCTAATAAACATGTTGAGCTTAAGGGGACGTCACAGTTGTATGGTCAATTTTGCTGCCCCAAAGCAGCTACATGCGCTTTCTCATGGTTGTTTATCTGACACTGTCTTTCAAACCTTAGCCAGAATACTATTATTAAGTTTCACCTTAAGCAAGTGAGGAGATGTATACTGAAAGCCAGGGGGATTTTAAACAAATATTCTGCTACTTTCACACACTAAGGTGCAAATAAGCTGTGCAAGTTGAGACATCCAAGAGGGAAAAAAAAGAAAAAAAAGTGAAAATTTGTTCAGCATCTTCTCTTTTCCGTTACTGTCGATCTGCAGCATACAGAGCTGTGCTGGTACCAAACATCAGGTGGGAATTATGGGTCTTAGTGCTTCTACTCTACTCTGGTGAGACCTCCCTGCAGTGCTGGGTCCAGCTCTGGAGTCCCCAACACAAGAAGGACATGGAGCTGTTGAAGTGAGTCCAGAGCAGGCCACAGAGGTGATCCAAAGGCTGGAGCAGCTCTGCTCTGGAGACAGGCTGAGGGAGTTGGGGTTGTTCAGCCTGGAGAAGAGAAGGCTCTGGGGAGACCTCAGAGCACCTTCCAGTGCCTGAAAGGGGTGCAGGAAAACTGGGGAGGGACTTTTGACAAGGGCAGGGAGTGGTGGGACAACAGGGAATGGCTTCAAGCTGCAAGAGGGGAGACTGAGATGAGATCTGAGGAAGAAATTCTTTGCTGTGCGGGTGTTGAGACACTGGCCCAGGTTTTCCAGAGCAGCTGTGGCTGCCCCATCCGTGGAAGTGTTGAAGACCGGGTTGGATGTGGCTTGGAGCAACCTGGTCTAGTGGGAGGTGTCCCTACCTATGGCAGGGGGTTGCGACTAGATGATCTCTAGGGTCCCTTCCACCCAAAACCATTCTGGGATTCTGGAATTCTTCTTTGGTGATAGACCAATCTTGTGTTGTTGGTGACAGCAGGGAGTGTGTGGTAGGATCGAAGCGCTGGCGTGTCATAAGGCTTGTGGCTTTCCTTCCAACGTTGCCTTTGGAAACACTGGGAAAACACACAGTGTGGCACACTGTTAAAGTGGATGTGTTAGTCAAGTCATGTGTCATTTGCCTTGTTTGAGCCTGTGGTTGATCAGTGCCTTCCTTTAGCCAGAAAAGTCAAGCAGAAGGTCCTTAGGATTAACTGCATCGGGACTCTAGAAAGGAAAGACACAAGGAAGCGTCTCAACGGAACTCACAGTCCTGTTACTTCCATTAGAAGGAATCCCCAGACTACATTCTGTGTTTAATATTTGCAGCAATTTACTGTTTTTTCTAAACAAATTAATCCCTTGTCTTCAACAAATGATTTTTAAGTAGCACTGCTGTTTGCACGGTTTCTTTAGAAACACACAGAAGAGAACTGATTGACCAATGATTTAGGGTTTGCAGCTCTTAAAGGAACCTAGTACCTTATAACAATGTCATCAGATATTGCCAGACTGATATTTCTAATTTAATTGACCTTTAACATAATTAACGTTCTGTTGTAATTTAGTTTCTCAGAAGAAATGCCCTTGTGTCAATAACGTTTCACATAAGGAGTCTAAAGTGTAAAAGGAGTCTCAGTCCCACAACCTATCACTGTAAGTGACTGCAGGCTGATCTTCCTCCAACATTTCTTCTTGCAGCTGGGAAGTGGGATCATACTGGGTCCATTTTTTATTTATCTGACAAATCAGGGTTCATGAGGTTTGGCCGACACATGTTCCACTTTGTCTCATCTACTTTAATCTTAGAGAACTGTTAAAATTTCACCTGGCAAGCTCCTCTCCCAGCAAAAGCAACAGCAGGAAGCAATGAAACCTCATGAATGAACAAGCTGGTGTGGTAACATCAGGCCAAGTGTGCAGAGTTACTAGTTTTGGAGCTATTCTGGCTACAGATGAGTACATTTAATTGCTCCTCCAAGCCAGCACTCTCAGATACCCAAGGGTGTTGTTGTTTTTTTTTTCACTGTCCTTTATTCACTTTTCTGTCCTCATTATCCAGGTGAAATCTCCATCCCATCTCTCTGGAATGAGGGGATTCTGTTTACTGTTTCTAATTTACAAAATCTACTGAAATTCGTTTCCATCAGATACTAGCACACAGTCTTCCATCATCTTTAGCTGATTAAGTAAATTCTTACTTACATAGAAGCAGCACAAAGTGACTCCCTGAGTGTTTTAAAATCCGAGCTGCTTTCCCAGGTTTTGCTTTACATTCTGTAATTATTTCTGCAACTTCCCTCTAAAAGCTCCCTTAGCATCAAGAGGTAGAATCTCAGCTCCACATATTTTTCAAATTACCTGAAATAGCCTGAAGTGAAGACAGAGCTAACTTCACTGATATCCTGTTTGAATCTAAAGGAAACAAACTCAGCTGGTCAAGTCTTGTCCTTGTGGGAGTCTGAATATTTTTCTGCACATGCAGGTCTTTGTGTTAGACCTCTGCTTGGCTGCGTTCTTGAAAGGACGTAGCCTTTTCTGAGAGCACTTGGGTCCCAGCACCCAGGGCTGCATTCTCATGGGTTTGTCCTCCCATCCATCCCCCTGTCACTAAGCTCAGGCAGCTGTGACTTGGTTGGCTTCTTCAAGTTCTCCTGTTTGTTTTTGAGAGTCTGTTGTGGTTACAGCTATCAGTCCCCCGCAGCAGCCGTTGTGGCACCGAGGGCTTTTACACAGGCAGAGGATGCACAAAGTTTAATGCAGGGGTACAAATTATTATCATCATCCAGGGATGAGTTGCCTTTTCAGATGTGCATTTTTCAAAGCCTTCTTGGTTTGAAAAGATTTGTTTTCTTTGTTCAAAGACAGTATAAAAAGGAAAATGTGAATAGAATATGAGGCTGGAGAAAGTAGCCTGTATTTGGCTGAATGTTTCAGCTTCATGCAGAACTTGTTGTTTCAGCAGTGATAGGCTTCAAAGAGGATGTGGTTTATGTTCCTGCTATTCAAATGTCTCAAACCCCCAGCAACAGTCAGTGCTGGGGCTTGAAATGTTAAACTCAGCTTGTGTTTTATTAGTGTTTAACAACTACGAGCAAGGATTAGTTTTACAAGGCCAGGGCCACAGTGTTTGTCCAGCTCAGGCAATGTTTGCAGCGGTGGTGGATGGGGCTCATAGCTGGTCAGAGTCACAGGACCTGAAGGCTCTGCCCTGCCCGGGCTCTCCAGGGGACAACAGCAGCTCACACGGTGCTTTCCCCACAGAAGCGGGGTGCCCAGACACAGAGCTGCATCATCTCATTCTGTGCGCTGCACGCAGGGTCCTTCGAGAATAACAAAACCTCCCAATCATTTTGCTCATTTTGCTTATGTCCTTAACGCTTTTACTTTCCTGAATCTCATCAAATTTTGCAGGTGTGGTGTGATCAGCGCTGAAGTGTGTGAAACACTCAAGGCAAATGTGCTGAAAGAATTTTAGGGACATCATCTTTCCATCTTTACACGTTGCATCATCTTTCTGGCTGTTTCCATGCACCTGTCAGCCAGAGCGGATCCCTTCCGCAAGATGACACCGTTCATTTAGGTTACTGCAGGTTCTATGTGTAGCTTGGATTTTTGTCTTCCAAAAATTTACTTACTCCTTTCTTGATATTTTAATTGCATTTTTTGTCTTTCATTCTCTGGGTTCTATTTCTCTGCATTTCCACTCCATTTCCTCTGACCTTAACTAAACTAAATATTTAATATTTTACTGTTTCCTGCCCTGCAGTCTGTCAGTAAGCACCAAAACACTCCCTACTTAGTACGTGACCTTGCAGAATTTTTGTTGTTTTCTTGCCCAATTGCCATTTGGTTCTGCTTATTGCCTTCTGTCCCATCCAGCATCAGAATTATGCCAATTCTTTGTTTTTAAACAATAGCCAAATGCTATTTAGAAGCCTTTTGCTGAAAATCTCTGGAAGTGTGAGTGAACTCAAAGCAACAACCTTTCCTTTCTTCCAGCTCTCGTTATCAATGCATTCAGAGAATTCCAAGGGGTTTGTGAGATCTGCATTTCCTCTCTAGGTACTAATCAGACTGTGACTGTTCCAGCATCCTCTTATTCTTGAACTGCAATTTCAACCAAATTGAGAGACAAACATAAGTTTACATTCTCACTGCTCTTTCAACATACAGATACTATCTTTGCTTTCTGGGTCTTGGTATAATATTGTTGGGTTTTTTTTACCCTCTAAATGGTAGTTCTGCTTGCTGTTTGACTGCCTCATCTTTTATCACGTCCACAGATCATCTGGGTATGGTGACCTTGTCAGTGACTTTTAAATTACCCATTTCTTACCAAACCTTTTGATTGTCATTGTTTCCAGTGGCATTTCAGAGTCTTAATACTACCTCATCTCTGTTGTGTGTGGCTTCTAAAAAACTTACACTTTTCATTTAAAGTCCATGCCACATGTGTGAATTTTACTTTCATAATTTGCTTTTGCTAGTTCTATGCATTTTATTTAAATGTTGCTTTCTGATGCTTATTGTCCCTGTGTTATTTTCAGGAGCTTCTGTGGATACTGAGCAGGATCACACTGTGGCTGTTAATGATGAGCTCTTGTCATTAGCTCTCAACTCCTTTCTGTTGCAGAAGGATATTAGCTTAGCCTCGTGTATTTTAGAACTAATTGTTTCAAGAAGCAATAATTTAAATAGTTTACATGCAAATTTGTTTGTTATCCTTTATGGTAGGTGTCACCCCCCACATACCCATCACCCCACTGCTGCCAGAGCAGATATTTTGAGTATCCTGTGCCAAACAGGTACATTCACACTGTGTGACAAGCTGTTATTTAATTCCCATCTTTGGTTTACTGGTTGAACAAGACAACTTAAAAAATCTCAATCATGTGAAATGAATGGCCTTGCTTTAGGACTCTGCATGGCTAGGACTAGATTTCTTCAAGCATCTAAGCTCATCCAGTGGGAATATGTGTTCATTTACTGGGATATCCTGTATATTCCCATATTTCTTTTCAGAAAGGAGCAAATGATGTTCCACTTCCCTTGCATGTCATTGATCTTCCTGCATTTGCGTGGGATTCAGATTTAATCTGATCAGAAACTGCTATCACTGAAGTGTCTTGACTATAGATCATTCCAGATGTAGACAACCATAGCCTGTATTTTGATTTAGATTTGAATTGGCTGAACCTGAGGTGAACCTGAAGCTTTTTCTCAAGCTGCAGTGTTGTTTGATAGCAGCTATTGAAGAGATTAATAAAAAAAAAATTGATGGACAAGAGATGAAAAATCTGAAGTTGGTCACAGGAATTGCTGTTGGCTTTCAGAGGAAAGCAGCTGCCTTGGTGGTGGGGAGGAAATAGAAATAATTCTTCATGCAAAGAGCAACATTTGCTAGAGGTGCAGTTTTCATGAGCCTCATGGGATGATCTGAAATGGTGAAGACTGGCTAATGTGCTGCAGACAAATGTATAAAGGTTGGATTGCATATATATATGTTGTTGTTGTTGTTGTTTTTTCCTTGTAGTGTCATCTAGACTGTCACAGACCTCTTCCCCTCAGTCAAGCTGCCCATCACCTTCCATCCAGACAGGCAAAGTCATCTCCTCATCCCAGAAGCACAGCAAGAAGGCACTAAAGCAGGTAAGTAGCCTAGTCTGAAGCCTAGGTTAGGGGTTGTTGCAGTAATTTCTCTGGTAAATTGTCTTTTTCAGTGAAGTTGCAATTTGCAGGGAAGTAATTCAGGAATTCCTTTCTGTCTCATGGTAAACAGGGTTTTGGTAAAATATCCCTCTCTTTTAAAGGTGGTTCAACTTTTAAAGGTGTTTCAAAATATTCTGCTATTTAGTTCTCTGCTATTTCTTTAAATAAGCATCTGAACATTTTTTGTTATTATTTTATAGGATGGATATGTTTCTTTTCACCCAACCTTTTGATGACTGTGTGTAGCTTTCTAAATAGTAAGTGGAAGGTCTTTTTGGGAAAATAATGAAATCCACCAACTTCTCCCCCTAGTTGGGGCCAGTACTCTCCCTTCCAAGGAATTCTGTGGGTACAGTGGAGAGAAGAAGGGGAAGGACAGCACACTGGCTTTGAGTTGTACCTCTGCTGGGTGTATGAGCGAAAGTGAAGGACCGATTATTTTCCATGCTTGGGGAAAGACTGTTGTGCTGATAGAGTTAATTGTGTGCATACAGGGTAGGATGGGTAAGTGTTTGCACTTCAAATCATTTCTTTCTCCTAATGAAAAGTGCAAGATGAATTAGTCCCCTGAGTGTCTTATTTGCAGGTGTTTCCCCAACTGCATTGTTTAGTTTTTCATTATCCTTAGAAAGGAAATGCTTTATCAGGGTTAGATTTACTCCTTCATAAAGTAAAAATCTGTAAGGAGTTACAAATCAAGTTGCAGAAGAGATGCTAGTCCAGGGATTATGAAAGCTTCTCAGACAGGTGAAATCATTATGTGTTCCAGATAGGATTTACCTTTTCCAGCCCAGCCTCTTTTCCTGACTTTTTCCAGGCATTCAGCAAGCAGAGATGCTGGCAGCCCTGGAAAAAGGATCTGCAGTGAGAAAGAAGGATCTGATTAGGGCTTATGACTGAGGAGAGCATTGCAGGGGAAGACAAGGCAACTGGATAAACTGGAGCTTTGTTTCCAGCAAGAGAGAGTTGCTATCAAAATGATATTCTGGCTCTAGGGAATCTTCTCTCTCCGCTTGGCTGTTTCTCCACAGAAGTGTCAGTGTTACTGTGATGTTGCTTGCTGCTGAGAGCCACAACAAAACAGTGAGAGTGCCGTCACATTAAGCAGATTTTCTTATGAAGTTCAGAGTCAAGCTTCCACTTTCATTTGAATCCTCAGAAAATTGCTTCTCACTAATGCATTCAGCAAGATATTGATTATACTCTTTGCTTTCCCTTCCTTATCCCTCTTTAAGCCTGGCTGGCAATCATTTCTCTCCAACATCTGCAAAGGCTTTTTGCTTTTAAGAGGGTGATCAAGCAGACTCAGGGTTTGTTACAAACAGTCCTCGTTCCCCTCGGCACTTCCTTTTCATTCTCTCTAGTCTGTAGGTCCCTGTTTCACAGACTTACAGGTCGGAAGGGACCTCTGGGCAAACCCACACTCCATTTCCAAACCTACACTCCATTTCCAAACCTACACTCCATCTACTTTTCTTCTCTCCTCCTAGCCTCTCTCCTTACCTGCCTAATACTTTTCTGCTTTTATCTCTGAATTCCTTATGCTCCTGCTCCTACCAGCCTTCCACCACCTGTATATTAATTCCCTTTTGTCTCCGCTCTCTTCTTCCCCTTATTCTGGGAACAACGCATGCCTGTTCCTTTGCTTTATTTTAGTTCCAGTGGAAATCTGCTGTTTTGACCAAAAACCACATCTTCCACCTCTTCCTAAACACAGTAGTCACCATGGGCAGGAAAAATTACTAAAAGTAGATAAAATTAGCAAATAGAGATAGCATGAAGCAGACAGCAGTGCTATGAGTAGAGCAGTAGGAAAAACATAAGAATTCAAGAAAGCTTTCATATTTTTAATAATGTCTGCACTGCAGATTATTTGCTAGTGCACACTGGAGAAGACAGCTGGCTGGATTCAGCCCCCTTGTTTTAAGTGCTACCTACTTACAATATCACTGGAGGAAGGAGGGAGCAGATTTCTAAGTGAGAACTTTTAACCCTGGAACACCACACTGCTGCTGTACTGCTCCCTCAGACTTTGATAGACCTGTAGAATCATTTTGTTTGGAAAAGACCTTTAAGACCCTCAAGTCGAACCATTACCCCAGCACTGCCAAGGCCACCACTAAACCATGTCCCTCAGCACCACATCTACATGGCTTTGAAATCCCTCCAGGGATGGGGACTCCACCACTGCCCTGGGCAGCCTGGGCCAGGGCCTGACAGCCCATTGGGGAAGAATTTTTTTCCTTATATTCTTATAGTAGAGATGCTCCAGTCCCTTCATCATATTGGTGGCGCTTCCCTGGACTCTCTCCAGTCTGTCCATGTCTTTGAGGAGCCCAGCACTCCAGTGTGGCCTCACCAGTGCTGAGCAGAGGGGAAGGATCCCCTCCTTTCATCCAGATCTCATCATGGTGTTTAGGATTAGAAATAATATTCTCTGCTCTGATAAGTTTTATACCATTCACCCTCATCTTCATCCGTGACACTTTTGTCTGTTGCCACTGCATGGAGTGATTCAGGCCAGGGACTGCATTGGGCTGCACCCTACAAAATCTCTCTGGTCTGAGTAGTCGCTTTGTCATGTTTCATTGGAAGAAGAAAGCTGTACAATACAGATTTTTTCCCCCCTTAGATGTGTCCTCATGGGTTTTTTTACCATCATTATCAGACTGTAGGCAGGTCCCGAGCAAGAAGTGGGTGTGTAGGAGCAGTTCCTGGTTCTGCAGCCATCACCGTTGTCATCAACAGTGGAGCTGACAGGGGGGAGCATGCTGCTGACATAAGGCCTGTTTGAATTACAATTAAAGGAGGTGCTGGTGATACTGACTGAATGGTGTCATTTTGAATTACCTTCTCTTTCAACTCTGTAGAATAAAGTGGTAGTTTCCACCCTTGATAGCAGGATTCACCTCAGAGCTACCCTTTGTGCAAACACACCTGTGCACTGAGGAACATCTACCCTCCGTTGAGGGTGGCACAGCGTGCTCAGCAAGAACAAAGCACAACTTAAAGGCAAACAACATTAAAAAAACGAACCGCTGCACACAGGTGCAGAGGCAATATCCATGCAGGTCAGGGCTAGAGGGGAGTTGGTGGGCTGGTGCTGGCGGCGGGGTCTGCTGTGCTCCAGGGTCTCTGAAAGACCCCAGGAGAGATCCTCTGAGAGACCCCTCTGAAAGAGATCCTCTGGGAGACGCTCTGAGACAGAGACCCCTCTTGAGAGGGAAACCCTCTGAGAGAAAGACCCTTCTGAGAGACCCCACTGGGAGAGAGACCCTCTGAGAGACCCTCTGCCTCCTCCAGCAGCCGTGCTGCCTGGAAGCCGCTCCCTGCTTGTGGGTGCCGGGTAGGTCGCGCTTTCCCCTTTGGCTGGTTCCTGACAGGCAGGCAAGCAAAGTGGGGCTGGTTCTGGGATGTTAAGAGGGAGCTGGGCTGGTTACAGGGTGTTACGAGGGATCTGGGCAGGTTCTGGGATGTTATGAGGGAGCTGGGCTGGTTATTGGGTGTTATGAGGGAGCTGGGCCTGATGTGAGAGAGATGAGAGATGCTTGACCGGGTACAGGGGTCAAGGGTCCTCCTCATTATGGAGGAGCTGGGTGTGGTATGGTGTGTTATGGGGAAGCTCTGCCTGGTATGGTCCAATACTTACAAGGAGGTTATTGAAAAGACAGAGCCAGGCTCATCACAATCTGGTAAAGGAAGTGGGACAACAAGGAACAATGGGCGTAAGTTGAATAGTATAAGGAAAAACAGGATGTAAAGAAAAGCCTTTGCCCCCTGAGGACAGTCCAGCAGTGGAGCAGGGGCCCGGGGAGGTTGTGCTATCCCCATCCTCAGAGGTTTTCAAGACACGACTGGCCAGAGCAGCCTGTTGGGAGGCCAAACTGTGCCTGCTCTGAGCAGGAGGTTGGACTGGAGACCTCCTGAGAACCTTTCCCATCAGAATTATTCTATGATTGTTTCAGGACTCTAAGTTTAGATCTGTTAAAGAGATCCCCAGATGTTTATAACAGGTAATTTACATATGCAAAGCTGGCATGGAATTTAAAAAGAAGTATCTAAAGAATAATTGTTTCCTCCTCTTCCCACATATTGGCTCAGCCACCATTGTCATCGGCACCTCAGGCATGACCAAGAGCTGTGGTGACACAATGAACAAAAGCAGAATTGTTTTATCTAAGCTGAGAAAACTGCAGCAATTAAACGGCACACAGAACAGGTGAACTGAGTACACAAAACCTGAAATATTTGAAGTGATTTGCGTAACAGCAGTATGGGATTCATACAGCCCCCTTGACACTCAGTTTTGCTTATAGAGTGTCTTCAAACCAGAGAAGAATTTAGTGGATTTTTGTTATTTTTATGAATGCCAGGTGTCTCTTTCTATCTTTCTCTTTTTTAAAAAGCTTTTGACCTCAATAACAGGAGGTTACTTGTGCGTTGCAGAAGATACTTCCTCCTACTGATTTTCAATTTTGCTCTGTTTCAGTTTGGCCAAATGGTTTTTTAACCTGTAGTAGAAGTGGCTAAACAGGAACTATTTAATTAATTGGAAAATAGTAATCAAACTTGTGTGTTCATTATCTGTATCCTTTTGCTGTCAGTCTTCCTCATTTCTGTCTTTACAACCTGAAAGTCAGTCTGTCTGCTTCTTTCCTCATGTGGCAGATTCTGCAGGGTACTGCATATATTATCTCTTCCAGTTCTAACTGGATGATGATGATTTTCATTATCAGAATAATTAATTTATCTTATTTATTTCAGATAGTGGTGGTCTCTAGTTAGCAGTCCCACTTGTGTATATATACAGCATAATATTTCCTGTTATTTCCTATTTTGAAATTCTATAATATACTTGATCTGTTGTAATTTATTCAGCCGTTAAGTCTCTTTGGGTTTCAATTTCATTTTTTGAAAACAAACACTTGGGATTTTCTTTTCTTCCCTTTAGTGTTTTAACCTTTGTTATTCTCCTAATTAAACAAGTCTTTCCTAATGGGTAATGTCTGTGTTAAAGGTTTTTAGCGAGTTCCTGCTTTCTTCTCCAGGAGGCAGAGATGAATTACATGATGGTGCTCTTACTTTGAAGTTATTTATATAGTTCCTTCTTGAACCAACTCCAGATTTGGAATCCTTTATCTTTGCATTCCCTAGAGATTATTTTTTTCATGAAACAACACAACTTAAGATGTTGCGCAACCATTAACTTTCTGCTGTAGATGCAGAGGTGGGAAATCTATCTACTTGTAGCAGTGCTAAATAGACAGTATCAGTGTCCCATGCTAACAGAATGTCTTTCCAAAGTCATTCTGAACTTCTGACTTAGACTCAGAATCGAACTGTTGGTTGCTGTAAAACAAGTGGTTTGTACTGTGAGCTAATGATTTCTAAGAATATTTTGGATTTCTCTTTTGGTCACATCCTTCTGTCCTCTTCCCTAGGCCTTGAAACAGCAGCAGCAGAAGCAGCAGCAGCAGCAATGCAGAGCAGGAATGCCCGTGTCCTCTAACCAGCACGTCCTTCTGAAGGCCGTCAAGGCAGCCAGTGACCCCGCGCCCGCTAAACCTGGTACGTGGCAGCGACACTCTGATGGGCTTTTCTACTCGTGTGCCTCTCTAACTTGCCTTTCCTTGTTCTTAGGGGATGAGAGAAGAAAGTGCTCTTTCCATATGGCATTATTTTTGTTTCTGAAATAGTCTAGCTTCTAGTTGCCGGGCTTTGATTTTACTAAGAGTGCAATCAGTTAAGAATAGATCTTACTGTGCCATTGTCCAGTTTAAAAGCTGCTTTCTGTGACAAATGTTGTCTTCCTATGTCGTTGCCTGTACACTGTGATCGGGTACTTCTCAAGGCTGGGCAAACTGGGAGGTACTTCTTTTTGTATTTATTTCTTTCCAAAATGGCTTCTCATTCTTTCATGTCTTATTCCAAAGATTTGTGTTCTTATCCGAAAGCTCCCCAGGTGGTTTCCAGCATTTACACTGGAAACTAATGAGACCACTGTGCTTCTCTTGTTCATTCAACAATGCATTAGCTCCCTTACCAGCAGCAGCATTTCACCAGTTACCAGAAATTCTTGGTAGTTAACTTCTACCTAGTTTTCTCTAAATTCTTTGCAGTGTAACTGATTTCCATTACAAGCTCCTGCTTATGTATCATGACTCAAATTGTCTTCTTCTAGATGCAAGAAATGCCCCTGTGTTTGTATAGATCGATTTTCATGTTGTACAAGTAAATGACTTCGTAGACTAACACTGTCATCATTTTGTCAATCCACAATTTGTCGAGTTATCTGTAACCATTACCAGTAGTGGCTCTGTACCATCTCCCAGACCACCGAGCACCAATTTGTTGCTCGGGATTACGGCAGAAATCAGAACAGTGGGTGTATCAAATAAAATCAAACACATTTGGCCTGGTCACCTCTGTCCAACACTGCTGATGCATTGAGAAGTGTGTAAAAGCAAGGTAATTGTAAGTGGTGCTCTCCCAGAATTAATCATGTTGTGAAAGAGGAGATGTCTTGGTGGGATTTTCTTCGATGGATTTGCCTGAGTTGGGGGGTGGGAATGTAAATGCCTTGTGGAAAACACCACCCTGTAAAAAACACTCAGTTTTGTTTGTTCTGAGCCACTCTCCTTGTACCTTTCTTTGATTCCTTCTAATTATGAACAACACTTGTTTATTCCACAGCTTCTTGCCCACTCATGCATGATTTGTGGAGACATTTCTTTCTCAATCTGAAGAGTCCTACTGCATCATATAGAAAGCTGTATGCTTTGTGCAATAGAGAATGAAATCTGTACACAGTATTCAGGGTATGAGAAGCACCCTGAATTTGTAGAGCATCATTTAGCTAATCTGTATTTTGTTCCTCTTTCCTTAACAGTTGGTAGCATTCAGTTTGGTTTTTTTGACCCTGCCATGAGCAGGCATTTTTCTAGAACTGCTGGGATTCTGAGTCTCTTTCCTGAGTTATCATTTTCCATTTTAGGACCCAACACTATGTATATAAGGTCAGGGAAGTACTGTTTTTGTGCAGTGAATTGTATCTTTTATCACTCAGCTGTTCATTAAGTCCTGCAGCTGAAATGGGGAGGAGGAGTGTTGGGACCTAAAAAATAAAGAGAATCTAGGTACACAGGATCAGTTTATGTGGTAATGGAGCATGGAGAGGCAGGAGCAGGATCAGCAGAGAAGAGGGCTGATGTTTTGAGGCTCAGATCTTTTCCAAAAAGCAGTGATCTCCTCTTCTTCACAGACCTGCTGATTCTGATCCTGCTTCACCATCTTCTGCAACACATACACAGTCCCTGTTTAATCTGTATTTCTGAAGTCCCTGCTTATATACCCATCTGTTACACTAATTATCATGGGTGTAATGCTGTGCTGTCTGTCAAATTCAGGCACTTCTACAAGATGGAAATTCCCTCCTACTCAATAATGACTCTCTTTTTCCATCCTTCACCCTTGATTTACTTGACTGGTCCTGATTCATCTCAGAAAGATGATGGTAATGAAAATGTAGCTGTTGAGAAAGGCACAGCAAGAACGCTGACACCGAACAACTTCAGTTGGGTTTTCTCTGGCAGATGGAGTGGCTGAGACTGGCAGTCATGAAGCTTGCCTAAAAAGCGGGAGAGAAAGCAATCAGACCACCAAATTACATCTCCAACCCCAAATCCTAAGCTGTTTTCAGTCTTCTTAAAAATGACTTCTTGGTAAAGCCTGATAACATGGGTAATACCAAACTGCTACCTCACAGAGCGAAGATGTGCCTTCTTTCTGCTTATGGCATCTACTTTCATTCCCACAACCCCTTTCCCTTCTGAACAGTCAGTCCTTCAACCACCAAGCCTGTGCTTAGAACATGAAACAACTGCACGTGGAGAGAGAGAATCTGCATCTCTGATTAACTGATCACTGCCAAAGCACTGGGCACAGGAACTGGAACTCAGTCAATCCATTCTGCTCAATTCCCTGACACAGCTTTGGCTCAGGACAAGCTAGCAGTGTCCTTGGCAATCCTTGGCACAGCTTGGTGTTCAGCACAGGCCAAACATCATTCCCTGCAGGCACTTTGAACGTGTCCAGCCCTGCCTGGGAGAAGCAGGAAGCATAAGAATGTAGAGACGGCCAGTTTGTGCCTGTTGTTCTTAGGCTGGGGGAAGGCCCGATGTCACCATTCTGTTCATGGGTGTAGAAGGAGCTGGAGAGGATTATACAACAGCAATAAGACAATATTATAATGAAAAACATTTTGCTCTTGGGTATCACTGGTGTAATTATGTGAATGTTTAGCTGAAATGCCCTGGTCATGTAAAGACATTTCATGGAGCCATCAGAAACTAGGGCTAGGAGCACCCTTGAGCACTCGTCTAGTCCACGTCCCTTCCTCAGGGCAGGATCTGTGATGCATTCCTGATGGATTAAAACTGGAAGAGGGGAGGTTTATATTAGGCATTAGGAAGAAATTCTTTAGCGTGAGGCTGGTAAAACACTGGAACAGGTTGCTCAGGAAAGTTGTGGAAGCCTCATCGCTGGAAGTGTTCAAGGCCAGGTTCGATGGGGCTCTGAGCAACGTGATCTAGTGGGAGGCATTCCTGCTTATGGCAGGGGGTGGGACTAGGTGATTTGTAAGGTCCCTTCCAACTCAAAACATTCTGTGAGTCTGTGATTCAGTCTATTCTGAGAGATGCCATTGATGCAAAGACCAAAAAACTCCCAGCAAGTCCTGCTCTTCCTGTTTTGTTACCTTTATCCTTAAAATGTGTTTCTTTGTCTCCAATTGGAACCTTTTCTTGCTTCCTTGGGTTTAAATCCAAGGTTTCCTTTGCTGTCCATCATGGACAAATGGGTTATTTGATTTTTTTTTTCTCCTACCATCTTTCACACACTTGGAGATGTTTGCTCATCTTACGCTGATCTTCTTTAGTATAAAATTCCTTCTGTGTTCTAGTGTGTTTGTTTATTTTCCCTTTCCAAATAGCTCTTAACAAATCCAAACCAAAACTAGACCAATCTGTCCTGGCTTGCTGGTTACATACTGCTGGAATGTTTCTTGTAACATCTGTTCAGACATAGGCCAGGGTGCGGCTATGAAGGTATATCCAACTGAAAGGAACGGGCATATTGGTCAGCTGTGTGTCATGTATCATTTAATGGCAGAGTAAGTGTTTAACAGTCAATGTGGTTGCCTGTTGTTTCCAAGCAGCTTTGTAGTTCAGAGCCTTTCAAAAAGGTTAAGGGGAAAAAGGTTAATATCATCTCACTTGTTTGAAATTCAGTCCTGAGCTGTGCTTGTGTCCTTTGCACCTTGGCTGGTGTGGCAGGAGAAGGAAGCCAAAATTAATCCAGGAGAAAGTTACACATTTCCCCTGGCAGTATTAAGAAAATGCAGTGCTGAGTGTATGAAGTCTTAAGCACAGAATGATAGTTGAAAAGCCTTTTGCACTTTCTCTGCTATCTGGGATTAAACCTCAATGGTTCATTAGCACAACAGGGAGATATTCCTGGAGGACCCCATCTCCTGAGCTCCCTGTCCCAGGAGGAACTGCAGCTTCCCTTAGGGAAGTAGGAACAGGAGAAACCCAACAGGGACTGAAACAGGTAGGATGTTTTGTAAGATTGTTAGTTAACATAGAGTAATTATTAAAATAGACTAATGGAAACAGTAATCCAAACTCATGTTAGAGTACTTCAGGTATCGTTTGGTGTCTTTATTTTTGTGATTCTAATGAGGCTTTTGCCTTTCCTGAGCATGGCCAGAGTCATATGCTGGAGTCCTGCTGCCTCACCCTTCCCAGGCACGGCCTATCAGGCCTCTGGAGCAGGAGGTCACAGCGTTATAAGTTCCTCTCCTTATTTTGGTTTCACACTTCCTGAACTACTGCCACATCCACTTTAATCATGGGTGAACTATTTTCTTCCAGCATCTCTAATTAATTTTTGTTACTGTTTTTTTTAACTCTGACTCCCTCATATTTTGCTGCTCCATCACAGCTGCAAGCTATTGTGTGCATTGACTTTGCCAGTCTTTATAGTGCTACTCTGAAAATAAGTTTGAAATTTAGGACCATTCATGTTGGTAGGGACCTCACGGAGGTCTCCAGTCCTACCTACAGCTCAGAGCAGGGGCAGCTTGTTTCCACCAGGTTGCTCAGGGCTCTGGCCTGTCAGATCTTGGAAAACCTCCAAGGGTAGAGGTGGCACAACCTTTCTGTGCTTTCTGCAGACTGTCTTCATGGAGTTTTTTTTTTTTTTTCTTATATCCTGCCTGTTTATTCTTGGCCTCCTGCCTTGCATCACTGTGACAAGCCTGGCTCCATCTTCCTCATGACCTCCTGGTAGGAACAGCATGGCAACTTCCAGGTGTCCCTCAACCTTTTTTCCTCTCCAGCCCAAAGATGCCCCTGTCCCTCAGCATGTCCTCACAGGGCAAGCACTGCAACCCCCTTATCATCACCGAGGCTTGCTCCTGGTTTTTGATGTCTTGCTTCTGTTAGAGGCCCTGGGACAAGACATGGAATTCAGGTGTGATCCAGTGAGTGCTTAGCCAGGGAGGATAATCACTTCCATTGATATGCTGGCTGTGGTCCTACAACCCAGGGTGCTATTGGCCTGTTGTGCTGGGGCACAAGTTCAGCTCATGTCTGCCAGGACCCCCTTGTCCCCTCCAGCAGCACTGCCCTCAGCCTGTATTGCTACAAGGGAAGGGCTCTGCCTGCCTGGCTCAGGACTTGACATTTGTCCTTGTGAGGTCCCAGCTGGCCTTCCCTCTAGCCTGGCTTGGCCAGCTGGTCGCAGCTCAGCCCTCGAGCAGAGTGCAAATTTGGCCTTAGCAAGTGCTCCATTGCTTCTCCCAAATAAAAACATGGACCAGGACCAGTGCCCTGAACCACTGGTAATTACCAGCCTCCAGGCAGAGTATATGGTGTGACTCCCCAAGCCTGCCCACCTCACCTGCTGCTTACCCCTCTGGTTCTCTCCTATCCAGACCGTAATGTCCCAGCTCACACACAGTGTTGTGGTACATAATGTCACATGCTTTCCTGAAGTGAAGGTAAAGGGCATCCACCTTGCTTCCCTCATCCACAACTCCAGTGATTAGGTCACAGAAGGCAATCAGGCTGGTCAGGCATGACTTACCCATGGTAAATCCTTGCCGACTGCTTCTGGTTATCATTATCTCCTTTGTGTGCTCAGAAATGTGCCTACCTTGAAGACTGTGAGGGACAGAAGGAAATTAACGTTTGAGCTCATTTCACATGTGGTCTCAGGAAAGCTGCCTTCTTCGGCTTTTGCTCTGGCCTTATTCAACCTACTTAGGGTAGGAACAGGGTGTTTATGCAGCCCCCAGTTAGACTCAACATTGATTCCTGTAAAAACCTTTGAATGTTACTGTGGTGTGAGTGATGGTTGTATGTTTTTCATCAGCATCCACAGAGTCCTTTTTTCCCCTCCTGTCTATGTGATAGTACATAGGATAGCTCACAGCTGGGACAGTGGGGGATATATTGAGATGGAGAAGTAAATGAAGCACACAAGTGGAGAGAGAACAGTGTTCTGATAGAAAGCAGCATACTGATGCCACAATTTCAGGGATGTATTTAGTCAAAACTGGAACAGCTAGTGTAAGGAAGAGAAGGAAAGGGAAAGGAACCAGGCAGATGGGGAACAAAGCTGGCACAGACTGCGTGAAGGCATCGATTACTGCAAATCATTAATCAGAGCCAGCTTTGGTTTAGCTTGTGACTTAATCATGCATATTGTGGAGTTTCTCTGTTGAGGTATGGGGCTTCTGTATCTTTCCATACTTGAGTGAGTACCTTTAGTTACTCATGAACCTAAAGAAAGCAGAGGCAAGACCAGCTCATGTTCTTAATTCATCTCACGTAAGAGGAGGGAAGGGGAGGCAGGGAGAATCTAGTGAAGAAGCTCTTCCCACTGGCAGAAAACATTGTGCTGTACAAAAGAGAATGTGGGTGGCAGTGGTTTGTACGGAAAATCGTGGTGGTGAAATCTGTCTGGTTTGGTGAAGTAGTGACTTTGGAGGAGGACATGAAAATATCTCTGGAGTATTTGAAAGAGGAGGAGGAGTTACTGAGGGTGGTCTAAGGGAACAAAAACTACAATACTAGGTAAAAATCTGGGAAGTATGCTTAAGGTATGAAGACATTTTTTCCTGTCAGTGAACTCTGACAGAAACTAAACCTGCCTCTTAAAGGAAGTTTTAACAAGAACATGATTGGATTGAACATAGACGGGAAATAGGATGGGACTAAGTGGGAAATAAACTCAGACCATACATGGAATGGCTGGCTATCCCTTTGTTTTGTCTGACAGCAGCAAAGGGGTCTTCTACATTTAGCCTGTTGGGAAGTAAGTGCTGCAAGAATAAAGGAATATAAGTCTTCTAGAAATGCTTGTCCCAGAGCTGCTGGGATTAGGGTATGCAATCTTTATTTCAGTCCAAACAGATGTCTCATGTAATATTTCTTTGTGTTTAAATGTTTCAATTTCCTGTGCAGCTTGGGAAGGAAAGCAGTCAGATGGACAGTCAAGCAGCCCTCAGAACTCCACCTCCAGTTCCTCTCCCTCTGTTAAGCTTGAGAACTCCTTGCCAGGGTTGGGGAAGAAACCATTCCAGAGATCTGACAGGCTCCATGCAAGTAAGATATTTCTTTTTCTCCTTACAGAGATTTGGTTGTTCTGATGACAGAACAAAAGACAGAAATAGCAAAATTGAGTAAAATGTGTAATTAATTCTATTGCTAAAGTGACTTCTTGACAACTCTGGAAGGCACTGCTAGTATGCTGTGTGAATTAGGATAAATAATTCAAACCTTACTTATGCAAATAAGCCCTTTCTCATTTCATATCATCCAGGGTTTCTACCTGTGAATTTGCAGCTAGTTGTTTGAGAAGCAAAAAAGGACTCGCATTACTTAGCAAGCTTTTTAATGATCTTATGACACTTTGATAACATTAAAAAGATATTCCTTCCCAGATCTTGACACTTCAGACCCCACTGTTATTTGGCTTCCTTTCCGTTCACTGAGGTTAGGTCTTACTCAGCCCCCATGACCTTTTGTGATTTATTTTACATATACCAATGATGGAATTAACCTGGATGAACCTAAGGATACGCTGAGGTCTCTATCTGTGCTAGTCATCCTAGGTTTCCTTTATCAGTGATGAAAACAGGCACTTTTCAGGGCATGTTTCATTTGTCCTTTTATTAGGAAATTCTGCAACTGAAATAGATTATAAACCTGCAGAGCCATTTTCTGAATTACTTGTAATAGAGCAAACTTCTCCTAATGGAACAAGCCTCTATGGCATTTATTTTGTTAGGTACTCTGACCTTTAAAATAACTGCTGTCACCCCTGAAGTCCGGGGGAGCAGAGTCTGTCTTAATGTTACACACATTGCTAATAATGCCCTTTTAACCTAAGCTTTGAAACACATGATATTTTGCAGTGGATGAATCCAAAGGAAACAGAGTACACAGTACAAACGCTTTCTTCATTAATCTCTGAATTACAACACATACATGAAGCTGGCTGTGGCATAAGGGTTGATGCTGGACTTGCTGGCTTTCAAACCCAGAAAGGGAATAGTTACTCCTTTTCACTGTGTTGTTGTGGTGTTGTGGTTTCTGTGCAAGCACAATGAACTGATTAATTTCTCTGAAATGCTTTTGCTGAGAGCAAAGTAGGGAAGACCAAGAAGAAATCCCAGGGAACAAACTGACCTTAACTACAGGCTCTAAAATAGAAAATTGATGTGGCTAAAAGCAGTTCTAGAAGCCCTCCTGAAAAAGACTCCTTGCCAGTCCCCAGATAGCCAGGATTCCTACAGAAGTTAGGTGAACTGATGCAGGCTACAGATGTATTAGAAGTGGAAATTTCCTGTGCTGGAAAGGACCTCCCACGTGTTTTTTTAACTGTATGTGCAAAGGCAAAATGTATCTTTCAAGTCAAGGTTTGAAATGGATTACCAAGATGACATCTCAGGTACGGTGAGCTCCAAAGGAGCCTTTAATCTTCCCATGGGTAAGATACTATTTATGTCTTTGTGGATCCTTGCAGGACAGCTGAAGAGAACGAAGTGTGCTGAAATTGATGTGGAAACTCCCGACTCCATCCTGGTGAACACGAACCTGCGGGCACTGATCAACAAGCACACGTTCTCTGTTCTGCCCACAGAGTGTCAGCAGCGCTTGCTGCTGCTGCTGCCCGAGGTGGACAGGCAGGTAGGTCATCGTTTCTGTGGTGAGGAGAAGAAGGGCTCTTAGGGACCATCTCCAGAAGTAATTCAGAATAGACATCCAAATACTGTGTTTATGTCTAATGGGATAGACTTTTTCTTCTGTGCACAGTGTAAAAGAGGTTGGAATTTTTTTCAATTACTGGTTTGGGTATTTGTTGCTACCAGAAGGAAAGAATTCAGGTTTGATAAACCACTGGCTTAATTCTGTTTAATCAGCTCCATATGCCCAGCTGGAGTCATAGCAGTGTTTCTGTTACATTGGAATTGAAGAAGGCTGAGAGCAATGGAAGTGCAGCAGTTTTAGCATCTTCCTCTCTCCTGCCTTCTCACAAACTCTTCAGTTCAGAATTAACCCTGCAGCCTTTAAGCCTGATGCCTTCCCACAGAGCAGCTAAGCAGATGCAGCCATTTAATTTCACCATTGTAATTTCTCATTACCTTGTGTTACTGTTTCAAATTGTTAGTTTGGTAAAGTGGAATTGGAATGAGTTTTTTATTGCCAAGTTCACACTGTCCAGATTGCAGAGTAGACTTGACCTGCTCGAATAACTTGTGTCCTGACCTGAAACACGCACTAGTCTAAAGGCAGTGAGGAGGCAGTGTGAGTCACCTTGAAGGCAGTTTACTTTTGTGGATTATTTTAAGTCCTGGTGTGTGTGAAGAGAGGAATGTGATAAAGCAGAGAAGTACTCAGGGGGGAGGAATGGATTCATTTGCTGTGGGAGTGGCACAGAAGAAATAGTGAAGGTTTCACTGAGCTCTTCACTAACCAGTTGGTACGTGATAACTGGAGCAGTTAACATTAGTGACAAGGGGGTAAGGACTCAGCCTTTGCTATATCCTTCAGAAGGATTCTGTGATTCTGTGAAGGTGGCTGAATCACCATCCCTGGAGGTGTTTGAGATATATAGATGTGGTGTTCAGGAACATGGTTTAAGCACTGGACTTGGTAGAGTTAGGTTAATGGTTGGTAGGGTTAGGTTATGGTTGATCTCAATGATGTTAAAGGTCTTTTCCAACCAGAACGATTCTGTGATTCTGTGACTGAGAAAACAGCTAAGAGAATCTTTTGATAAGACAGTTACTTTCAGCTCAGCAAGATGTGATGAATTTCAGGGGTACATAAAAAACTGCCTGAAGCAATCTCAGCAATACAGCAATTCCCTTCCGAAGCTTGTGGAGGGCAGGGATGATTCCAAGAGACGAGAGAAGAACAAATGTTGCACTTACATGTAAAAGGAGGACAAAACAAGGAATTGAGGAAGTGAAGTTCAATCTGTTTATGCTCAATACCAGAAAAGTTGTAGCTAGAACAAGGATGCTTCCATCCTTTTACCTTCTTCCCATGTTATGTTTGTCTCTATCTTTCCTACCCCGACTGGCTGGGAGCGTCAGGCACAGCAGGATTCTGCACTATGTTGCACTTCAGTTGTAGGGGCGTTAATTCAGATACCTTAACATATGTGCTTAGAGCCATTTTAAATGTTCTTTAGCTATCAAAGCTGGCTTCAAGATGCCACTTCAGATGGAAAACTTCTGTATGTCCTGTCTCAGATCAGCATGTCCCTTGCTGAGACTTTTCTATGTGCTCATGGGAAAGTTCAGGTAAGAACTAGACACCTGTATTCACACACCACAGTCACCTCCCAGGAGGCCACGTCTCAGCTACTCTGGGCTTCTTCTGCAAAGCCATTTGGCACAATCAAGAGCCTGTGATCAAATGCAGGTGCCTGCTTCAGGATGAGGTGAACCAAGTCCTCACCTCCATATGCTCTGTTGACTCAGTTGCTGCAAACTTTGAAAGGACACCAGCCTAGGCACACTTTAGAGCACAGCCATCCACGTTCAGTGAAGTTACAGCCCTCTGCCCAGCTCTGCTGCTCTTTTCGTTCTCACACCATGTTAATAATGCGCATGGGTCTGGCAGCAGCACTGTGCTCTGCTTTACAGAGGATGCCTTGCTGAAGAGATAGTGCTCATTCGGAGTTAGGAGGAGTTCTAACATTTTGTGTTGTCTCATAAATTCTGTTCTTCAATCGGCATTCACCAGGGACTTGTTAGTCCAAGGTTGATCCAATAAATATTTGAAGGAATTGTTTTATAAGTCCTGTGGCCTTTGTAAAAATTAGGTATGTGTCAAAATATGACGTGACGGAGTTTGCAGCTGGAGTTTACTGGCAAGAACCTGACAGCAGATGGCAAGACATTTCTGTCCTGACTTTTAATTGTCCCTAGATTGAATTGGAATTTGACTGAGAACAAATTTTGACCAAGCAAATAATACTGCTTGGCTCCAGAGAGGACAAATTTTACATTTTACATTTTGCTGTAGTAAATCTTCTAGAGCAGCCCACCACATCAAGTAGTGATGCGTGCTTTAAAAAATGTTAGGCTTTGCTTTAGTAAACAGGAGAAGAGGTGAAGGCATTGGACATGCCAGTTGTGAAAGGTCATTTATCTGTTGTGTTTTGCTTGACCATGACTCATTCTGAGCTGTCACAGCTCCTCTGCTGTAGGAGCAGGTGCTGGGAGGCACGACCATCGGCCCTGCAGTGGGTGTCTGTCCCCCAGCACAAGGAACAGGCAACACCATGTGTGCGGTTGAGGACAGTTGTGAATTCTGCTCCCTGTGGTCAATCAATAGCGATCTGGAAATAAATCTCTGCTTTTGTAAATCCCTATAATGGCTTCTTCTAACTTAAAAATCTCTTAACTAAACCTTACCTAAAAGACATTCTGTTAAGTCACCTCCATAATTTTCATTACCTCCGTGAGAGATGCTGCCTCAGGAAAAGCAGTGTTTCCCTTCATCAAATCCTGCACCCCTGAAGGTTTGCTGCACAGATCTCCCAGTGTAATCAGGTGTATCCTGCATTTGAACAGTTGGATTTTACTTGTTTCTTCTGATTTATTATTTATGCAAGAAATGGAGGCAGATCAGGTTTTGCCCACTGCAAGTGTTTGTGACTTACTTAATGATACAAGTATTTTTGTATTTCTGGTAGAGAAATTCCATGTTTCCTTCCATGGGATAAAGAGCAGAAGAAAACCTCATCTATGTTTTATTACCCTGGTTATAATTTCCTGCCATCCTATGTTCAAGTCTTAGCCTCATGCTTTCTTGTTTATGTCCTACTCAGTAGGTCAACTGCCCTATTTTGTTAACCATTTTTTGAAGACAGAATGGGTTTCCAGCTTAATTTGTCCTCGTTTTTCCTGAAGCATCCATGGTCATGATTATATAAATTTCAAAATTACTTGTATATAATACCTTTTATTCCTTGCTTTTCCTTCATGCGCTTCTTTTATGTTGCCCTGAAGACAGCAGAGCTGTTGCTTTGGACAGTAGTTCAGGTGATTCTGTGGATTCATTTTGCAGAGAAAGAAGGAGCATCTGAAGAAGCTTTTCCAAGGCTGTGCTGTTCCGTTTCCTTGTGCTTCTCCTTCTCAGCTGTACAGTCTCCTGCTGATGTATGTTTGTGCAGCAGCAGCAGGACTATAGAGAATTGGGCTAAATCTCTGGAAAATGTACCACAGCCTCCTGGATAACAGACTTGGCTAATCACAGCTTGAAAAATCACAGACTCGTTCTGGTTGGAAAAGACCTTTAAAATCATCAAGTCCAACCATAACGTAACTCTACCAAGTCCAGTGCCAAACCATATTCCTAAGTGTCACATCTAAAGGTCTTTTAAACACCTCCAGGGATGGTGATTCAGCCACCTCCCTGGGCAGCCTGTATTGCTGGAGCAGAAATGCAGAACCTCCAGCCCTTGGACAAGTTGGCATCTCAGACTTCCATTTAGTTTGTGGTTTTTTAATCCATGAGATGCAGGTTGCTGAAAGTATTTGAAAGGGCTGTCTGGCCTTTGTCTTGGATAAGGCTTGGCACACCTGCCTGGACCCGTTCTGGCAGGCAGTGGGGTGCAGCAGGAGCAAACCCAGAAGCCAGTGCAGGGGGCCCAGAGGATTTACATTCCGCAGCAGCTGCGGTGCAGCATGAGCGTGCCTGGAGCCACCCTCAGCCCACCCTCAGCTGCTTCACCCCGCTGCCGCCAGACGAGCCCCCTGCAGGGCTGGGCCCTGCTGCTGGGAGAGTCGCTCCAAAAGCACTCTGCTGATCCCACCCAAAGCACAAATGCGGATGCACCCCAGTCCCACAGTGGAGTTACTTCAGGCAGCTTTGGAGCTATAAATGCAGAATAGGATTGTGCTATTAAAAATCTGCCTTTCCAGCCTGCACCCCCTGCTCAGGCTGCGCCGGGCCGGGCCCTGCCAGTGGTGCCACCGAGCGCTGGCAGGGGAGCAGGCAGCGCAGGGCCAGGCAGGGGCTGCTGTTTCTTCTCTTCAGTGTGTTGAGGGAAGGTTCCAGTGAGATTTGTGGCAGTGTTGAGCCTCTTGCTCTATTTTCAGACTCCACATGACAACATGTGACAGTTGCCTTTCCAGCTTGTTAATGCTGTTTTCTTTGTCATGTGTTGCAGGTTGGGGCAGATGGTTTGATGAAGCTGAGTGGTTCTGCACTCAACAACGAGTTTTTCACTTCAGCTGCCCAAGGCTGGAAGGAGAGGTTGTCAGAAGGTAAAACTTACCCAGACAACAAAGGAAAGCATCTAGAAGGTTTTCAGCTAGCAAACGATTTGGGGAATGTGTAAAAGATATTTAATGGAGAAGTTGAAGCACAGGAGTGACTTACTAGGTGAAGCCAGCTGTAGTCATACAACCCATGAGAGCAAACGCAAGCCTGGAACTATGTAAACTCAAGGTCATCGAAGGGCCTGCAATAGGGAGTTCTCTTTGGAATGTAACGTGTGGGAAAACAAGCAAGTTTCTGGAAGAGATGAGAAAAGAAGGAAAAATGTGTTTAAAATCTTGGTGAAATGACAGTAGAGCTGTTATTCTCAAGTGTGGTTGCTAAATATAGACCACTGCTGAGTTCAGAAGAGAAGGTAAATTGTATTCCCAGAACAATTCATCTAGCCACAGTTAGTCTGGTCAGTCCTTTGAGCCATATTTTTTTATATAATGTGAAGACATTTCCTAATCCATTGGACTCCTACACCTTCAATGATCATTTGCATCTTGAACTTAGAGGTGCTTAATTCCATCAAAGTACATCATGAGTGGTCACTCATTGAGAGCAGGAACCATTTCCTCTACAGAACTCAGCCATGCGTGACTCACTTGAAGAAGTAGGGAATATAATTTACTCATGCCCAGATGACTGACTGTAAAGAGGCTTTTCCATACTAAATGGATCCAATTCTGTATGAATATACACACTACATATAACATGCTGTTTGGGGTCACTTGCAATAGTATTTAACATACGCAGGCCCAGCCAACCTTATCTTGAGAGAATGCAGGGCTGGTCAGCCTCAGTCAGCCTTCATCACTGGGAAAGTCATGGAGCCAGCTTTCATAGAATCACAGAAAGGTAAGGGTTGGAAGGGACCTCAAAGATCATCTAGATCCAACCCACTCTGCTTTCTTGGAGCACATCTCTGGGATGTGAAGGTGAAGTTGATTGAAGCCATCAGCATGGTTTTACCAAGGGTACATCCTGCCTGAACAACCTGACAGCATTAAAAATTACTAATTCATGAACAAGGAGAGAACAGTGGGTGTTGTTTACCTCAACCCAAGTAACTTTTTGATAACTTTTTTTTTATATCAATTGTCTCCCACAATTCTCATGTCTGTGCTGGGACATTAGGATCTAGATGAGTGGACAACCAGATGGGTGAATAGCTGTTAGAGAGTCAAGCTTGGAGTCACGATTCATGCCTGGAGACTGGTGACAAGTGGAGACCTGTCCAGGCACATGTCCTCTTTACCTTCTTTATCAGTGACCCCTCAAAATGCCAGAAATGTTTTCTGTCATTTGTATTGGGCAAGAAGTCTTTTGTGTTCCTGCATTTCACCACAGCTGTCCAAGACTGTCACTTCGAGGTGCCATAGTGCATTGCCATCTGCATAGGCAATAATGGAATTATAGAAATGTTTGTTGGAAAAGACCTTTAGGAGGATCCTCAGAATATCCAATATAAGCCTCCTCTGGCACAACTTGAGGCCCTTTTCTCTTGTCCTATTGCTTGTTCCTTGGGAGAAGAGACCAGCACCAACAAAGATGGCAAACTGCTGAGAGCACAGGGAGCATGGCCAATATCTTCACATCCCTCAGATTCCTGCAGTTAGGCAGCACCTGCAGACATACAATATGTATTTGGGTACAGATTTGGATTCATTTAATAAGCACTACTTCATATACAGCGTCTATGATTCTATTGGCAGCCAGAGTGGAGGCTGACAGGGAAGGGAGCAGGGACTGTCAGGCTGTTGCCCATCCATTTCAAGGAGGCAGCAGAGAAACACTACAGCTCAGAAGAAATGCTGAAGTACCTCACGCAGGGCCACAGTAGCACCAACAGTGAAGGTGACTCTCATTTGCAAGCCTGAAGTCTCCTGTGGTTACCCTAACTCATTTTATCCACATTTTATATTTGTTTGGTTTTTTTTAAGATGGCCTTTATTGCCTTTTGCAGGTGAGTTTACACCAGAAATGCAGCTAAGAATACGGCAAGAAATAGAAAAGGAAAAGAAGGTGGAGCTGTGGAAGGAACATTTTTTTGAGAGCTACTATGGTCAGAGGTAAGACATTCAGCTCTCTTTCTCACTCCTGTATTGCCTGTCCAGCCATACCTGTTGCTGCGTTTGTAGCTGTCCATCAATAAACATTACTTGTCATTAGTCCTGAAACCTGAGGAAGGTCTCTAGCTTCACCAGGTTGCCCCAGGACTAAAAATGCTCAAGTCATCCAGGTCAGAAGCTGTGTGTTTGCTGTCACTGTTTTAGTGCCTTAACCTTTAGTGATATTTTCCTCAGGATGTCCTTTAGACTTTACATCCTAACACTTCCCACTCCTTACTATGATACTTTGAGCTGCTCCTCTCTTAGGGTTCCTCTAGTGTCAGGACTGTGGAGATCCACAGGTATGTGGTGGTTGAGCACACTCTACCTCACAGTAAGTAACATGTCATGTAAAATCCTGTGTATTTCCCCACCTCTTCAATCAGACACATGGGTGGTTAATCTCCGAAGTCTGCAAGTCCTTTATTCTGTTTCTTTTTGCTTCAAGATTCTCCCATCCTTCTGGGCTATGGGAGGATTTGAGGTTTCTGTGCAGATAACTAAAAAACTTGAAAACAAGCAGATGTATATAACTAATAAGGAATTTCTTGTCCTGCATCTTGACAGTTGTTTTTTATGCTTGTCCTCGGACTATCAGGAAGTTTCCCTCCCATTCATCTAGGATGTTTTAACCCTCTAGAGCATTTGGATTACTGCAAACCCTATTTTTATTATTCCATGGTCTGATAGTCTGGGCTGTCATGGGTGAGAAGGAGGCTGGTGTGTGTGCCTGTGCATCAGGCAGGCTGTGGTGCTGAATAAAGGACACACCAGCCATAGAACCGAGTCATTTGGTGGTGTTAGCAGAAAGTTTCACTCAGGTAACTTATGCAGTTCTCTTGGTGTTGAAAACCAGGATGTAATCACAAATGGAGCTCTGTGCTGGAAGATAAAAGGTGACAGACATATCCTTGAAGCTTCAGGGGGACAGGGGACAGCAGAACAGCATGGAGGTGACATGCACAATGGCAGGACTTCAGTTCTTTCTAGCTCCCAAGAGCTTGTCAAGTAGAAGAAACCCAAATTTTGTATTTTAAGAGGAGTGGATGAAGTTAATCTCAAATCAGACGTCAGTGTGGGAATAGGATTCCTAGCTTGTTCGTTTCTTTCTCAAATAAAGATGGATGAATAATGCAGGCAAATACTCCCAGCTTTTTTGTTGATGGAGAAAGGCAGCACTATCAGGTCCAAGCTAAGGGTACATCAGCAGTTCTGGCCCTAGCCATGTTCCTCTGGAAGAAAATGACGGGACACTGACCAGTGTCCCTTTCCACAAATGTCACCATATGAGCTAAAGTCAGATGCAAATTGTGTGGGGTTGTTTGTGTGCTACAGAGATATGTCTGTGGTGGCTAATAAAGGGAATATTTACTGTTGGCCAAATTAATTTGATTTGCAAGCTAGAAAATTGGCATCTGGGTAGAAGATGAGATCTAACCTGTGTTCCACATGTTTCATTTAGTTGGCTGTAAACTTTGCTATTAATTTTTGTTTCATGTGGAAGTACTAACGGTATGGAAGGTTTTCAAAGATCGTGGCATAGAATTAGGAGTGTGAGACATTTATTTAGGGTGTGATATGTAGAAAATCCTCTCTCAGTTTTTGTAAGGATACTGTGCTCTTTGCAAGAGTGTTTTACAAAATAAACTTCTGGTTTTATTGACAGTTCTGGACTAAGTCCTGAGGAGTCCAAGAGACTGACAGCAAACATCAGCCCTGGTGAGACAGAGAATGAAAATCCAGCAGCTGAACAGCCAAAACGCACGCCAGCCCCTCTGGGACCACTCAAAGAGGAGGTTACTTCTCCACCGGAGTCTCAAGCACAAGCAGTCCAGGAAGCACCAGCAATGAAAAAAGGAGGAGAGGAAAGAAGAGAGGACATGCAGCCAAAACCAGGCAAACCTACAGAGGCCTCGGTTTCCCCGGCTGGGAGTGCAGTGAAACCTGGTGAACGCTCCCTCCCGGTAACAGAGGGAGTCCAAGGAGAATCCATTCAAGAGAAACCACAAACTGCAGCTAGTCAAAAGCCAGAAGAAGAGAGAAAGCATGTTGCATCAAAGGCCGTGCCAGTGAAAGAGACTGGCAGTACCTCAGTTTTGGCCCTGAGTAAACCAAAGAGTCCTGAAGCAGGTGAAGTAGTAGCAAGCATGAGAAGTCCAGTGATGACTCCAGAAACACCAGAAAAGAAGTCCCCTGTAAATGAAGAAATGGAAGTCAGTGTTGAAGCCCAGAAGAGGAAGTCAGAGAGTGGCGAAGAAGCTCTGAGCACTCCTGAGAAGAAGCCACGCATCATGGAGAACTGCCAGCACCACCAGGCATTTCGGAGCCAGCCACAGTCCTTTCCTGCTGCGGGGCCCCCAGTGCCACGGGTACCACCCCTCAAGGTAAGGAGAGATGGAAACAGATGCCCAGTGTGGCCTCACCTGGGTCAGTTCAGCTCTCACAGAAATGTTGTGTCAGTTCTAGTTATGCATGTAAATTACGGCTAATCAAGGTCAGTTAAGTATCTCTCATACACATGCATCTGTTAAAAGATCTCACAGGCAGAAGCTCAGACAAGGATGCAAAAGCCCAAGACAAAGTGTAATGGGGAGGAACTGCAGGGCAGGGTGGAGACTGGGGAGAGCTGGGGAGGAACTACAGGACTAGAATAACAAAGCACATTGTAGCCCAGGAGAGCACAGAACTCTGCAGATGTGTGAGTGTCCCCAGCTGCACAGCAACAGCTCCAGAAAGAATCCCATCAGCAGCTGCCTCGGTTATATGATGTCCAGAAACTGAAGTCTTTTCCTGTGTTTAAAAAAAAGACCATCTAGGAATAATGCCATTATCATTTGTACCAGCTGAATGCAGTCTAGTGCCAGACTAGGTAGCAGGAAAAGTCTATTTTAGGGAACATCTCAATTCCAAAAGCCCTCTAGCTGCAGAGTCTTAGCAAGAACCTACACAGGAAACAAGCAACAAATCACCACTAGGATAAGGCAGATGGAAAGGGAGCGGGAAATAAAATGTTCCAGACTTTGGCCTGGACAACGCTGCTGTGCTCTTGCATTTGAGATCCAGGTCATAGGAACACACAGACACCTAAACTGCCAGGAAATGCCCCACTGGTAAGTAATAAACACACGATTCAGACATTTTATAATCTTTCAGAAAATTATTACAGGATCACATGGGTACAGGTAACGCTGATTCTTTCTTCAGTGATGTTACACTCAACAGGAGATAGTAAAGGGATGAACCAGCACAGAAAAACTGTTTACAGTCATTATGTGACTGTATGAATAGAAGATTTTTGTTTCTGTAAAACAGAGCCTGTGCTTTTCCTAGAAGAATTTGATTTGGTTAAAATTCAACTCCCTGCTGTGGGGCCTCAGGCAAAAATTGTAAATGGAAAACTGCTTAATTACTGTATTTCTGTATGTCCTATTAAGATTCTTTTATAACAGGAAGTATACAAACAGAAAAAAAATCAAATGGTTCATTGTTCTATGTTAATAAGTATGGCAGAAAGGCAGGAAAGCAGTAATAGGATTTGTTTGTGACAGAAAATTGGGGAAAACTATCAATAAAGGTGATTTGGAATGCCATACAGGAAGAATGATTGACCTTCCAGTGTAATAAACTTGAGATATTTTCCGCCGTGAGGTAAAAGACATGTCGTTCCTCAATAAAGAAAGAAGCAATGAAGTGGTTAATCAGAAGATGAGTGGGAGGCCAGGAGGTCCTGCAGGGACATGAAACCACGTGTAACCTCAAATACACCCACCTAAATCTTTGCACTGGAGACAGGAGCACTGACATCGGTGCACTGTTCCATCACTTATGTGCTCAGAAGAACAAACTTGGAGAAAGTAAACTGGAATGATGAGGGGAGAGGAGAACCTGTCTTATAAGAAAGGACTAAAATACTGGTTTTCTATCTACAGATACACAGCAGAGAGATGATAATTGCTTTGTAGAAGACAGGGAGGAGACAAGTGTAAATACACGGGGGTAGAAGAGCAATGCAGAATCAGGCAGAATGTTGACCCAAACCTTTAAATGTACATAAATTACATATGAATAAAGTGTGAAATGTAGAATAAGAGGTGATATGTATTTGGTTCTGGAAGAACTTTACAGTTTTTTCTGAGGGAGTTGGATAGGATTTTGAGTCATGGTGTACAGTAAACTAGCCTGCAACTGCAAGGGATGAGCTTTGTCTGGGCTACTAAGGTTGTAACAGACTTGAAACAGGTGAGACATACATTGAAAGATCATACATGTCTTTTGTTACTTGTCTCAAGTGAGGGAGATAAAGAGATTTCATAGCATTATAGAATCATTCTGGTTGGAGAAGACCTTTCAGATGCTCAAGTCCAACCATTACCCCAGCCCTGCCAAGGCCACCACTAAACCATGTCCCTCAGCACCACATCTACACGGCTTTGAAATCCCTCCAGGGATGGGGACTCCACCCCTGCCCTGGGCAGCCTGGGCCAGGGCCTGACAACCTTTTCCAGGAAGAAATTGTTCCCAATATCCAGTCTAAAATCTATTTCTCCAAATTGATTTATCCAAAACTACAACTATTTCTCTAAGATTAGAACTCTAAACACTTAAGCTCTTAAACATATGGATTGAACGTTCCCTGTGTCTCAGTTGTGCTTTTCTCCTCTTTTTCAGATTCCTTTTTCCAGAATCTCCCCAATGCCATTTCCTGCGGGCCAGGTCTCTCCCAGGGCACGTTTCCCAATCTCACTTACCAGTTCAGGAAGAACAGGGGCCAGAACTTTGGCAGACATCAAGGCAAGAGCCCAGCAAGCCAAGGCTCAGAGGGCAGCAGCCGCCGCCGCCGCCGCTGCCGCCGCCTCGGCCGGGGGGGCAGTCCCAGGGCCCGGGCCGGGCGGGGGCCGCCCTGGCGGCGGGGGAGAGAAGAGTGACACGGCGGCAAGCGGCGGCAACGAAACTGGAATTCGAGGAAATGCACTGGAACTGGCAGGAACTGGAAGCGGGGGAAGTTCGAGAAGGTTTCTTCCCCGTTGTCCAGGGACCCACAGCCACATGGAGACCCAGGCCACGGACCAGGCGCCGCCTCACGGCCCTTCTAGAGCACAACTACAGCAAACTCCCGCACTGCAACCCCCAGCTCCAGCCAGCAATACAGGCTCCCCCTCCTCCACATCGGCGGTACCGGCACTAGAGAAAACCAACAGAGTGAAACAGAGCCCCCCCACGACTGTAAATCAGGTTTCGGGCTCCCCATATGCTGGTAGCAGTGACAAAGCACCTTCTGCTCCGGCAGGTCCAAGCCAGGCCTGTGGAGCATCAGTTGTCAGGGATGGAACAGTCACCGTGTCCACAGCAGAGCCCAGCACAACTTTAACTAAGGTAGCACCTACGGCCTTAGGAGGGACCAGCTTAGATGTTTCTAAAAGCAAATCTCCTTCCCCTCCGACATCTTCATTGACATTCATGAGCTCAGAAGCCCAGAATGGAGGGGTGGTCACATCTGCTACATCTGTGACACCCTCTAACATTTCATCAGGAGCACCTAGCCTTAAAACTCATACAAGCTCAAGCTCAAGTGGGGCCCTCCCAAAACCAAGCTCCAGCATTCCTGCTAACAACCCTTTGGTCACCCAGCTTCTTCAAGGCAAGAATGTCCCTCTGGAGCAAATCCTGCCGAAACCTCTCACCAAAGCAGAGGTGAAAACTGTCCCATTAGCTTCTCATGAGGAAAAAGGGGCAACAGTAGCAGCATCCAGTGCTCCAAGTTTAGCAGGGAGCAGTATTGGAGCCGAGTGTGGTGAAAGACAATCGAGTTTACCCACACAACAGCTTGGGAAGATCTTTTGCCAGAACAGGCCTCTGCCTCACATTCCAAGGACTTTTCCACTCCCCTCAGGAAAGGACTCCAGTCTTGACCAGCACCAGTGCCACGAGACACTCAGCAAAACAACTCAAGAGCAGATCCTTCAGACTCTTATCAAGAGGGTCCAGAGGCAGAATTTGTTGCCAGTCCTTCAGCCTTCACAACTGAACCTTACTCACTCAGGTTTCCAGTTAGAAAACAGCTCCACCAGCCAGAGGTTTATGCTGGGATTCATGGGCAGAAGGACATCCAAGCCTGCTATGTCTGGTCATTATCTGCTCAACATTTCCACCTATGGTCGTGGTTCAGAGAGCTTGAGGAAAGGCTTCTCCTTGAACCCTGAAAGCCGCTTGTGTCTGAACAGTCCTGCTGACGCTCCAAAAACAGAATTTGGGGAATGTGAGGAGATAGCTGGCCACGGCAGCAGCAGTGATGAGGGAGATGCAGATGATGAGAGTACCAGTGATGAACATGAACATATCAGTGTGAAAGAGGAGCCTCCAGCTGCCCAGGTGTCTGCTCAGTGTGAAAACGAAGAGGTACCTCATGGCATAAACCCTTCGGATTACAGCACCCTCCCTAAAAAGGGTGTAAAGACAGAAGCAGCCACCTCTCAGCAGGCAGCAGGAAGCAAGGAGAACCTTCAGGCATTTGATGGATCTACACTAGCACGAGATTTTATTCAAGCCGCTCAAGAGCAGGTGGCACATGCAATGAGGGGGAAAATGCAGAGCAATCCAGAGCTCTTCAGTCCTTCTGTGCCGTCCTTGGACTGCGGGCAGCAGCAGCCCCCGCTGCTCTCTCCTCCACACCCTCCAAAGCTCTCTGGAAGTGCTGCAGCACAGCTCCTCGGGCCCAGTTACAGTGGCACAATAAATGTCTCCACCTCCCCAGACGTGAACCAAGGCTCTCTGATGACTGGGCTGTCTGAGTGCAATCAGTTGTCCAGTAGCATGGGGAATGTCATGTCCTTTTCCGTGACTGTCACCACCATTCCCACCAGCCAAGCGATGAACTCTGGCAACCACACTCAGACCATCCCTGTTCAAGCCTTCGCTGAAGACAACGGCATGGAGGATTCCCCTTCCAAGTGTTACTGCAGGTTGAAAGCCATGATCATGTGCAAGGGCTGCGGTGCCTTCTGCCATGATGATTGCATCGGCCCCTCTAAGCTCTGTGTCTCCTGCCTCGTGGTGCGGTAACCGGGACGGGAAGTGGGGAAGAGGATGGCTTGATTTTGGGTTTGCTTTTGGAAGTATATTGGGAAGAAAACAGGAAATTTACTGCCTTGCACAAGTGACACGTTACTGAATCAGGAATACAGAGTAGAGTTCTTCTTTCATTAAAGAAAGAGCACCTTCTTGTACAGTGAGTCTAAATAGAGCTCAACTACGTGAATTGTGACAAGAGTTTGCACTTATGGAATTATGTAAATATGTCACATTATTTTGTTTAAAAATATTTTTTCAATCTTTTAGGAGATAGTGTTTGACTTGTACTGCAATTTCATTAACCCCAGCCTGCTCTCCAGCATGTTTGCTGAGCTCTGCTCTAGATGGGGGGAACCAACCCCTGGCAAAACCTTAGGCTGTTGTTGGTCTTCTCTGGACAAAGAGAAGAACTGGATAATCAAGAAACTAAACCTTTGTACTGACTGATCTCAGAGCTCCAAAGCAGGAACCCCTGAAGGGGCTCACTTTGTTGCTCTAAATTTTAGTTGAAATTTTTCAGACTTGGAAGGTGTTAACGTCATACCAGCCTTTCAAGTAACTGCCTTTTACTTGTGACTGGGCTGTTACCAGAAGGCAAACTGGGTTGTGCGATATTGGCTGATGTTTCTGATTTGCATATCCTCTCCTCTTCAGGGGGTCAGTTGCAGTAACCTCAGTTTAAGGAAGGCAGTGTCTTGATCAGCTACTGGTAAATACTGGAAAAGGCAACTTTACTAACCATAGGATTCAAGAATTTAAATCACTAAAACAATGCAGTAACTGTGATTATGGGTAATCCCAGAAACCATTTATAGCAGAGATCACAAATATGTGCTGAACTGCATTTCATTTCTGGACTGTCAGGTCTCAGCAGGAATGGGCTTTCTTGGGCGTTTGGAGTGAGCTGGGAAGTGCCGTCCCAGGCATGAACCATCAGCTGTTACAGCACATGGTGCCAGTAAAGTGCACTAAGTGTCACCCTCGGTCCTGCTGTTTTCTAGGAAGCTTCCTGTGCTCACCCAAACCTCCACGAGTCAGACGTCTCTCATTTCTATAGATTTTGTGTTTAGCTCAGTGTAGGGAAAGGAAAACAAGTGTCTTGCTGAGCCTCTCCCTTAGTCTGCCAGGGGTTTCTCTTTGTGATTTAAAATACCAAATCAGGCTTGACTCAGCTTGGATTTTGCTCACTTGAGGTCCAGAGTTGCACTGGGGCTGGGGAAGATGGGCAGGGGTGTGGGGGGCTGGGGAGGGGGGCTGCTCTGCACCCCTCCCACCCGATGGGGGGGCGCAGCTAGCAATGCTCATCCTCACTTTCACTGTTCACAAATTCATTCACTTGGATTAATGGAAATTAAAGCAGTTACAAAATGGTACTCTGTTCTCAACACAAAGAATCTGGTGGCAGGTGGGCTAATGAAGCCCAGGCCAAGCTGCATTTTGTTGTACTGCAATACACCCACATTGCATCCCGAGTCCATGTGTTGTTCCTCTCCTGAAACAAGGGCCATCAGGTTCTCTCATCACATCCAGTCCCACGCTGGCGCTGGGCAGGGCAGGAGGGGCCATCCTGTGTCTCAGTCAGGTAACAGATCTATGGATCTTTATGATGGAAAAAGCACTGAATTCACTTTTAATCCAAAGGCCTTTTCAAGATGAAGCAATATTAACAAACTAGGCAGGACATCTGCTTTGTGACATGGGGTCCTAAGCCTTTCCTCTTTCCATTGGACTCTACTATTGCTTTCCCCTCTGCCTCTCCAGGGAACCTGGTGTGCTCTTGGTAAAGATCAGAAATCATTGCCTGGGAATGGCAGGGCGTTCTTCCAAGGAGTGGGTGGTGATTTGTTTGATATGATAAAGAAAAGAGAGTTGCAGACTTCATCACCTAACGGGAATGTTTCCTTCCTTGCCCAGCAGAGGATGGTGTCCTCCAGAGCAGGGTTATTGGGTGGGAGTTAGCAAGACCTGCAGTGAAGCTTGGTCTCTGTTTTGCTTGTCTTAAATTCACTGGGGAGCAGTGACCCCTGCTTTCTGATTACTCATCACTGCTTAGACACATGGGGGTGAAGAGGATTGAAGTATTAGAAATTAAGTCTGTTTTTTTAAATCTAAAGCTTAAATCTCAAAAATGAATCCTACACAAAAATTAACCCAAATTTTTCAGGCACGCTGTACACATGGTAGTGGTGGTTGTAACGCAAGAAACACCCCAGGTCTGTGTGTGTTCCCACTGCCATGTGTGGAGGGGAGACCAGCAAACACAGAGTGGCTTCTCCCCATGCAACCCCAGATGCTGTGACAGGGATAATCCCATCTCCTGGGCTGACTTGGACATCAGCATCCATTTTGGCAGCAGCTCATCGCTGCCTGCTCCCATCTCCTGTGCTGGAAGAGGAATTTCTGCTGTATTTTTTAAATCTTGGGACACAGTGTAAAGTGGTTTCAAGCTGAGGGCCCTGGGGAGTGCAGGACTGAGAGCCAGGGCTGTCCATTCCTTATGGACTTGAGGACTGTCAAGACATGAAAGGAGTTACAGCAGCATAATCCTCAGTTAGGCACATTCATTCTTGTCTAAGAGACATCCCCCAGTAAAATCCAATGTAAAGATAATTGCTAGTTACAAAATAAACTGAAAAAGTCTTTCTAGCTTTGAATAAGAGCAACTGGATTTATTGGCATCATTGGGTCAATTCTGTTCATGCCTTGACTTTTATCAGTGGCATTTTTCTAGGCTGACAGGGCTGCTCAAGACAGAGCAGGAGAAGATGATGAGGGCACACCTGGCTGCGATCTGCCACTTGCTCTTAGAACTCACAGGCTTTCCATGCTAATGCTGGGAAAGGCTGTTCCTGTGCTCCTCTCAGCAGTTTCTGGAACAGTTGCAACCCTTTCCTTCCAGCTTACTTCTCCCTTTACATTTCACAAGCATCCTCAGTAGTGCTCGGGCTGGGGTTCCCGTGCTGCAGACGCCCCTAGTGAGCTTGCCCTGGCGGTGCAGAAGCTGCCGTTTCCCGAGCAGTCCTGCAGGAAACGCGCCTGCCCGGCCGTCCCTGTCCCGGCTTGGGATGGACCACAACCCACTCCATGGCTCCAGACTTGGATCAGACAGTGTAGGCATCTCACGTGATGGCTTGGAAGTTTACAACTCTGTTCAGTGCCTTAGTTATCTTTTCACAGATCAGCACTTTTCTTGAGCTACTTTTATTCTACTTCTTTTTATGACAATAAATTCTTTTAACTGCATGTCTTTGATTTTAACATAGGCCATGAGCTACTAGGTGCAACTTGATGGAACAATCTCCATGGGTTTGCAAGAGGGCATTAAATAGTAAGGAAATTATTAGAAATAATGGGGCTCAGTGTAATAATCACTATACAGGTTGATGTAAAACTTGGAAAGCTTTGCTTGTTTTACAGTGCTGGTTATGGGATAAGCTGTTTTAGAAGTGGGAAATCTTGCAGCCTATATGGGAATGTTCCCTGTGTGGGATCAGCCTGCTGCTGCCTGACTGCTGAGGCTCCCCCCAGCAGGCTCCACTCTTCCCATCATCTCATCTTCCCACTGTTCCGTCCAGCAAGATAATAAATCTGCCTTCACACTGGATTTAGAAATAAAAGTGATATCATGACATAGTTTAAAGCATTAAACTTCAGTTCCCCAGCTATTAAATCAATAGCACTATAGTAAATTCTGTCATAAAAAAATCTGCAATAGGACAAGGGATACTTGTTTTAAATTGAAAGAGGGGAGATTTAGTTTAGACATTAGGAAGAAATTCTTTGCTGTGAGGGTGGTGAGACACTGGCCCAGGTTGCCCAGGGCAGCTGTGGCTGCCCCATCCCTGATAGGGTTGAAGGCCAGGTTGGATGGGGCTTGGAGCAACCTGGTCTAGTGGGAGGTGTCCCTGCCTATGGCAGGGGGTTGGGACTGGATGGTCTTTAAGGTCCCTTCTGACCCAAACCAGTCTGGGGTTCTATGAAAATGTTTTCAAAGCCTAATGTCAAAGTATGTCGCAGTAAAAGCAACTTGAGTAAGAAAAGATACTCATTTAAACTTTCCCTTTTGGGTCATATCCAAGTCCTGCAGCATGAGAGCTGGAAATGCAGACTGATCAATGGAGTTTAACCTTCCAGTGCAAAACCTCCCACGCACAAGTTGTTGCAGTGGAGGAGTGAAGGCAGCTCTACACATGAGTTCAGATTTTGGGATAGATTGGTGGCACAGAGAGGGAGTTTTGTGGGAAATTTTAATGTCCCTTCTTCAATCACAAGGAAATACCAAGATGCTCGACAGTTAACACTCGTCAGTAGAGTCATTATCCTTTTTATGGTAGTAGGAAAGAGCTGATGGGGCAGCAAGTTCCTGGTGGAGTCATTAACAGCCAGGCAGTGTCCTCAGGTTGTTGCTTTTGATGGGTGTTGTTCACACTGCTCCAGAGGCAGCAAAGACCATCTCAATGCCAGTTCCCACCTGGTGTGCATGCAGCAAGAGATAGGAAGCAGGACTTGGGCTTCTCTCCTCTGGGGAGGCTTGGTCTAAGTTCATTTGAACCACTCAAACGTGGGGATCCACCAGAAGGGTGAGCACCAGCCCTGCCTGGGCATCCTCCCACCCTCTCCGGAGGTTCTCAGTCTTCAGTGGTAGCGGCATGTGGTCTGTAGTGGGGGTAGAGGCAGAACCCACCACCGCTGTGGTGGCAAACTACTTATGTCACCTGAAAGCACCATGCCTTGGAGAAGAGAAACGGGCTGGGGCTTCTTCCACAGAAAGGCCAGGAGCCTTCTTCATTGGAACTGCCTCACCAGGGACGCCTCAAGCCCAGGCAAAGCTTCTGTACTCGGGAGTTTTGGTTAGGCTCAGTTGTTGGGATGCGACCCTGGCTGTTAGCACCTGGCTTCACTTCAGTGGCTCTGCTGGTTTTGGGCAGAGTTAGTGGAGGAGGAGGGTGCTCGGGTCATCCTCCAAGGCTGGTGCTGGTTTCACCTTCCAAAGTCCCACCTCTGGAAGCACGGGTGGCTGCAGTGGCGGTCGGAGGGAAAGGGCGGCATGTGCGCATTGAATTACCTCTGGTGATGAGCAGGGATTAATTGCTGCCGTGGGGGAGAAGGCCGTTCCCAGGATATTGCTGCTTCTGGCAGGGTAGTGCTGAGGAGCACCCTCAGCTCACTGCAGAGTGAACCTGCCAGGTCCTGGCAGGTGGTGGGGCTGTTTCCACCAGTGTCTCACAGGGAGAACAGCTGGAGTGTTTGCTAGGATGATGATATCCAGAATTTTCTTTGTTACCTAGGTTGGGTTTTTTTTTAATGCTATACATTTGATATAACTGAAGATCAATTTTAAGAGCTTACAGTAATATATTTTAAGTAATATATATTTTAATATCTGTAAAAAAAAAGAAATTGACAAAGGATGATTTATGAACTAGATAAACAGGGTATTGGGAGTACGCAGTGTCTCAGCAAGGCCAGGAATAGTTTCACTAGCAGGAGAACTGAAAAGATTCCATTGTTTTCCATTATTGCAATAAAAATGGGAATATCTTAGGAAGAAGAAATCCAATGCTGTTTACCATGTGCTTTTCTTATTTTTGACAACAGGCCTGTAAACGCAGTCTAGGAGATACTAAACCTTTGTCTGTCTTTTGCCTTTTTAAAAGGGACTTAAATTGGAATAGAGGGTATGTACAGAAAAATCAAGTTGTCACCATTTTAAAATGTATTTTTACACAAATAATATAGAAAAATCATATTTTACATAAGAATTTTAAGTATTTGAATATGTGTATATATATACTGTATGTACTTCATATATTCTTTATTTTACATTTTCAATGTATTAAAAAAGTATTTGAGCTGGTTGGATTTGAGCATGTGATAATGTTAAATACAAAAGGAAAAGAAAGAAAGGGGGAGAGAGACGTGAGCAACTGCACCACTGCAGTAGCTGCTGTTAGCAACTACAGGGGAGCAGAGGAACCAGAAGTTCAGTAGCAAATTAATTTTTTGAAGAGTTTAGCAGTTTTAGATCCAGCATACAGAATATTTTTCAGTCCTGTGTCCTGTTTGTGTTTCTGTTAATATTCATTCCTTTTGCCTCGTAACCACCCAGAATAATTGATGGTGAGAAGAAGTTGAGGTGGATCTTTTATACAAGCAATGCTACCTTTACAGCCAAAGAGACCTACTGGGACAGAAGCTACTCAACCAAAACAAAATCAGAAGCTACTCAGTTTTACTGTGCCACGGAAATTGTCATAAATAGCTTGATTTCTTGTGGGAGCATCTTAGGGCACTTTTGGGGAATTCAAACCATATACCAAAAATCCAAGGATTTCAAGGAAACACTAGCAAAGCATTTTTTATTTTTCTTTTACTTTGTAGGAATTTTAGTGAAAATCTCACTGTAGAGGATGATACATCTTTGCAGCTATTAGAAACAGGGTGAATTCTCATCAGGAATGGGATGGTAGAGATGCTCCTGTAGAGCAGCAGTCACCTGATCCAGGCACACTGCAAAGAGCAGCTGCAGAGTGGGTCAGGCAGCAAAGGGTGCATATCAGGGGAGCACAGCACTGGGATTCACAGCCCTGTGTATCCCTTCTGGAAATGCTGCATGGAACCATTTATTAAACAACAAATGCTCCTTGTTTTGTAAATACTGTTTCTGAAAGACCAGGAGATCTGCAGCCCTGGAATTGCTGGCCCCAGTTCAGCAAATCCAGAGAGAGAAAATACAAATCTCTACTGAGAGAAAGATGGAAATGGCTCCACACACAGAATCTCTGTGCTTCCCTTGTGCCCTGTTCTGTGATGCCTGTTTTGGCTCAGATGTGTCTCATGATATTCACACTATTCCATTTACTCCAGTAACTAATTGCAGGAATCCTCTCTGTAAACTGGAGGTATTTGCAGCAGCTCTCCGTTTGCTGGGACTTACAGGGAAGGAAGCTGAAGGTAGGAAGAGAAGCATTAACAAGTAGAGTTTTACAAGTACAAATCTGAAACCTGGGCAGGCAGCTGGTATTTTTATACTGCTACAATTATTATTGGAATCTCTTGAAACAAAACACAGCAGCCAATACCTTGTCAAAACTTGCTGTCAACACATGGAGTGGGGCTTTCAATCTATAAACAGTTGCACTATAGGAAGTCCCACTGTGGGGGTGTGTACATACATAGAGTTTATCTGGGGGGCTGTGCAGGGGTGTGTGCACCCACAGACATGCACACGAAGCTGTATCTTAGTGTACATAGTGAGACCAGCTTCATCTCAGTCTTCTGGTAACGTGACACCTTCCGAAGTTACTACAGACCTGAGACAGAATTACAGCTTTTATATTTGTTTTCATATTTAAGATACGCGGGTTAGACAAGATATATAATAACAATGTGTTTTGATCTGCTGCACTTTTTAAAACAAACATTCCTTATTCCCCTGGTACTGCTGCATCTCCCATTCCTTCCTAATCCTAGTTTAAAACATAACCCTAATTGGTCTCCTGTACCTTTCAGTTAAGACCCAGATGCTGCATTATGGATTTTATATTGGAAAAGCTGGGCCAAGAGTTTCAAATGTGGAGGTCAGTCCTCCAGGGCTCTCCTGGCCCAATTCCAAGGCCAACACCAGGAATGTGAACCAACAACAGGCAATGCCAGCATGAGAATGCATGGGATGCAGCTATTGCAGCTCACCACAGGGCTGCTTGCTTCCCAGGTGACGTGATTTTGACTGTACTGTCTGTGTATATCCTCTGAGCCTGCCTGGAGCTGAGATGGGTCGGGCATTACCTTGAAGCTCAGGGTCAGAGGCTTCAGTAACAATTTTCTATCCAGTGTCTGGAGGTGTTCCAAGGATGCACCCACAAAGAGCCGATGTCGCTGGATTGCCAGCGCCTTCCGTTGCCATAAATCTCCTGTGCCATTGCAAGCCCGTGCCCTGTTTGCAAAGTCCAGTTTGAACAAAAAATGTGGCAAGGTTTGTATGGGGGGGGAAAAAAGGAAAGGAATAAGGAATTGGGTAAGGTAACTTTGAGGTGTTTAAAAACAGCACGGGCCAGTTCCAGCAAAGGAGCAACACATCAGGGACGCGCCTGGCCTGCCGTGCTGCCGCTATGCATTTTGGCAAAGGTGGTTTTGTCAACGAGTTTTTCACTCATTTTGCTGTGTAAGATTCCACCTTAGCTTCTCACCAGCATTCAGAGGGATCTGAGGAGTGCTAAAAACAGCCTATTTCTAACCTGTCACTTGCAGATCTGTGTGCCCTTAGGAGACAGCACTTCGACAAGTGAAAGCCTGCCCTGTGGCTTGTGTCTTACCACGGATTCTGTTCCTCTTCCTCTCATTTATTTTTGTCATGTAAAACTACCTGCTTTATAAATGAATGTAAAATACAGTAGTTCTTCAGCACATGGACAAATGTGTATTTTATCTTACTGTTTCATTTTATGTTAAATAAAAAGCATATGATTTTATGGCGTTGGTACTGCTGATGTTGATTTTTCAATTACTACCTTTCACCTTTCAAGGGGCCCAGATAAATGACAGTGAACTACATTTTCCTGGCATTAGAAGATGTACATCTGTTTTCCCAAAACATTTCAAGGGGAAAATTTGGGTTTAATACTAATCCTTAATAAACACTCTGCAGTTCCCTCAAGCTTCACTTCTTGGGTTACTGCAACACTTCCAAGGGCCATAAACTGTAGATTTGGGGAAAAGGAAGAAACACGAAGAAACCTGTGTCAAGTGATTGCAACTTGATTACTCTTAAATGGATTCAGAATGATAGATCTGTAACCAACTGTCTTGATTTCTGACAGGTGAATTTTGAATGCACTTAACTACTTATGTAAAACCAGCAGGACCGAGGCACCTGGAAAGGTGCAGAAGGCCTGGGATTTCTTTTCACTGACTATGTTAAAAATATCTACAATCTCTATTGCAAGTATGGAAAGGTACCATGAAAGGGCTGGGAACCTGCTAGCGTGAATAATCCCATCAAGGGTGCAAAAAGTGAACATAAATTGGGGAAGGAAAGATCTCCTGCAGAGCAAAAAACAGATACAAGGTGTCCACTTGAGTTTGAGTTTGCAACCATTAGCATAAAAAGCTCCCAAATTTTACCACCTCATACAGGAAAAGACCACAAGAAGAGGGGGGGAAAAAATAGAGATTATAGATAGTCTTCAGGCATGGCCCAAAAAATGCCCGAAACCAAAGTAATTCTCATCTTCTGTGCTCACTGAGGATGTTGCCACACATACCTCTGCAAGTTGACAGGGTTTTGAAAGAGCTGACACAAAAAGCTTTAGTCCAGGTAGCACTTTCTCTTGCTTATCACAAGCTCCCTGGTAACCTGTGCAGCACAGTTCTGTCTGTGTTTAAGAGAAAATGACATCACTCATGTGCAGGGCTCTAGGATTTTTGATGTAAAGACAAACTGAAGACATGCTGATAAATGGGACAGAAGGCAACACAATCTGGCCAAAGGTACGTGCAGACTAATTCAGTGTGTCATGCTGATCAATTATGTCAGGTGAAATAAGGCTGTAGCTTCAGCAGTAAAACTGATCAAAGAAACTGGTCTGTGGGAAATCAGTCAAGAAACTTGAGAAGATGAAGTAGATACAAAGTTAAAGCTGGTTCAAAGGTGCTTAACACACACAAAGTGGGAAATCAGTTTGGATGAAGAATGCCTGACAACCCTTTCCAGGAAGAAATTGTTCCCAAAGTCCAATCTAAACCTCCCCTACCACAACTTGAGGCTGTTTCCTCTTGTCCTGTCTCTTGTTTTTTGGGAGAAGAGAACGCCCTGCCCCAGCTCCAATCTCCTTTCAGGCAGTTGCAGAGAGTGAGAAGGTCTCCCCTCAGCCTCCTTTTCTCCAGGCTGAAGACCCCCAGTTCCCTCAGCTGCTCCTCAGAGGAGCTGTGCTCCAGACCCCACATCACCGTGAAGCAGAGCATTTACAATAGTTTAATTGCACAGTGAGGGTGATTATGCACTGAAAAAACCCTTTGAAGTCCAGGATCCACTGTCTCTATTAAATCATAATGGAATTACTTTCTGGATGACAAGTTTTAGCCACTAGTGCCTGGTCAAGAAAATGAGAGTCTAGTGCAAAAGCAAGAATTATGGCCCAGGAAAGAAAAGTTATCCCTGAAAATAGAAATATTTTATAATGAAAAAAGACCCAAGTATAAGGTAAAGAAACGCAAAGATACAAAAATAACAGTTCAGTTCCCACTATAGAAAGACATGTAAGCGAACATTTCCTCCTTTACAGTGCTGTCTCAGTTTCTCCATGTTCCGTGGGGAAGGGGCAGTTGGAAGGGTCCATCCAACATTGCTGCGAGGCTCTGGCATTATTCCCTCGATAGTGCAGAACATGCTCAGGAAGGCAGACCTGTGTTCCCATGCAGTGGAATGCCCTGTCGCACTGAACACCTCCCTGCTATTGCTCCTGGGTGGTTTATGACCAGCGAGTACTCACATCCCAAGGGCCCTGTGCCTTCCCATGCCTCTCTTGTTTCAGCTCTCCAAACACCTTGAGGAACGAGTCAGCTGTGGTGAGTCCTGTGCCCTGGGAGGGAGCTGTACAAAGGATGTCCTGTTAAACTCTTGACACTGCACCTGCACTTGGACAGGGTCTGCTTCCATTTTACAGTCATCAGCTGGTTTGGTTTTTTCTCTGCCAAACGACAATAAAAAATTAAAAAAAACCCAAAACCTTGTAAGTGAAAGAAAAGATGCAGAATCCATTTCTAAATATAGAGGAGAACACTCATGGCTCCAGCAAGTTAATTATCTTGTCACACTGAGGAGGAACAATACAGGAGATTGTTTCTCTCTCCTGAGCTCAGCTTCTACTTTATCTCAGTTACCATGTTGGCTGCTAACTGGGACTACCTGTCAGATGGGGGAGCAGCTGGTGACATGCAGCTAACTGCACAACTCCTGGAGATACATAAACACAGGGGCTATAAGGGCCTTCTTTGGTACTTAACAGAGCTGCTAAAGTGCAACATTTTACATTCAGAATGTAAAAATTCTGATGATGTAAATGTATGATGTAAATAAAAATAGAAGGATAGCAAAACATTATTCCAGTTTCTCAGTCAGGACATTCTCAACCTCACCTTTTTAGTTATGCTTGTTTTGGGCTGAACTATGACCTTTTTACAACCACGTACAGCACAACTTCATGTAAAAGTTGAGGAACATTGACATAAGAATTTAAACTCAGAGCCTTCTGACTTCTGAACACTTTTTCAGATGGCGCTGCAGGCCAAGGGATCATGGACAAAAACCAGCACAGGCACTTGATTTCTGCAGGGGGTTCACAAGGCACTTAGGTTGTCACTTGAGAAAAAAAAGGAAAAATTAGGGAAAAAATGTCACAAGTTTAACAGAAAGGCAATTCTCAGTGAGTGGCTGGCCTGAAACCAAGTATCCACTGAAGATCTTAAAGTCCCTGGTTGCCTTCTGAAAGTTCTTATCTCTGTTTCAAGACACAAGAAACTACAAATGAATTCTAAGCAAATTTGGCCACATTTTTCCACTTTGCTAAAAAAGCAACAGTTATAAAAGGGGATGGACATAAAACATTGTGCCACTGTCTCTTCCCTGCCCTGCTCCCTAATTTTTTCCATTTTTGCACAATTGGCCTTTGGGAAAACATTTGCCCTTGAGCTGACTCTGGTTTGAGTTTGCTGCCTCAGCATTAGCTGAGATTTCAGTGCTGTTGGCTCACAGTGTTGTAGTGGGCAGCCCCTACTGCCCCCTTTCTCTTGTTTCTTTGTGGTTCCTTTAGACAATTCACTAGTACTCTTGTACTGCTCAGAAAAACCACACAGAGGACAAATACAGCCCATGGAAATACTCATGGAAATACTTATTTTTACTTCAGGGTAATGGAAACATTAAGCTATTTTCATTGCTATATGACTTCTATTATTGCTGACATTGCAAATCCATCATCCCTTCTCCATACAAAGTTTAACCAACTCCAATGCTTTTTTTTTTTTCTCTTTTCACTTCTTCTTTGTCTCTACTAAATTTGGTTTAGCCCTTGCCCATCACACCTACTGGAAACCTTCTCCTGTCTTGCCTGAGGCTGGTCCAAAACATGGCTGCTTAAATGCTAAGTGTGAGGAAACTGAGCAGAATGGTGCTAATAGGCTTTTTGGGTTTAAAAATCCATTTACTGCTGAATATTTAGTAATGTAAAACAAAATGAACTTGTAGATTCCAGTTATGGAAATGTTACAAAATGTGCTGGGACACTGAATTTGAGTCATAGAACCATTAAGGTTGGAAAAGACATCTAAGATCATCAAGTCCAACCATCAACCCAACACCACCATGCCAACTAAACCATGTCCCAAAGTGCCACATCTACGTGTTTTTTGAACACCTCCAGGCATGATGACTCCACCACTGCCCTGGGCAGCCTGTTCCAGTGCTTCACCACTCTTTCAGTAAATAAATGTTTCCTCATATCCAATGTAAACCTCCCCTGGTGCAACTTGAAGCTGTTTCATTTGGGAAAAGAGGTACTGATGTATTTTATATTCTGATACCCCTCCACGTTGAGCAGTTTGCAAGGAACAGCAGGAAAAGCAGCAGTCAGCACAGACAAAGGCACGTTTGTACAAACACCCACCCATGCACAGACAGCACTGGGACAGGACAGGCAGAAGGTCTAGGAGTTGTTTGAGACAGGTGTACTTGAGAAAAAGGAAATCAAGGCACTGGGCTGCATAAAGAGGTGTTACTTGTCAGTCTGGTGAAGTGGTTCTCTCCTCAGCACAGCATCAGGGTGGCACTGACCCACAGTACTGCAGCTTGTTTTGGGAACCAAAGTTCAAGGGTGAGTGGGACAGCTGGACAAGAGTCCAAAGAAACGTACTTCTGGGTATTTCTGCATAGAAAACATGCCCTACAAGGAGGGCTGCTGGCTAGATGAGAGAAATGAAAGCTGGGGAACATCCCAGCAATCTAGGAATAACTATAGAGGAAGGGAGTCAAGTTGCTCAGTACCTAGTGGAGGAAGGATGAAGAGCAGTGCAGAAATAACTCTCTAATGGTAAAGTTAATCCCACACGGTGACAATCAGCCCAGGGAGATGGTGATTTTTCCACTGCTGGAAATTTTTTAAGGTTTGACAAGCAGTTGTTACGGACACGTTTCGTGTTATGAGACAACCTTGATGGGCAGTTTTTTTATTTCCACAGGACAAAGAGGTACATTCAAGACATACATTCTATGCACAAAGAACACTATATTCCAAGCAAGTAGGATGCTCTTCTACTACAACACAAAATTAAAGAATATTATAAACCTTCTACATCTACAATCATCTACTTTTGGTTTTGCTTTTATTCTTCTTAACATCTTTGCAACTGCCCCAAAATGCAAATTTGATCTCGTGCTCAGATCTGAGGTGACTTCATCTAAGGTTCCTTCTTTATGTTCTGTTCACAATTGGATAAAATTATGTGCAATGACACTGAAACTGAAGATTGAAACAAGAAGGGAAATAATTCCTATGCCAAATTTTATGCTATTTTTAAACTGGCACCACTACTCTGGAATGCTAAGTACATTATTCTGACAAAAACTGCTGTAAGGATTGTATCATCAAAGCACACTCCTACAGAAGCACATCTTCAGCCTCTTCTGCTTTTATATGTACCTGTTTCTGCACCCAAGAGAGGAACATTTAAAGAAGTGAGAAGGAAGGACAAATCTAATTCTCAGTCATATAGGATGTGTAAATGGTGTAAATGGTATGTGTAAATGGTAACTCTAGATTCCATTTGCTCCATGTTGCCAGCACCTTTCACAGAGAAAAAAAAAAACAGGAAATACATTTGTACTTAACTACTATACATATGGACAGGACAGATTTTGCTCATCCTGAGGCTACCCCCCGAGACGTGGCAAAAGACAGACACACTACGTCCTGTCACTACTCAGAACTGAAAAATTAATCTAATTTTCTGGTATTACACTTCAAAATGGGACTATGTTCCTGTTCCTATTTTTTCCTAAGGAAGCAGGAAATGAGATTTCATTGTAAGAACATCAAACAGAAAGATATGTCACTAGGAAACAACAGCTCCTTCAATTATGAATGAGAGATGGCCAAATGGCTTTATTATTGAAAGAAGCCAGAGGGTTTTTTTATTAAGAAAAATCCATCATTCAAAAGAGATATGATCATTTTCTAACAAAATGCTCGAGTGACAAACATCATAAATAGCTGCTCCCCTTCTCTATCAGTTTAATTAAACTTTTACATGTAATCTGTGACTTCATTAAACCAGAATCTCTGGAGGGAGAAGACAATTTTAAAAACAAACTGAAACAGCCAAATCTAACTTTAAAGCTGGATCTGGTCCTCTACTGAATAATGCTTGGAGCAGAACAACCTCCAGAGGTCCGTTCTCACCTAAATTACTCCATGGCTCATTGACTGTAAGGGCTGTAGAGCAAAGCACCCAAGTTTGAGTGCAGTCAGAGCACAGCAGGACAATCCAGGCTAAAAGGGACCTTGGGAGGTCTCTCTGAGCAGGGGCAGTTTGGCCTTCACCAGGCTGCTCAGGGGTCTGGCCAGCCAAGGTTGGAGATGACACAACCTCTGTGGGCCCCTGCTCTGCTAGATTTGCCTTGTAGGAATAGTTTTTTCTTCTATCTCATCTGACCAAGACCCATTTTCTCTCATCCTTGTGTGATGCATCACTCTGACAAGCCTGGCTACATCCTTCTGACAGCCTCCCTGTAGAAACAGGGTGGTGGCTATCAGGTCCCCATCAGCCTCTCCTCACAGGACAAGCACTGCAGTCCCCTGAGCATGTTGGTGGCCCTCAGCTGAGCTCGCTCCTGATTTTAGATGTTTACCTTGTATTAGAGTTTGTGTCACTGTGATGGGATAAGGCTTGTTCACCTCATGTTGAGATATCTCAAGGTAGATGATACCAACCCCACACAGGGGGGTAGATACACGAAGATACAAGCTTCTAAATGTCTCTTTATTCACCAACACTGTTTACACTCATAAACCCCCTGTCTAACCCTGCAGGTACTTAATTTTTTTTATCTTACATAATGGAATAATTTCTTTCTAAGCCATGCTAGAAAGGTGGTCCTGGTCCCCAGGCCAGGCCAAAGAAAATGCTTGGGGTCCTTGGGGTCCACAGTGTCCCAGGATGAAGATCCTACACAGCAAATCTGCTGGGGTGCTCTGGAGCATGATGGCTATTGCTTTTATACCTTCATGACATGAACCTCCCTTGCAAACAGTATGGAAACTCTCACCTCATTTCCTGGAGGCTACACCAGCATCCTCTACACCACGACATACCTTCTCTGCACACTTTCCACTGCTGTTTTTCTCCAGCTGGATAAATATCCTTTGTGCTATTGTGTAGATCCTCCTGATTTCTTTTTTTTTTTTTTTTTTCCTGGAATGGCTTGTGACCGAGAATGGAGCAATACTGGGCAGATGGATATTGGCATCTTGGAGGCAGCTGTACTGCACAACCACAAAGGAATGGAAAGAGTTTTGTGCAAACCACATCCATGAATCTCCCATACCAGGCAATGACTTGGGTTTGGGCCACAGCCTGGCCTTGGTTTCCCCTTTGTCAAGGACAGGTTTTAAGCCAAGGGACTAAGCACACACTAGTGTGACTACGTTGTCCTATATATGCTGGGTAACACACAGCACTGTAGATGGGAACAGCCTGTCCTGTCTCCACCAGGAGCTGTTGCCCACTCAGGAGGACTGAGGGAGCCAGCTGATGTTGGTGCGAGGCCATTCCCAGCTACATCTGAAAGACCATAGAATCATGGAATCCCAGTCTGGTTTCAAGATCTTCTAGTCCCAACCTTCTGCCATGGGCAGGGACACCTCCCACTAGACCAGGTTGCTCCAAGCCCCATCCAACTTGGCCTTCAACCCTAACAGGGATGGGGCAGCCACAGCTGCTCTGGGCAACCTGGGCCAGTGTCTCACCACCCTCACAGCAAAGAATTTCTTCCAAGGATCTCATCTCAATCTCCCCTCTTCCAGTTTTAATCCATTCCCCCTCATCCCATCACTCCCTGCCCTTGTCAAAACTCCCTCCCCAGCTTTTCTGGAGCCCCTTCAGGTTCTGGAAGGTGCTCTAAGGTCTCCCCAGAGCCTTCTCTTCTCCAGGCTGAACAACCCCAACTCTCTCAGCCTGTCTCCAGAGCAGAGCTGCTCCAGCCCTCTGATCACCTCTGTGGCCTCCTCTGGACTCGCTCCAACAGCTCCATGTCCTTCTTGTGTTGGGGACCCCAGCACTGGTCCCAGCACTGCAGGGGGTCTCACCACAGTGGAGTAGAGGGGACAATCCCCTCCCTCAACCTTTTAGTCAGGCTGCTTTTGATGGGGGGATGTTACTGAGGGCAAAATCAAATGTCACTTCTACCATCAAGCAGAGCAAGGCAGATGCCACCCCCCCCCTCAATCCCTGGGAAAGTGATGTGGCAAGTGGGTCTGGTAACCACTTTGAAACACAGGAAGGGCAGGAAGGTGATCAGGAAAGTGATCAGGAAGGTGATCAAGAGTAGTCAGTGGTGATAAAATCATGCCTGATGAACATTTTAGCCTTCTGAAGTGAAAGGCCAACCTGCCTGCTGTGACGAGGGAAGAGCAGTGGATGTTTACCTGGACTTTAGCACAGCTCTTCAAACTGTCTCCCATTACACACTCATAGAGAAACCAGCAAAGTACAAACTAGCTAAGGGGACAGTGAGGTGGACTGAATATGGGCTGAATGGCCAGTGCAGTGGATTATGATCAGTGGCACAAAGTCCAGTTGGAGACCAGTCACTAGTGGTGCTCCCTGTGGCTTGGTACTGGATCCAGACATTTAACATCTTCATTAATCATTTAGGTGATGGGACAGTGTACAGCCTCAGCAAGCCTGTAGGGGAAACAACACTTGGAGGAGTGGTTGATCTTCCACATGATTGTGCTGCCATTTAGAGGGGCCTTGAGAGGATGGGAAAATGGGCATGGAAGAACTTTGTCAAGTTCAAAGGGAAAGGCCACGTCCTGCACTCGTGAGGAACAACCCCATGTATCAGTACAGGCTGGTGGACAACTGGCTGGAAGACAACCTGACAGAAGAGGACTTGGGGTCCTGGTGGCCAGCAGTGTGCCCTTGAGACAAAGGAGGTCAAGAGCACCCTGGGTTGCATTAAGCAGTGTCACCAGCAGACTGAGGGGGGGTGACCCTTCCCCTCCCACAGCACTGGTGAGATCACAGCTGACATAATGCCTTCAGCTCTGGGCTCACCAGTACAAGAATCACAGAATCACAGAATCTAAGGGGTTGGAAGGGAGCTCAAAAGATCATCTAGTCCAATCCCAAAGGTCCAGAAAGACCTGGACTTACTGTGTCAGTCCAGTGAAAAGTCATCAAGATAATTAAGATAATTAAGGCATTGTCATAGAGGAGAGGTGACAACTGCTGTGCTGCACAGGCTGCAGAAAGTCTTGGGCTGGGCTTAAATGTACATACTAAAATACATTGGCTGCTTAACTGTTTCAGCTGTTAAACAGTGCCATGAAATTCCAGTGTCAATGCCTACACCCTCCTGCTGCTTCCTTCACTAGCATGGATGCAGCCAGCAGCAACAACCCTCTGCACCACCTCTGCCTAATCTGGTTCCACTGCTGCTTGTGGGCCTGACTCCAGGAATCAGGGAAAAAAACCAACTCTGTACTATCACTGGCACATATATAGCTCAGAATAAACATTAACTCAGCACTAGCTAGAATGTCTAAGCAGCGTTTTTCCCCTCTCATTTTCCAATTCCCTTGTGACAAAGGACCTTCCTCCCACACATGCAAAATGTGCGTAGTCCCTCCTCTCCACACGCAGCGTAAGAATCCTGTCCCTTTCCCACAGGCACAGAAAACATTTTGCAGGAGGAAGCATGGCATTTCCACAGAGGGCGGCTGATCAGAGGGACACGGCACGCACAGCCTGGAACAGATGCCTGTCCTGTCCAATCTTCCTCAGAAAACACTCACATACCAGTCGTGGCTGTGACTGTTTATGTGACGACGGATTGCCAGGCAGCCAAGATGTAACACAGCTGATTGCTGGGGAACCGTGCTATCCAGCCACACACAGATGGTGAAAGAATGGAGCAGGGGAGATTGTGATTTTAAAACCTTGCTCTTTTCTGGTGGGGGAAGCTGTGAGACACAGCAGGGTGTTTTGAGAAGACTCCTCTGGTGTACAAGTGAAACATCCTGGAAGTGCACAGCTCCTCCAAAGCTGCCCTCCCAGCCCACAAGGGCTGTTGAAAGTAGAATGACAGCAAGACACACTGTCAGAGCAAGGGCACTAAACCCACGTCGGACCTGCAGCGGAGGATCCTGCAGACTGCCCGGGCGATGGCTGCCGGGGGCTGGCTGTGGGCTGACTGCTCCAGCTTCCGTCCCACACCCTCACCTCCCTCCCTGGCCCTGGGTCTTTTCCTGATCCAAGGCCCCAGCCCAGTCTTGAAACTCACCGGTGCCCTTGTGAACAGCTCAGTACATATATAAGATATTTAATGATAGAATTATATAATTGTCTAGGTTGGAAAAGACCTTTAAGATCCTCAAGTCCAACCATTACCCCAGGACTGCCAAGGCAAGGACAAGGGGTAATGGATACAAGTTGGAGCATAGGAGGTTTAAGATGAATATCAGGAAAAATTTTTTTACTGTAAGAGTGACAGAGCACTGGAACAGGCTGCCCAGAGAGGTTGTGGAGTCTCCTTCGCTGGAGACATTAAAAACCCGCCTGGATGCCTTCCTGTGTGATGTACTCTAGGTGACCCTGCTCTGGCAGGGAGGTTGGACTAGAAGATCTTTCGAGGTCCCTTCCAACCCCTATGATTCTATGATTCTATGATTCTATGATTCTAAGGCCACCACTAAACCATGTCCCTCAGCACCACAGCTACATGGCTTTGAGATCCCTCCAGGGATGGGGACTCCACCTCTGCCCTGGGCAGCCTGGGCCAGGGCCTGACAGCCCTTTCCAGGAAGAAATTGTTCCCAATATCCAATCTAAACCTCCCCTGGCACAACTTGAGGCTGTTTCCTCTTGTCCTGTTTCTTGTTCCTTGGGAGAAGAGACTGACCCCCCTGGCTCCAACCCCTTTCAGGCAGTTGCAGAGAGTGAGAAGGTCTCCCCTCAGCCTCCTTTTCTCCAGGCTGAACACCCCCAGTTCCCTCAGCTGCTCCTCATCACACTTGTGCTCCAGACCCTTCCCAGCTCCGCTGCCCTTCCCTGGACACGCCCCCGCCCCCCACTCTCCTCGCGGCACGCAGGGCTCGCGCTATGACGCACGTGCCATCGCTGCCGCCCCCCGCGCGCGCAGCCGTGGCCGGGGACTGGCGGGGGAGCGCGAGCGCTGCCGGGGGGCGAGGGGGGGGGGGTGTCCCCGTGGGCGCGCGGGCCCGGCCGCCGATTGGCTGCGGGGAAGGGGGCGGGCGCGCGGAGCGAGGGCGGGCACGTCCGCCGGCGGGGGGGGGGGAGGGGAGCCCCTGCCTTCTGATTGGCGGCCCGGGGCGGCGCGAGAGGGGCGGGGCTGCCGGGGCGAGCCGCCGGTTGGCTGAGGGCGGCGCAGAGGGGAGGGGCGAGGCGGCCGCGGGGCTGGGATTGGCGCGGGCGCGCGCGCCCCTGCGGAGGCGGGCTGGGATTGGCCGGGCGGCGCGAGGCGGCCGGGACCGTTGGAGCGGGCGGGCGGGCGGAGGCGTCCGGCTGCCGCGCGCCTGGGGAGCCCCGGCCCGGGAGAGGTGCGTGCCCGGCGGGGCCCGGGGGTCCCGCTGCCGCCCGCGGGGCGCCAGGGTGCGGGGCCTGGCGGGGAGGAGCGTGTCCCCGCTCCGGGCGGGGCGCAGGGGCCGGCGGGCGGGCCCTGGGCGCTCCCCTCCCGCCTGCGCGGTGCGGGCGGCAGCGGGGCTCCGCTCCCCCGCCCCGGGAGCTGCAGGCGCGGGGACGGGCCGAGCGGGGCGGTCTGCGGGAGGGCGGGGGCGGGGCGGGGGCCGCGGCGGCTCCTCCGCGGGCCCCGGGGAGCCCGGCGGGTGGGCCTGTCCCGCGCTCCCTGCCGGGGCTGGGTCTGTGCAGCCCGTGCGCTGCCCGCGGGAGCGGGCCCGGCGCCCACGGCGTCCTGGCTGCGTCTCTTGTTTCATCTTTCAGCAGACAGATGCTCGCACAGGTGTAGGATCTGTGGGCGTCATCGCTCTGCAATTAACAGGAGACACAGTCGGGGCGAAAGTAGCGTAATTATAGTCCTAACTGCAAAATAAGCGGGAGCTGTTTTTTTTTTTTCTCTGGAAAACCGTGCCTTTCTTCAGGAAAATAAAAAAAAACCCCACAAACCTAGTTTTTCTTTTCACCATCTTTTTTTAGGTTGTTTTTAAATGTTTGAAGAAGGAACTGAACCCAGGGAAGTGGAAGTTGCCCTGAGAGGCTTCTCAGTGTGATTCAGGTAATGAGATCTGTTTTGGCTGCCTGTGGGACAAAACTACTGATTTCAGTTGCCTGTTTGTCACGCTCAGATAACTGATACTGAAATAAATAATTTATTATGAGCTTCTGGTGGGATATAGTGATTTCTGCATTTCCTGTGAGCTGTTTGGCATATAAAAATATTCCTATGTGAGATAGAAACCTGTATCTAAAAAGAAACCCACACAATTACATTCTTGTGCAGCAGATACTTTAGCTGGGGAAGGTGAAGCTAATGGATATCAAGATGTTTGAGCCCACCCAAAGATGGTCAGTGGAGCTGGGGAAGGGTCTGCAGCACAAGTCTGACAAGGAGCAGCTGAGGGAACTGGGGGTGTTCAGCCTGGAGAAAAGGAGGCTGAGGGGAGACCTTCTCACTCTCTGCAGCTGCCTGAAAGGAGGTTGGAGCCAGAGGGGTCAGTCTCTTCTCCCAAGGAACGAGCAACAGGACAAGAGGAAGCAGCCTGAAGTTGTGCCAGGGGAGGTTTAGATTGGATATCGGGAACAATTTCTTCCTGGAAAGGGTTGTCAGGCCCTTGCCCAGGCTGCCCAGGGCAGTGGTGGAGTCTCCATCCCTGGAGGGATTTCAGAGCTGTGTAGCTGTGGTGCTGAGGGACATGGTTTAGTGGTGGCCTTGGCAGTGCTGGGGTTAACAGTTGGACTTGATCTTAAAGGTCTTTCCCACCCAAAATGATTCCACAGTTCTGTGATATTCATATAGAGACCTAGGAGACCCTTAGGGGCACCAGAGTAGTGCTTTCTTCTTTCAGAGGGGATAGGTGAGCCACCAGGAATGGGCTGAACAGTAGAAAGATCCTTTGAAATTTGTTTTTGTGCTGCTTGAAAATGCCTATCTCACAGAGTCTGAGGCATTAAAGTTAGAATTTGGTCAGTAGTTGTGCATGACTGGCCTTTAAAAATGCTTTGTACTTTCAGTTTCCTTTTCTTATTCTGGTTCCTAAAACTGAGTAGCCTGATGTTCTGTCTGGTGTGGCTTCCCAGTCAGAAAACATTCCACATGCCTGAACCAGTAGTTCAAAAAGTTCCAAATATCAGTTCTAGGTTTTAAAAGTCGGGAAATGCTGCACTGAAGAATTGTTTTTGTTTTTCCTTCTTTTTCATGTAACTGTATATGATCTTACAACTGCTAGATGATATAATTTAACCCAAAAGCACCGGTTTAATACTATTTCTTTTTGTGTATCCTCTTCTCCCAAAGATATATTGGATAATGGGGAGTTCAGGTAAAAGCACAAGTGTGCTCCTGACCCAAAGACTTCCTTTTTATGGAAGCAGAGAGAAGAGAGACAGCATAGGACAGACTGAGCAGGAATTTCTTTCACCAGGACATTCTGCTGAGCCTGTCCATGGCCTGTGCTATAGTCTTTTCTGAAGTTCTTTCCCAGAATAGTCAATTCATGTCCTGTTTCCAGCAACATCAATCCTTTCACCTTTAAATTCTTGCTATGCTTTCATCTGTCCAGGATGCTCCTCTAGAGGTATCTTGCTTAGGTCATTGACTCAGTTGTAATGTTCTATTTAAATCCTGTTTGGGTTTCTGCATCTTTATTTATTATTCATTATAATACTCAGGATTCTTGTCTTCACTTTGTAGGTCTTGGATGATTTATTCCCCATCTGCTGCTGAGGTCTTGTTCAGTACCAGGGAGTTCCCCACTCCAGTGTTTGGGATGCTGGAGTTTGTTGCCTGCTGGTGACATGATCTTGCATTTAAGAGGACACATCCAGCAGACCTCAGTGTAAGCGCCTTGTGACACCCCTGTCACTGCTCATTAAAGTTTTTGTTGTGATGAGTACAGAAGCCATGACAGCATTTAGCCTGCTGGCAGGCTGAACAGTATTGTCTCAAACGCCCCATTTGTTTGCTGCAGAGTGTTTCTTCTCTTAGCCCATAGGTTATTTAGAACAGTGAATTCCTTTATATGTTGTCTGTGTTTCACCTAATACATTCGGGCTTTGGTTTATCAGAGAACCTAGATGTTTCGGTAATAATACACACTTTAAGAAGTGATGGGTGGAAAACTTAGAAGCTGTAATGCAAGAGCAAGGGCCTTTGCAATATGATAAAGGCATAGTTTTTCCCACAGTTTAATTATATTACTCAGTACTGCAGGGTGGTATTAGGAGTGACAGCTTACAATTATTTTTAGCCATGGTTGCGTGTTAGCTATGGTGTGTTGTGCAAGCTGACAGGTTTTGAAGAGGGAGAAAAATCAGGTCTTGAAGTTTAAACCAGTAACTTGGAGATTTGTTGGCATGTTAAGCAGAGCTCACAGCACAAGACTCTTGTCTGCATGCTTCAGAGAGCCTGGCTTCATGTGCTGGTCTCTTACAAGCTTTTATAGAACCCAACTGATGTATTGAAACAAGGCATTCTGCAGATAATTTCCTAAAACTTCTTTTAAAAGGAAAGGTAAATCATTCTCTTGGCTCAGCTGTGGTTGTAGTGCTGACACTGCCCTTGTAGTCACAGGCTGCATCACCTGAGAGAAGAGATGGTTTCCCAGCAGGTATGAAGCATTCCACTCACAGCTCAGCCCCGTTCTCTGACCATTATCTATCACTGCTACTGGTTTTTGCTTGGTGGCTTCAGGGTTATCTGGTTATCTGGTGATAAGGATGTGAATTAATATTTGTATTAGGTTAATATTTATTTTTTTTCCCTCCTTCCCTTTCCCTTCTTTCCTTTTTTTTCCCTTCCCATGGAGAAGTAGGCATTATTGTATGTGTGTATTTGGTTTAGTGTTTAAACAGGTTTCTACTGTGGCTGAACTTGTTTCATGAGTCTTTTCCAGTTCTGTGGGTTTCAAGTGCAACTAGAAGGAGTGAAAGTATTTTAACTTCTCAGCTGTGCTTAAAAAAAACGAAGAGATTTACAAAAATACTTACCACCCATGAAGATTTTAGTCAACCTAAATCTGGAAGAAATGGTAGGAGACCTTAAGATATCTGTTGTGAAATTTTATATGGCCAGTTACATGTCTTTGGAAATGAATGGAAGTGTTAGAGCATGTACCAATCCATATCTGTATTTAAAAAAAGATTGGATGTGTAAGCGGGTACTGTAGTTACAAAACACTTAAATTCATAATTACTCTAAGTAGTTAGTGACTGACTGCAAGTTTGAGGTAATTTTTAGTTATTATCAGTCTTGCTGCTTTCCAGTGCAGCTTTTTACTTCATTTAAGAGGTGGAGGAATGGTGTTTTGCCATAAAGCAAGCAGTGAGGGAGCCTAGTCCTTAATTTAAATTTCTTTAAAGTGGAAAAAGTGAAAAAGCTAAGGGATAAAAGCTCTTAATTTTACAGAAGACAATGGCAAGCATGATCAGTTAAGGTTTTGCAATTGGCTTACTTTTGTTTTCCTTTCTTAAAGAAAGAAAAAACTTGGTTTGTGTCCACAGTTGGTCAGATATTTGGAATGTTGAATCACAGATGATTAGAAAATAAGAGTTCTGCATGGGTTACAGGTATGTGGGAGAGAAACACAAGACCATGAAGAGCTGAATGTGAAGAACTAATTATTCTAAAAGGGATTTTTAGAATCTGCAAAGTGAGATGTTAGGTAAGGTCAGGATGAAGGTTGCAGCTGTACTGTAATGTATTCTGTGTTACTGCTTGTAGGTCAGGTCTTTGTAATAGTAGAAGAAACTGTAAGGAGAAACTCATGGCAACAGTAAACATTCAGAAAACTTGCCCAGGTAGTAGTATCAGTTAACTTGCTGTGTGATTGTGGTCTACGGGTTGTATAGCAGAGCTGACAGCAGATTAGAGAGCAGGTGTGCTTTGGGGTACAGACATAAACATGTTTCTTGGCCTAGTTACTTAGTGGATGCAACCAAAATATGGTTTGGGGTTTTTTTTGAATACTGTACAAGATGAGCAAGCCTTCATGTCTTGAGAGGCTCAACTAGGGCTGCTCAGGGAAGCAGCCAGGGTGTGTGGGCGTGAGAGAGAGGGGTGCCTTGGGGATAGGCAGAATGCCATGTGGAAAGCACAGGAGTATTCTTTGAGTTTATTTATACTACAATTTTTTGCAGTACTTATGGAATCTTATCTTTTCATTATTGTGTGTTATTATTTTATTTATTTGTATTTTAACAGAATGATCACATCAAAGGAAATGCTGAGGCAGCAGGGAGGCACTGGTGGTTTTGCTAACTAGCTTAGGTACAGCCACATTTTTGAAGGAGGTGTTGTATGTTTCTGGCAGCTCAGGTAAAACTAAGGTTTTCTTTGCCTGGCACTATATATATATATTCACTTTCCCGTTGACTGTAGCAAATGGCAGATACACTTTTAGATTAAGGTAAATTCCTTTTCTGTAGTCTTACTCTCTTCAGAATAACTAACACTTTAATAAAATATATAGCTTTGTAGACTTGTGAAGTTGGTGAGGATGTTTTTACATTTTCAGTTAGCATGGGAGATAAAATTATTGCATAAAGAATTGAACTTGGGTAAGCTTTTCCCCACCCTAATTCAGTTGTGGTAGTGAAAGCAGTTATGTTTCTAGGTGCTTGTTACTCCTGTGACTGGAATTTCCATCTCTGCAGGTGTGCCAGAGGAGCAGTTTGTGTAGACTTTTTCTGGTGGGCTGAAATTTTTAATCTAAGCTGATTACATCTGCAGTGAGGTGGGAAGGGCAGGACTTGGGTGGATTACTATTGATTGGTGAAGATGGTAGAAGGTGATGAAGAACTAGAGGTGATGACAGGTACTGAAAATGATACCTTCTACTGATGAGGATGGCTGGGGAGGAGAGCAGTGTTTATACTCTGCTCAGAGCCTCAGATGAGGGTTAGTTTGCATTCTGTCAGTGTTCATGTATGTCTGCTGTCCTGCTGGTGCTGCATTCCTTACTTTGTTCATGCTCCATCTGTTAATCTAGGTTGATGGAGAAAAGGGCAAAAATGTAACTCAAAGCATTTCCTAATAACTGTTTCATTTTGGTGAAGAGGTAATTTTAGAATTCTCTCTTGTGCTCTACTAAGCAGTTCAGGGAACCTGCAGATTAAAATGCCTAGGAAGGGTTTTGTAGGATTCCCACTGGAAAAGCTAGACAGCACAGATTGCATGGAATTCCCCTACGATGTTATAAAGAAGGTGAGTCTTACCTTCCTGAGAGGGACAGGTAAGCTATTAATTAGGATATTTCCAACTTCTTAGTGCTTGAAAATCATGGTGTAATATTTTGTTCATCTTAGAGAATATTAAACTCATTTATTTTAAGGAAACAATTTTAACCACAATTTGCTCTTATTTGAAGACTCTTGGTAAATCTTCTGCATAGACATTACTTTGAACAACAGCCTCAAAATCAACAGGGCAGGTTGTAAAAGGCCACTGCTCTTCCTCAGACTTTTGGGCAATAAAGAAAAATCAGACTTTGGGGTGGCTTTTCAGTTACTCAAGAAAGGCATTTTTGTCTTTTAGACAATTTGTGTCCTGTCTTCTGTGTATCCTCTCTTTAGAGAGTGTGTTTAAACATGCAGTGTTGCCCTTCATAGCCTGCAGTTTTTCTGTTCCCCATACTTAACAATTTCCTGTTCAATAAAAATGAATATAGATTGCTATGTACCTAAAATAATACCTTGTAGTATCCTTTTAAAGCTTCCTTTGGTTTTGTTATATAACTTTCACAAGAAGTAGGCTACTAACACACTGTCAGTCTCATCAACCAGTCTGTAGTCTTGCACCTGACCTGTAGATTCTTCAGGGCAGGGATTTTCTTTCTGTTCTTGGTGTTGAACAAATAGTTCCATACTGTGAAGTGAAATCTTGTTGTCTTCCAGTAATTTAGATTATTTGGAATTCTACCTGGATTTGAGGTTTTTTCCCTTTTGTCTTGAGCTAATTTGGAGTTTCTTTTAAAATAGTGTTAAAAGCTTTTGAAGGTTTTAAAAGAAATCCATGATTAAATATTGTTACTTGTTCCATCTTTGTTTAACTTGTATCTAGTAAAATCTCCATCAAGTTCTCACTAGGTGAGAAAATAAGATTGCTGCTCTCATACTGGGGCCTAGACCAGTACTCCGGTTGTTTTCCACAACAGTAAAATCAAGCAGTAAGGACTGGCTGAGGCTGTGTTGCTGCATGCAATGTTCTGTACTAACACAACAGATGGCATTTTATGCCTTGAAAAAAATCTTACTGTTTAAACAGAAGTGGCAAGGCACAGAGTAGGGACATATTTCGTTCTTAGTACTACATTTTTTTCCTAAACTATTTGATTGCCCATTCGAATTGAAGAAAGTTTAATGTATAATATGTCTGTGGTTTTGCAAAATCTTTAAGTGTAGCTTTTGATCCATTGTTGTTCCTTTGGGGTTTTGTTTGTAGGTTGTTTTTTTTAAAAGGACTTGTATAGAATTTAACTGCAAAGCTGTAATCAATTTCCTGAATCCAGTGGGTTTTTCATTTATGCCTTTATTCCAAACTGAAGTCAGTTTTGACTTGTAAGATTTTATGCAAGCGTTTGAGTCCAATACTTGCAGGAAAGCTTTATCTTACAAAATTGATGAGAGATCCAAACCCTTAAGTTTTTAGGAAACTATGCTGCTAGAAGATGCATATTATTTCTCCAAGATGTTCTGTTAGTCCTGTTGCTGTAGATACAGAAATATCATTTTAAAGTATTTCTAATACTCTTGTACACAATTGCTTATACTTCACTTACGTTGATACAGTGATGGGAACAGAGTTTGAAATGTTAAGTTAAACTTGGAGAATTATCAAAAATTGTTAAAATATAATTTGAAAGATGATGTTACCAGTCTACTTGCAGAAGTATAAATATTTTGTCTTCCTGGATTTTGGTCCAAGTGCATTACATGTGTCCCCTGAAAGAATTTGTAGATCGCTTTCTTTTTCATGGGAAGAGGCACAAGGGAATGAAGGAATACTTTTAATCAATTGCATATATTAATGTTTGACTGCTGATTAAAGGGAGATGAGAATTTGAACCAAGAGAGGATTAAGAATAAAGAAATGAGTAAGACAACAGCAGGCTTTTTGATAGACAGTGGGAGATGGAATGAAATCAGTCTTTGTGGGGTTTTTTGTTCAAATTCTTAGTAAAGCAAAACATAGAAACACTTCAGCATCTTTATACTGAAATCCATCTAAGATCGATAAATGTAAGCACCTCTATATAATACACTTATTTTTATACTTTAAAATTAGCAAAGCATTTATGAAAATTTAGAAATTATTTAAAATTATTCAAATCAAACAACAAAGCCATACATATTTAGAAGCCCAAAATAAATTGTAACAGTGCTAAACCACAGGCAACAGCAATAACTTTTTCTGCAAGGGCAGATATGCCCTGAATAATTATTTAATATCTTCATCTCAGTGACAGGTTCATTCACATTTTTAAAACTACATAAACTGACAAGGGATGTAAGCTTTTCTTTAAACCACCTGTGAACATGGGTTCCTTTTAGTTAAAAAATGGGCAGAAAATTACTAAACTTCCTTCATTGTGCATTGGGTACATTTAGGATCAACATGTGTCCCAAATTTGTGTTCTGAAGTTTTTAAGTTACAATTTATTTATGAAGATAAAGAGATGGAAGAACAATTTTACCTGCACATAGCAGCTAAATTTTTCTTATCAGTGATATAAAATATTATTTCTGTTAGTATAAATTCAACATCAAGAAGCTGATCAAACTCAAATTTAATATTTCCTAATTAAACTTGTATTTCTATGTTTCTGTGTTTGGCTGATGAGGCTGCATATCAATGCAAACTAATATCTGGAAATGGTTATTGGATCATAAAGATCAGAATTTCCTTTGGAGTATATCTTAGAGACGGAAACACAAAATAAAACAGATTTGACTAAAAAAGAAGTTTATCTGGCTAATAACCTGGTTTAGTGACTCCATGAGAGTAATCAAGCAGCAAGGAAGCACCTGAAATTGCAGATATGGAACCCAAATGACAAAGTTGAAGTTTATGGTGTCTAACATAGTAGGAAATCATCAAAATAGCAGATGTGGTAGAACAGAAGTGTGACTTCCGAGATGATGGTACAGTTAGCAAGAATATGCAGGCGTCTGTATTAGCTGAGATGAATCACAAAGTCTTCCTTGCTTCAATGTGAAGAGGAAAAGCTGCGTATTTAGGCCGTTACCTACAGCTGATGAGCTCCAAGAAGAGCGAAACCTTTTAAGATAGGTCCTGTAGTATTGGCCTAATGATGGTGAGTGATTTGCTTGTGTTCATTTTTGTGCTTAAGCTGCAAGTGTGATGAAGAGCCACAGAACTGTGAGAGTTGTCAGTGGCTGAACCTGTTAGAGCAAGTCAAGGGGAAGAGAGTCGTTAGGTTTTACGTTTTATTTCTGTCAAGGTGTGCACATACGCATGCATGTGTGGTGAGTGTGGGAGAGAGCTTTTAAAGGTAAGGACAAGGGAGAGCTGTGAAGCAGAAGAATGGAATATAAACATGAAAAGGAAAAAAAAAGATAAATGAGACAAATGTTAAGAGTTTCTGTTGCTGTTGAAGATATTTTAGATGGTGACTGTAGAATTCTCCACATTTATTGGCATGGAAGCAATCAAACAGTGTTGTAGGTATTGAAAGAGGGAGGAGGTGAATGGAAAAAGGAAAATTACAAATTTTTTAAGGTTTGCACCAAACAGACTTAACTAGTTTTGTAAGATACTGTATCTTGCACAATATTGGTTCTTTAAGGTGAACATTGCTTTGCAACAAGTATATGCAAATAACTGTAAGCATGTAATGATTTTTTCTAATATTTAGCAATAATTAAGCTATGTTTCTTTAGTGAATATTTTACTGTGTTGCAGATAATTCATTGCTGATTCTCAACATTTTGAATCTAAGTAATAGACATCTTGAACTAAAATGTCCCATAGGACTTGAGGCTAGTTACAGTAAAAAAAAACAAAGCAACTTTAAAATCTATGTATATAGATGTGTGCACACATGTATTAGTAAAAATAAAATATCATTATAATATTGCAAAGCCTTGGTAATTTTCAACAGCCTCAGCTTCTAATCTGAATACTTAGAAAAGTGAGTTGGGCAGACACATTATGACAGAACAAGTTGAAACTGGAGCAGGTTGTGGCTAACTTTCAGTGTCTCTGAAGTTACATCAGCAAACACAATCTGCACAGAGTCAGGGGCTGGCTGCAGCACTACCTTCACCTCTGGAACTTTCATTTCTGATGGTAGCTTGAGTCTGTGTGACTGTTAAGACTTGTAGACTGAAGTCAGTATTATACCCATACTGCCTTCTCTGGCACATAAAAGACAAACTTTTTGCCAATACTGGGTTGATCTTACTAGTTTTGGGGTTCTTGACATAAAGCAAAGCCATGTTCTGTGGACCCAGCACTCTCTTCTGTCTTTAAATCCAAGCTCTGTTTTGTCACTGCAGGGGGAAACACTGTATTTCACTGAGTCAGACTTGTGCAGAGACTCTGGGAGTTTTCTCTGCTTCCACCTTAGGTGCTGAGTGTCAATGTAGTCCATGATCTCAGAGCAAGAACCTAACTAACTTCTACTTCCAGCTCTCTGTGCTTGTCAGAATCCTTGAATCTTGGGGAGACATCCAGCCAGAAGAGATTGGGTCTGACTTGCAAATTCAACTTCAGCTGCTTTTGACAGCCATAAAGAAAAAATGTAGTAGGTTGAACCTACTCTTAGATGTGGTGTAGAGAAGGGCCACCCTCTTAGAGGGTGTAGAGAAGGGCCACCAAGATGATCAAAGCCCTGGAGCACCTCTGCTATGAAGACAGGCTGAGAGAGTTGGGGCTGTTCAGCCTAGAGAAGAGAAGGCTCTGGGCAGACCTTATAGCAGCCTTCCAGTACTTGAAAGGGGCCTATAGGAAAGCTGGGGAGGGGCTTTTCATCAGAGAAGATAGTGATAGGACAAGGGGTAATGGTTTTAAACTGAGAGAGGGGAGATTGAGGTTAGATATTAAGAAGAAATTCTTCACTGTAAGGGTGGTGAGGAGCTGCAATGGGTTGCCCAGGGAGGCTGTTGATGCCCCATTGCTGGAGGTTTTTAAGGCCAGGTTGGACGAGGTTTTGTGCAACCTGATCTAGTGGTAGGGTTCCTTGCTCATGGCAGGCAGGTTGGAACTTGATGATCTTTAAGGTCCCTTCCAACCTTAATGATTCTATTATTAGTCCTTTTGCTTACATGAAGCAAGAGCTGTCATAACGCAAGTGTCCTCTCCCGATTGCTAAAGGTTACAAAAAAGCTTTGTGAGGAAGACATACCTGTGGAAATCATCTGGAACAGACCATGTAGACCAACAGTCACACCACCATGACTAGAAGCAGAGTAAGTTCTTTGCTGCTGCTGCTTTTGGTAGAGCAGGGAAATAGGATGTTCATCATGAAACACTTCGGTGTGTGAAATTCACATCTTGGCCACATTTTAGATTTTTCCCCTCTGCTAAAGATTGGTGGCAGTACAGATGGTTTGTGTCCAGGGATATTTCTTTAAGCACTGGAAATTTCAGCCTTTGGTCAAATTGAGCGTTATTAAAGCTAAATAAATTTAATTCCAGTGTTGTTCTTCAGTTATTTATGTGTGCACCAATTCTATACATTTTGAAACTCTGCTAGTCTCACTTAGCACTTGAAGCAGTCTGTAGACCTGATGTTTCTTTCAATTTGGTTGTATGGTATTGGACCATAACTTCAGTGCTTTTTTTTAGCTGCAAAAGAGAAAATAGATTTGGTTTATATCACACAATATAGATTTCTAATTTGGAAAACACTAGAGTGGGAAAAGGGGAAGCAGAAATAAAACAGACTAACATCTTACTGTTAAGAATGCTTCAGTATAGGGTGGAGCTAAGAAAAACATATAATTCTACTCAAAGATGAAGGTTACATTTTGGGGCAGCAGACAAATATAGCTGAGGAGTCTGAGCACAATTCCTTGTAGTCTCACCATCCCCAGGTTAACTCTGTCACCGTCACAACAGTGTATGATCACGATGGTAAGTGACCAGAGGGTGAACAGTGAGGTGTCTGCTCAAGGGAATTATCTTGAGAATTGGCTTGTCTGCTTAAGAAGTTCAGATGGACTCGGTTAGCAATTGAGTTTCATCTTTTATTGTCCAGTGTAGAGGCATGTAAAGTTATGCAAATAAAGAGATGAGAGAGAGGAGAGCATGAACAGGCAGTCCTAGGTTTGTTTGTCCTAGGCTCTGAACTGCCCCTCGGGAATAGTATCCCAATGCTTTAGTGTAGTTCTGTGAAAGCTTCAGATCAAAGATTGAAAGTTATTAATAATGTTCTATTAAGAACATTAAGGATTTTTTTTAAAAAGAACAGAATGTGACTATTGCTGCTGTATAAAGTAGTGGTGGTGTCTACATTTTGAATACTTTGTTCTGTTTCTCCTTCATCTCTGGAAGCAGATAATGGAACAAGAAAAGGGATGGTAGAAGATGATCAAGATCAATCTGTGAATCACTCTGAGTGTTTTCTGTGCAAGAAACAGCTAATCTCCAGATTCTTCAGCTTAGAAAAGAGATGATGTCTGAGGATTGTTTGTGTCTTGTCCAATGCAGAAATGTGTGGAGGCAGGAGAAAGCATGAAGTGGAACTATTCAGTAATGAGTCTGAAAGACGTAGAAAGATGATGAGGAACCATACTTTTGGTCTGACACAGTATGTTCATTCTTATGTTTCTATTTAGAATAAACAAACAAAAAACGGACCCCTGCAAATTTCCAAGAGAAGAAGGAATTACACAGGTTTCTCAATCTCACCCAAGAACCACAGAGAAGACAGGAGTCAGTACGACAGTTTTAATCCTGGCCTTTAAAGCAAAATCCAGCCTTTTCAGAACAATTAAAGCATAATATTTCTGAATCTAATTAGAAATGTTTTTAAAGCTTTCTGTGAAATTCAGAGGGGTTTGATTTCCAGCTTTTTACAAATGGCAAGAAGCATTGTCTGACACTCAAAGTGCTTGGCTTTCAAGAAGCTGAAGTGTTGCTGTTGCCAACTGAGACTTTTTCTGCTGCAAGGACCTTCTGGGGAACCTCACTTTTCTGTGTAATTATTCTGAGGTTCAGTGGGGGAAGGAAGAAAGCAAATACTTTAATTAAACATTGCTAATCCCAAGTCTTGGTATCTTAATGTGTAGACTCTTTTGGTAAACTTTATCTTTGAGGCACTCAAAGGGTAGATGGCAGGAAGCATAGGGGAAGAAATAAGAAATCATTAGGCTTAGTCTATAGAAAACAGTTGTACAGTCTAGGTTTAGTAAGCCTCAGATTGGATGGAGGTCGGGCATTTTGTACCAAGGCCAAAACCACAGAAAGCTGTCTGGAATTTTGGTATTTATGCATGCAATTCAAGACCATGCCTAAAGAAACAATGAAGTTAGGATTTAACATTTCTCTTTCAGACTGAACCATTCCCCTTCAAATACGTGCACTAATATAGTGTTTACTGCTGTTTGTTACAAAAGTCTGATGAATACTTTTAGGGTAATTCTATATCAAAGCTTACTCCTAATTTCATCTTCTGAGTCAGTATTGATTCCTGCATGGATTCTTCATCTGCCAGTTCTAATGTTTGTAGGCATTTGCATTGTCAAGTAGCATGCAGCTACATGTACTGAAAGCTACAGGAAAGTTACTTCATTGTGGAAAGCTGTTTTTTTTGCTGTCTGTAGTGATTTTGATCCTTTCCTCTCGTCTTTCATTTTGTCCAAATCAAATAACGTTTGGTGAGTTCTCTGTTGCTGCTCATGGCCGTTCCAGTCATTCCTATGCAAAGCAGTGATCCCTGCTCATCTACTCACCTTCTTCAGCCTGTTGTGCTTTTCCTAGGCTTTTCCTAGTTGCATGCATGTTAATTGTTTTAGTCACCACTTTTGGTTTGGCCTTTCCTCAGCTTTTCAGCTTTCCTGGTATGTGTTTTGGTTTGGACTCCGCACAAAGTGCTTTCAGGACAAGGAATGACAAAACAAGCTGAGATCCTTCAGTGTGGAAGCAAAGCAGCTGGGGAGGAGATTTGTTGGAGATCTAGAAAATTGTGGACAAGGTGGATAATGGTTGAGTGTTCTGTATCTCTTGATAGAACTCAGAGGCTTGTGGGTGAGATAGGAGGAGGGAAGTGCAGAAAATCAAGGGAGGGAATTTGTTGGTCTGTGGGTTTCATGTTTGGGAATTCTTGCAGTGTAGGGAACGTCAAAAGTTTATGGACAGTAAAGGGGAACGCACAGGCTTGTGGGGAGGGAAAACCTGTTTATGGTTACTACTGAGAAAGTCTTAACATTCCAAACTTTTGAAATATGAAAGGAAGTTCTTGGTAAGTTTCACTGTATGCTTTGCCCTGTCCTTTTATTCTTCTCTGCACATCTTTTTTTTTTTGTTCGTTTTAGGGACATGATACTGCACTGGCAAGCTGGTTTTGGCTCATCACCATGCTGTTATTCTCTTTGTAGAACTTTGCAATTAAATAACTAAGGCTTTTAAGTATGAGCAAGCATGATTCTTCTTCTGAGTTCCTTTTATGACTCAAGTTTAACAAACTTGATCTGAGTTACTGTTACGGAAATCTTCAGGTCTAAAGCTGAAGTTTTGTGAATGTGTAAAAACTTTCTTCTATGGTCAGTGTGAAGGACTGACAGTTTTAGGTGTATGTTGCTGCCATTGTTTTTGTGGCAATATATTGCCTGGTTACTCTAGGCAAAGACTTGGGACTTCTTCAGCATAGAGTCATCATACAGTTTATGCTATATAGCTGGCATGTACTGAAATGGTAGCATATGCTGAAGAAAGAGCATAAAAATGCAGTACAGTGCTCCACAGTAATTCATTCCACTTATCCCAAGCATTTCCCATCTGTCAGGGCTTTGAAGAATGATGAAATAGATACCAAGCATTTAGAAGCAGATCATCGTAAAATGTGAAGGACAAAAGTGGATGGAAAGAACCCCTCATAAGTACCTGTTTAAACATGCACTGTGGTACTGGAAAGACCCCAGTGCATTCGCATTGTCCCCTGTTGGTAGGTTAATTTATTTGTGTGTTAGATTTTTCTCCACATACACCCATTGTAAGGTGAAAATCCATCTTGAGAATTTTTTCTTGCCTTGTCATTTCAAGCCAGGCATGTTTCTCAACTTTTGTTATGGACTGTGCCACAAATGTAAAAAACGCCAAAAAAAACAACAATCCACAACCAGACAAAAAAATCCCCTAAAAAAACAAACAAAGCAAACAAAACCATTCAAACAAAAAAACAGTGCAGAGCAAACTGCAGTTTCCATTCCTTATTTTCTGCTGTTGAGCACTGTAATTTGCATCCTAAGCATAATTACAGTTGTTCTGGATTTAGTTAATTCTGGCTTTGAACCTGAGATAGGTTGAAAGTGCAAAGGTGGATACAGATGTTCCATGTTTCTTCTTCCCAGCTTTATCAGTAAGGGATCCTTCTGTACTGTTCAGGCTTTAAAAATCGATTTGTCGATTATTGTAATAGATCTTATATGACTAATGAAACTTCCACAAGTTTTCCAAGTACCTGCCAGTTTGTCCCTTCTCTTTCCATTCTGTCTACTTTTAGAATGTGTGACTCCCTGACCCAGAAATACCATTTCCTAGAAGTTTACCTCTCACCAATAATAGCAGGAAAGAGTCTGCAGGGAGAACTATGAATCTAAATAATAACATTTATTATTTTTTTTTAGTGAACAGGTATGGGATTGTTGAGATGTTCACTTAATGAAAATGTCAAATCTTTTCTTCTTAAGAAAAGCAAGAGACTTGGAGGGGTTCCTGAGACAACATTCCTTAGGATGTGATTTTCCAGAGACCATAGCTGAAAAATCTGTACCAGCTAATTTCTGAGCTGTGGGTTAATCAGGCTTTTTTGATGTGTCTCTGCAGCACTTCGTAATCATGGAGAGACTAGTTTCCTCATTCAGAGCTCATTTCAAGGACATTGCTGAACAAATAATTGGCTTATTTGCTTTGCAGAGAGCATGAAGTGTAATGCCTGCTCTTTTAACATTTTAGAAGTTTGTCTCTTGGTCAATCTAGCCTATTTAGCTGTGAATTATTTATGATAGTGTTCTATGACTGTGGTCCATGCAGCTTGAATGACTTCTTAAAAAACCCAAATGTTGACACCTGCAAAGCAATAAAATGTCTGTAGGGATCGATGTCATGGTAATATAATGACTTTAAATGTACATGTTACCAAACAGAAGCAAAACTGATTGATTGGCTTGGAAGGAGAGGGAAGGAAGGTGAAATGAGGGACACCTGCACCCGAAGCCCAAGGACCAGAAGAGCTGACATTACCATGATTATTTTTTTGGTGTTGCAGACGATTCAAATGGTATTGTCCCTTACATCTTGATAAAATAATCTCCACTAAAAACAATTTTGAAGATAAATAACTAATCTACTCTGTGGAGTCCATCTGTTGTGGAATTTACAGAGGCACTAGCACTAGAAATACAGCTAATGACTGGTACAAGAACTGGCATTCTTCAAGATGACATGTGGTTTATGTGATGAAGAAATAAAAGGAATAATAGTTCCAAAAACTCTTGAGCTTAAGGCAGTGTATGAGGATAGCTGGAACTTGTGGGTGAACCAAATTAATCACCTGGGCAGTTTCCCAGTGCCCAGTCCTTTGAACACCTGCTTCAGTCTGCAGTGAAGTACAGCTCAAGATAATGCAGTATGAACAACCTTGGTTGAGAAGATAAGACACTCCTTTTGCATATGTTCATTTAACATAATAAATTGTTTTAGAAAGCTGAAAAAAAGAAACTTTAACACATCTGCAGAAATGCCACTGAGGTTTTTTCCTTTAAAAAAATAAAAATGCAGACGTATGCTGGTTCTGAGTCTATGGTTTTCTAAAGTAGGGAAAAAAAAAAGGGAAATAAAATATATTTGCAGATTACTTTATTCCACCATACACTTCTTTTCCTTTTATGAACAGGTAAGAAAAAAGGCACTGGTGACTTTCAAGATGAATATTTGTTGTGAGGTTTTCCGAGAATAATGAACAGGCAATGGACAACTGCCAAGGGAAGCTGTTAATTGGAGAGAGTATATTAAGTGCTAAGGCATGACTTTCTTTTCCTTGGTTGGCATTTAAGCCTGATAAAATCTGTCCTCCCGTGTTGCATGAGGGTGAGCTGACCAACTTCCTTAGAGCTAGACTCTGGTGTAATTGTAGAATAATTGTGTGGTGTTTTTCATATTTTTTAAAAATTTTTATTTTTTGTAAAAAGCATATTTAATGAGTTGGTGAATCTGGTAATGAAAGAAGAATAATGTAGTAATTTTAAGTGAAATTTTACTCTGATACTGAATTAAGTTGCCTTTTTTTCACTAGACTTGACTGAAATTTAGGATCTGTCTTCTAGTACTACACAGTGAAGTAAGCTGTAAGAGATACTAAATTGTCCCTGTGTCCTTTTACCTTGAGGTATAAGTTCCATAGTGTTGCTGTCTCTGCTTTATTCTGTTTTCCTAAGAAAAAGAGGCCTGTGTGACTGAACAAATTTTTTTTTTTCTTTCCACTTTAATTATGTTTAAGATCTTTACTTCCCTGACAAATATGATTTGAGCTCAGGCATCAGGTTTCAAAGTTAAATGAATCCTTATAAAATTTTGTTTAAAGGCAACACAATCTCCCACCCCCAAAACCAACATCCCCACAAAAACCCTTGGCAGGGAAGAGGAGTGTTACCAATATCTGTGAGCCAGGGAAAGGAATGGAATACTTTTTCCTTTGGAACACTGAAGTTTCTGAAATGTAAATCTGTAGGACTCTGCGTTTCATTGGCTCAATTGTTCATGGAGAGCTTGTGCTTGCTTTGTGTTTTCCAAACAAAGTATCTTTGAACAGGAAAGAATTTTCTATGTGATATTGCTATATATATATATATTTGTATTCAGCTCTGAGTTTTGCAAACTTTAGATTAGCAGCTAAAATGTTAAAATTAATGTTTCCTTTTCTGCACGCCGCTTTAAAAGGTATTAAGAAATCTAAAGCATGTGTCTCTACTATGGGATACAATTACTACGGAGGAGTCTGTCTTTCTATTGGTATTTTCATTTACCCAATACCATCAAACTGTTTAAGTTGAGGGGTGAATGATGTTGTTCACATACCTTGCTCTTGTAACAGAAATTCTAGCACAAACAGTGTTTGCCATTTTTGTCTTCAGAATGATTGAGGAGAGTGGGAAGAGGAGGAGGACAATGGCAGAGAAGAGACAGCTGTTCATGGAATTGAGTAAGTAAAAAATGTGAAGACATAATGTCATACTTATTCTTTACTGAGAGCATAATTGTGATAGTTTTACCAGAACATTTACATCTTGTTTCCACAAATCCATTGTCTTGTTTAGTGAAAAGCATCCTGGGTGCCGGTCAGGAGGAAAATGCAAGAGATGGGACACAAATGCCTAAAAAGTCATTCAATTCTAGGTTTTGTGAAGATCCTTTTTTGAGGAACATTAATATTTCTCATATATGACAATATCTGAAGTCAGTGGAAGACTATTAAAATAAATGACAGCAGACAGATCACCTTTTACCTTAAAAATAGATAATATTGCACCACAATGCTAGAGTGATCTAGGAAAAAAAAGTTTGTGGGATTGTTTTTTGTACAGGACCATTCTCTGAAAGAGAGGCTGTAATTGTTACTGGAAATCAAATGCCTGTCCAGAGATAACATAATGTAAAGGAATGAGACGTAGCCTTTTAAAAAGATATGTGCATTTAGAAGTAAAAGATTGTATGTTTGCACGATGTCATGTTACTTCACATCCCTATGGGAACACAGGTCTGAGCAAAACTCATAGGTTAGGCAGGCGTGTATTATAATTCCTGTAATATAGGCTGGTGTAGGTCTGTCTTACCACAAAAGTATATTAATGCTGTTTTGTTGAAAGAATTCCAGAGTAACATTCTTACTGTGCTATAAGAGTCTTACAATTTCAGGAGCAGTTTCATTCCTGGCTAACTCACATCTGCTTCCTCTCATCTGAGGCCTGTTTTGGATGCTATTTTCTCCACACCCTTCTGCCTTCCTTTGTGTTTGAGTTTATAGTCATGCCCTTTTTTGGCTTGTTAAATGTATGACACAAACTAAGGCCTGTAGTCTCCCTGCTGTACACCTCCTTTGCTGTTATTCTCTGCCTTGGTTCAGGTTTACTTGAGCAAAGGTGACTGAATTGTGTGTGATACTCTGGATGACATCTTATTACAGCCTTTTAAAATTACAAGAATACTTCTCCACTAGAAATTCTTTGACTGGTGCATCAGAATATTACATTTGTGTCATCACTTCAAAGTGTTGTAGCTGTCTGGTGATCACTTACTACAGAAATTGCCTTGCTAGTCTTTAGCTTTGGCTAAATTGTTAAAAATATTTTTAATTCTTCTGATTATCTTTATACATGGTCTCTCTTTTTGCGACTGTGGTTCTTGCTGTTTCTAATCAATGAAAGTGCTGGTGTGCAGACATTTTGAACTGCTTTTCTCTGTAGGACTCTTCAGAATATCACTATGGGAAATTTGAAGTCTTCAAGCTTCACCTGTCCTGTGGTGGAATATTTCACTATAAAAGTGAGAGCATAAATGTTTTCCTTTCTAGGCAAGCTTCATGCAAGAGTAGTTGTGCTTTCAGTCACCATTTGTTGTTGGTCAACATACAAATTTGCTGAAGTGGTTAGATGACTGCTCACGTGAAAGAATAGTAGACCTTGGCATTCATCCATGCTGGACATGCTGCCCACGGATGTGTGTGTTGGTTTTGTAGTACTTAGGGAGCTGTCAATAGGCAAGAAGTCTGTACAAGCTATTCTAATTTCTCTGAATATGGAGTATATCTCATGGAAGCATTTGAAGAAGATGGAGCCAGACTCTTTCAGCCCAGTGGCAGGATAGAAGGCATTGGGCACAAAATGAAGCACAGCAAATTCCATCAGAATGTGAGAAAAAACATTTTCACAGTGAGGGTGGCTGAGCACTGGGAGAGTTTTGCTGAATGAAGTTGTAGAGTCTCCCTCCTTGCAGTTATTCAGAAGTCAACTGAATACAGTCTTGGGCAAATGATTGTAACTGACCCTGCTTGAGCAGGAAGGTTGGACTTCGATGATCTGCAGCCTTCACTTCCAGCCTCAGCTATTCTGTGATTTCATAGAATTATAGAATGATTTGGGTTGGAAGGGACCTTAATGATCATCTAGATCAAACTACCCTGCATTGGCAGGGACACCTCCCACTAGACCAGCTTGCTCCAAGCCCCATCCAGCCTGGCCTTCAACACTGCCAGGGATGTTGCAGCCACAGCTGCTCTGGGCAACCTGGGCCAGTGTCTCACCACCCTCACAGCAAAGAATTTCCTCCTAACGTCTAATCTCAGTCTCTCCTCTTCCACTTTTATTCCATTACCCCATGTCCTCTCACTCCCTGTCCTTGTCAAAAGTCCCTCCCCAGCTTTGCTGGAGCCCCTTCAGGTACTGTAAGGTGCTCTAAGGTCTTCCCAGAGCCTTCTCTTCTCTGGGCTGAACAGCCCCAACTCTCTTAGCCTGTCTCCAGAGCAGAGCAGATCATCTCCATGGCCTCCTCTGGACTCGTTCCAACAGCTCCATGTCCTTCTTGTGTTGGGGGCTCCAGAACTGGACACAGTGTGTTAGGAGCTATATAGATTGTCTTGTTAAACACATTCCATAATATCTTCAGATAGTTTAGAAGAATGACCTTGTTTAAGCTTTTGTGGTAGTGCAACACAGGAGGAAAAGAACCAAAAATGGATGACTTTCTGCTTTTGTTTTTTCCGTGTAGCTCTTAAAGGACATAATATATACACACCTATATATTTTATATACATCTATATAAATATATTTTATATAGACAAAGTATTTTGGAAAGACTCACATCTGTGGGGGTGTGGTTTTGTGGTTTGGAAGGTAGAAGTGTGCACCCTAATTGAGAGTTTGGAATGAATATTGCACAGTAAATACAAAATGAGCTGTTTTGTTGCAGCCTTGGATCGGAAAACTCCAGCATACGTTACCTGGCCAAGTACTTTCCTGAAATACATCAGAGACTAGTTTTCTAAAGATGATCCTGTGAGATAATCCACTTCAGTTTGTTGCACCACACCCTCAAAAGCAGAATGCTCCTCAGATGTTGGCCAGTCTAGTGCCACTCTTAGGTGAGCTGTTGTGGGGAGCTTTGGCTTGGGAAATAACCCATCTCCTCACTCATCTGAGGAGAATCTCATGTTCCATGTTGGTGATGAAGAGAAATAATTCTTTTATGTCACTTTCAAGACACAATACATTGGTCTCTGAGAACACAGCTGCTTTGGCATCTGTGCAGCTGCTTTGGCATTGTATTTGCAAAATTGTAATGAAATATCTCAAAGACAAGAATAATTTCTTTCCTAAGTTTGCAACTGTGAGTCAGTGGGTCCATACACAAAGGTAATTCAAATGAGGTATTTGCAAGTTCATTTCTGAATTCAGAATGTGGAAGGAAGTAACTTGTCACCTTTGAGCAAGAACCCCCATATAGCACTCAGATGCCTTCTTCTGGAGGGTTTGTTTTTTTGTCTTTAAGTATCTTTGACAAGTCTGGATTCTGTAGGTCAGCGTTATCCTCTACTCATCTAGGCTGTGACTTTTGAGAGCACTATGAAAGACTGCAGCAGGTCTTGCTTTTATGTGCTCCCATGAGAACACAAGAGGCACAGGAGCCACGTGCATCCAAGCCAGTGCCCACGTGTGTCTGGGTTGTGTCAGACTGCACCTTAGATTGAGATTGATTATAGGATATAGCCACCAGTGCTGTCGAAATGGGAGTGGTTTAAAAGGCATTTTGGTTTATGATTAATGGGATGTTCAAGACTTGATTTGCTGGCTGCTTTTAAATTAAAATGGTCAATATTGGACTTTAAATCAGTATCATTTATCATCCCTGTATCATTTATCAGTCTAGGAGGTGCACAGGTCTGTTTGGCAGAGGGTTAACAGAACTTTCTGAAATTGCTCAAGTTTATAATATTCAGAGGAACTGCTGGAACTGGCAGATGTGGTACAGACTGGTGGTAGAGAATAGCATTCAGATCTTTCATGATGTGGCATTGTTTGAAGATACAATGCACATCTTGAAGTGGGCACGTGTTAGTGAAGATAAGTTGATTTTTTTACTTTTGTGCTTTTTCTTCTGCTTCTTACCTGTTTTGGATCTATTTGGGAGACCAAGTGCATGCTCTTGATGGGGCTGCAGTGCAGGACTACCAGCCCTCCTTTTGTTTGTCTCTTCTCATCTGTGTACATGTCTTCCAACAAGCGTGCAGTCCTCTTCCTTACCCACACACAACTTAATTCTTGCTTCCCTTTAAGGTACTCATACCAGTCTCAAACTCTGGTCATTTTATAATGCACTGTTGAAAACCACTGTACCATGAGATACCTGAGGAAAATCTTTGTCATGTTTCTATGACAAAGATGACGTATGTGAAGAAACACTCATACAATTTTTTAAGTAATTCTCTCAGATAAGCTGAATGTTACAGAGGAAAGAAAAACACAAACTTTTTTTTATTCATAGGAGCACAGAATTTCGATGTCATCAGACTTTCAACGTATCGAACAGCCTGTAAACTGCGGTTTGTACAAAAGAGATGTAATCGTAAGTTATAATTACTCTTTATCTTCAAAAATTTCTCCTGCATGGTTATTTCAAATATTCTGCTTGTGGGAATTTTAATCATAGCAAGAGTAAGCGAACATTTTATCAAACATGGTCGTGGTTATGTAAATTAAACAGATTTAAAATACATAATTAAAAAGAGGCAGCGGCCGTTCTGCAATACTCTTTAATAACTTCAGGCATTAAGGGCATGTAGCAACAGGACAAGGGGTGATGGTTTTAAACTGGAAGAGGTTTAGGTTAGACATTAGAAGGAAATTCTTTATTGTGAGGGTGGTGAGACACTGGAACAGGTTGTTCATGGAGGTTGTTGATGCCCCATTCCTGGCAGTGTTGAAGGCCAGGTTGGATGGGGCTTTGAGTGACCTGGTCAAGTGGACTAGATAATCTAGAGTGTTGGGACTAGATGATCTCTAAGGTCCCTTCCAACCCAAACCATTCTATGATTCTGTGATTTTATTCTTTAATGTTTCAAAAATTTAAAATGTGTGGGTCATCCTGACATATTCCAGTTGCCCTTAGTGTTGGATACCTGACAGCCAGGCACAGGTATGAGTTGGGTGGTGCATAATACAGTCACTAGCATAAAAATGAATCTGGTTGTGGTGGCATATATAAAATGTAGCAATCATAAAGAATTCTGTATGTTCATGTCATACTAGTCAGTGTAAGTTTTCTCATTCTCTTCCATGGTCCGTTGACCTTGGGTAACTCACTGAAGCAGCAATTAATCCAAAGGTGAACAGGTGATACTACTTGGCTTTCTGCTACCGGTGTTGCATTGAAAGCACCAGAAAAGGTTACACAGGAATAGGTCCCTCTACCCAGTACAGTGGGATTCGTGTGTGTCTGGGTGTGGGAGAGGACAGGGGACAGCTGAGAAGTCCTGTAGAGGACACGTGCAACTGCAAATTGTAGCTCCTCTGGCATGTGTCTGTCACTTGGGCCTCTTGCAGCAATACCTGCAGTGCCTTTAGTTTGATGGATGGTTCACAACTTTTTCATTCCTGTGGCAAAATGTTCATTTGTCTGTAATTCATGCTTTTGAATTAAAAATCTCTCTTAATAAGTAGAGAGGCATTTAGAAGTGCTAATTATAGTACAATGCACACCTTGCAACTAGTTCACTGGTGCTGTGCATATGTCTTGAGTGTGCCTTGACCATACATGTATGAATAGGTGAGGCAGTGTGTTTATGATCTTTGTCTGGACTACATGGTAATCCAGGGGCATGAGTTTGGTGCGAGTAGGTAGCTTGGTTCTTATCGTTGTGTGGTTTTTATGTGAGAAGTAGAAAGACAGATTTTATATAAGAAATGTCTAAGACCACACTCTTACTTCAGACCATTTTCATAAGTTAAGGAACAGAATAAAAAAGTTGTGAAGATAGCAAATAAGTCTGTCCTTTGTAACTGTTGGATCGTGCTCAGTTTCGGTTGGCGGGTTACTGTTGATCCTTAGATTTCTTCTGCCACTGTCATGTATAGCTTTCAAGCTTTGAAACATTTAAAAATAATATTTAATGTGGTTCTGCAGATCGCTGTCTGTGGCTTTGGAGAACTTTTTCTCTGCATTGTTAATACTTCTTAGATATGTGCTAAGATATAGCAGGGTAATTGAAGGAAATGCTTTGGAATTCTAGACCTGCATTTACAACATATTATGCTCTGGAGTTGGCAACTGGATCAACTGGAAACAGTCATAGTTTAACTGGAACATCAAGTTACTCCTTCAGTACTGCACTACTAGTCAGCATGAGGCTGTTCAAAATTATTGTAACCAATTTGTAGTGGATTTAGCATATGGCTGATGTCTTTCTCAAATGCAAATATCTACCTCTGCTAAAACACACACTGCATGATGATGGAAGATTGTTTTTCTCCTTTATTAGGTTTCTGTCAGAGCACCCAGATGTTGAAGGGTGGAGTAAAAAGCACACAAGGTGTCTGGGCACTGCTTTGTTACTTTTAACTAGCTGACATGAACTATGAGTATAAATATAAAGAGTGTCTCATATGGAATACAAATAAGTAACTTCTTTCCAAAATAACAGCTAACATAGTCTTCAGAAATAGTACCATGAAAGTAAGCTTGCATGCACTGTAGAATAGAAGTTAATTTTTTTTCCTTTATTTTTAGTTCATCTTGTTGATATCTGGAATATGATTGAAGCCTTCCGAGATAATGGCCTTAACACTTTGGATCATAACACAGAGATCAACGTGTCTCGACTAGAAACAATCATTTCATCCATCTACTACCAGCTAAACAAACGCCTTCCTTCTACTCACCAAATCAGTGTAGAGCAATCCATCAGCCTCCTCCTCAACTTCATGATAGCAGCATATGACAGGCTAGTAACTCCTCTAGTTGTATTCTTAAACTAATTTTCTCTTTTAGTTAGATGAATGCAGCCAACAACTGCATGAGTCTCTGGCAAACTGTCCGCATGCTATTTCTCAAGTTCATGAAATTGTGTGTTGCACACACATGCACCATGCACATATATATTTAATCTCACAGTAGTGCCTGCAGACATTTACATTGCCACAGCAGCAACACTTTGTCTTAAAAGTTGCTTTCGTAAGAAAGATGAGTTAGTGCCTTCTGGAACTTGCAGACTGCTGTAAGCCATGTATCTGAACGGAAGATGAAGCGAAACTGTGTTCCGCAGACTGTGATAGACTGTAATATTAACCTTGTAGTGGTATAGCACTGTTTTAAAAAGTGAAAGTGTTTTATTGAATCCTGATCAACACAACCATTTTATAATGCTACCTTGTTTTGACAGTCAGCTTGGATCCCATTCTAACATGCTGTGACCCCATAAAGGCTAATTCTCATTTCTTGGCGGAAGGAAGCTTGGTTTCTTGTTCAGGGTACTGTCCTTGTGTCCAGTTTCATGAGTTTCTTTCACAGCCTTTCACAGTTTGGGCTGCTGGTCTTCTTGAGTAGATGTGTCTCTGTAGGCTCTCTGAGTAGCAACTGCAAATCTTTCACTGTTGAGCATTTCTTTTTGTCTTCTCTTTCTCACAGTCAGCTATTATTTCAGTCTCATTTTTCTTCTGCTTTTGCCCTCTCCCCTAGCAGCAGAGAACTCTTTGTGGCCAGGAGGCTGTCACAAGACCGAGCAGTTTTACCCAAGAAATCTGCAGCTCTGAATATGCCAAATAGTTGTTCTGTTTGTAATGATTGGACTTTGATCCTTTCCTAATGTGACTTATTTTTGTCACCAAACAGAAGCTAGGCTTCCCCAAAATAAGTCCAAGACTTCAGAAAGACCCCTGTCTCACTTAGGGCAGATAAAAACAACACAAAGCTCAGAGCGGGAAGACTTTAATGACAAGAAAATCAAACGTCTTTTTCTGCTTAGGTATGATTTGGTATTAGTTGTAAGGTGAGTTGTAAGAATTAGCTGATGGGCTTAGTTATTCTGAGACTGATCATACTAGAAAATACAGAATTTTAAAATAGAAATTATCATGTTTTGAAGGGGCTGACTCAAAAGATCGATGCTTTAGTTAGAGATGTTTTTTTACCCACAGTGCCCCCAGTTCTGCAAGTTCTGCCTGTTCTGGAACTGCAGCAGCATGCTTGATCCCAGCCCAGTACAGCAGCTTCTCTTTAGCTTCCTCTGTCTGACACGTGGGATTGAGAGAGAAGCTGGGATGCTGTGCTGCTTTGTGTAGAGGGAGAACCAAAAATAAAAGGAGAGGCGGAGCTGAAGCTCCCTCTCCAGGAGTTCATCAACATGGCAGACATTTATTTAATAAAAAACCAAACCAAAACAACAAATACAGATCTGTGCTGGAATTGCATCATTGGGGTAGCTGTGTGGTACTTTGAATACATGATGTCCTGTAGTTTCTTACAATGTAGTGCTGGTGGTAGCATCACAAAGTTGTCACTATGCCACCAAACAGGTGCAGGAAGCAACATTTGACTAGATTTTGGCTGGAAATATTCAATTTAGAGTTTGTTAGATAAGCATGAAAAGCTCTCACAATGAGCACTTTGCAGGGACCCAAAGAACAACAGTGATCGTAGTGCAGAAACGGTGGCTCATACTGCATCGGTGGTGAGCTCGGAGGAGGAACAGCTGTGGCAAGATGGTCTTCACTGCCTTCTCACCCAGACCTTTGCAGAGGTATTTGGCAGTTTACTTCTGTCTGGTTTTCCCAGTAACCTCTCAAATGGTTGGACTTGAGCATCTGAAAGGACTTTTCCAACCGAAACGATTCCATGATTCTACTGTTATGGGGCTTTCTTGAGGCAGCTGAAGGAAGCCTCATGTACACAGGCTTACTCTTTTTTAAACAAGTCCCCCAGTTCTGTTTCCAATCCTGAAAACTCCTGCTTGTTACAGGAGTTTCAAAATAAGATTGAAAATGTTGCCCTTTTTCCTTTTGGTTGGGAGTTCAGCAGATCGAATAGCATTGGTTCAAACAGATTTTGGCGAGTTGCTCAATAACTACACCTCTGTCAGATTGCAGGGGAGGAGTTTGGGGCTTTTTCTTGATCAATAAACAGAATGTTAACAGAAGCAGGCCTGATATCTGAAGGCACCATGAGATACCTTTGAAAGGATAAGTTCGTGTCCTGTGAGGAGATACTGATGGCTTTAGTGAATTGTTTTTTTCTGGAAATTAATTCAGTGCTGACCTTTCTTTTGTGAGAAAATGCATGCCTATTAAAAAGAAAAGGAGAAGGGCAGCTGAGACTATAACTTAAGTAGGTTTGAATTACTAAGGTTTGCTTAGATAAAAGTGGAGGTCAAGGCTTGAAGAGGATGAATTTTTCAGACAGCCAATTTCAGATGTAGTCAAATCCAACATGGCTTGTTGTGTGGTTTTTTTTTTAGGGACTGCTAACTTAGTCCTTTGAGGAAGTTGTTTAAGAGAAATGACAGACAGAATAACTGAGATCTTCACCTTGTTAACTTTAAAGCCTTTATATGGCTTGAAATAGATACCTAACTTGTTTAGTTTTCTCCCTTTGTTTAGCTTTTCTAACAGTTAAAAGTGTACTGGGTATCAGGGAGGAGATGGCCATCAAATGGCCATTCCTCTTCCCAGACCTTCCTGCAGTTGTAGCTGTAGGAGAGATTGCCTCTCTAGGAGCATGAAATGTTACCAGAATATAGTATTTACGTATTCATGAGTATAAATGGGGAAAAAGTTGTTGCTTCTGTCATTCACGTTAGACCTAATCACCTCTTCAATACCATAAGCAAATAGTTGCTTTGAGTAATTCTACTCTTAACACTTTCCAAGTGGTAGTCATCCAAGTGCAAATATTAAATTCACATCTCGTTTCCACTGAGAAGTATTCTAGAGATTTTCTAGATACCTTCCAATACTCATAATGTATTTTCTCCATCATCGTATTTTCCATCACAGTGCAAATTATCTAATACATTTAATTACAGTTACTTGAATTTATTTTAATTATCTTTCTCCTTTTATATTACTTTAACTTCCTTGGTGGTTTATCAGTCTCTACCACTGTTGCTGTTTATAATTAAGGAGAATGATTCAGTACATTTTTGTTAGGCAATAAGTTGCTCATAATTCCAACAGCTTTTCCCCTTGTTTACACACATTTCTTTTGCCCTACACACCACTAAACAAACATTCAGCCAACTGCGTGTTAACAGTGGATTTATGCTGACATTGCTGCACTGTGGCTCTCTTAATGGCATATACTGAATGGCATCAGTTCTCTGATTCCTGTCTTTATTGTTATGAAAGACGAGAAATTCAGGAGACAGGGGTGGAGCATGTGTGCCTTCTGGGTCAGCACTAAGCTGGGAGAAACTGTTCCTGATACCAGCTGTGCTGTGCTTTAGCTCTTCTGTGTTTCTGGTGACTTTCTTCCCTCATGATTTCATCCTTATCTTCCTTTCTGGTAACAGAAATAGTACACGTAGCTGTTTCTACATTTCATACCTTGCTGAATGGGCTTTTTCCTTCTTTCCTTAGAGACAAATTAATTTTCTCTTGCTGATGCTAGAAAATAATTCCCCAAATGTGCCATCTGTTTTAACAGCACAGCAGCTGTATTAACTTACATTAGAATAAAACACTGTTCATGTTATTCCTGTTCTATGTGGTATATTCAGGATGATATACAGCTTCTTCATCAGCTATCAATTACTGTACTGGTTTTAGCATTAAATGTGTATTTGAACATATGATCAAGGAGAAAAATTTAAAGGAACTAACAAAAGGTGTAGCAGATGTAAAAATTAGATGTTTTACAGTGAACAAATGTACTTTAATGGAAAAAAAACACTTTTTCATAGGACAATAATGGGATGAACAAGACAAATGGTAGTCTTTATTGGTGCATTTTTCATAATTCTTCAAGAACATTTAAGACAAGACACTTGTTAACTCTTCCAATGTATTTAAAATGCTAGTTACCACTGGTTTATAGTTATGTTAAATTGGTTGTGCAGATCTTAGTGGCAAATTGCATTTATCTATTTTCTTCCTAGGTCACAAGTACATTTGTTACTTATCATTCTGCGTAGTCATTACTTCCATGTAATTTTTTTTCACAGTGAGGGCCATGGGAAGCTGACGGTGTTTTCAGTGAAAGCGATGTTAGCAACGATGTGTGGTGGTAAAATACTGGACAAACTAAGATGTAAGTATTTTCAAGGAAGTCAAAGCATTTTCTGAAATATTTTCTTTCTGTTATTTGCCCCTTTTTTACTGTGTTAGATTCTGAAAGCTGACTTCTTTTCTTATACAGCAGTCATTATACTGAGATGAAGCTTGCTCTAATAATGTGTTTGTTACCCATGCCATCTGCTGGCCATAACACATACTGAGTTTGCTACTGCATAGGCTTTACAAGTACATTTGTTTATTTTAAAATGCTTCAACACTTCTTTAAATATAAAACTTCATGTCAAATTTGTCTCCATTTCCCTTGTTTTGAGGATGTTGGGAGGATTCTGTGTATCATCTGCTTCATCTGAGGTGCTCTCCGCATCTTCTCGTTCTGCAGTTCCAGCTTCTCAGTTCTTGATTTTTAAATCCTTTTTAAATCTCTTATCATCAATCTTACTTCCATTCTTATTTGTTTCCATAAGCATTCTGCTGTATCAGTAGAGAATCAGTGATACCCATAAACATTGTTCTCGTCCTTTAGTAGTAATTCTTGTCCTGTCTTTCCCAGAGGCAAGGTGTACTGTTACAGGTGGTTTGTTTGGGTTTTTTCCATTTCCACCCTGAATTTTGGGAATTTAATCTTGCTGTCAATGCTAGCTTTTGCTGTTCAGGTCTTGTCATCTCTACCTTACCCTAAGTTTTCTTTATGAAAGTTAGCTATAATAATCCATTGTAAATAATTCCTTAGACTTTTTTACATCATTAAGTGTCTTTAATGTACTTGCTTTAGCACTAACAACATTAAATACTAGTGTGCTGACTTAAGTTACATGACAAGGTCTGAAAAATAGTGAGAAATCATTGCATGCACGTATTAGTATTAAGGCTGCACATGTTTCAGTATCAGGACATGCTGGGTTTTTGGTTTTTTTTATCTGGTAGCAACTAAAACTCTCCAATTAAAAACAAGGTGCAGGTGACTAAGGATTAGAGTTAAATAAAGGGAACATGCATATATGACAGAGATTATTTAAGACTTCTTATGCATTATTAACATATTGCCTCTAGAAAATATGCAAGATCAAATACGGGGTAAAAAAGATAGAGACTGTATCTCCTCAGAAAAAGATGACATTTTGGATTTAATTAGCATAAGATTTGAGGAGGTTGCAGTGGATGAGCAGTTGAACACAGGCCTGGGACAGAAAAGGAGCATTAGTTCTAGAATTAGCAAGAAAACACATCAAGCAATTGGCAGTGTGACCCTTTAGTGGAAAAGGCAATTAACCACTGCAATTAAATGTTATAAGAACCAGTAAATTTTTGATGTTTTTAGACAAAAACCGAGGTATCATTCTGGAAGTGACATTAAGCCTCAAGTTATTGATTCGGTAGGTTTACATAATGCTTGTTTTTCCTCATAGCATTTGAAGCTTCCTTTTTTCTTACTTTGTTGGCTCCTGTTTCCTTTGCCCCTCTAACTTTATAAAAATTCTTAACGGATGGTCATACACATTGGAGGAAAGATTTTTGACTATCACTGAATAGTGCTGCTGCTGATAGCTTTGTTATATTCTGGTTGTTGTGCCTTTTACTTCTTCTTTCTTGTATTTTATCAGCTGACTTTTAGTTTGCATTGTGCTGCTGAGATCTTTCCTCCAGTATCTACTGTTCTTTTTCTCTTGGTGCACTTCGCTTTGGATGTAAAGCATCATTTTCACAGAGCATGTGACTTGGTATTTGACATGTTTTGGACAGTAACACTTCTGCTTGTTTGTTTTTTAATTGAGTGTTAAAACTCAGCTCTTCTCTTTGCCTTTTCTGTATATCACACTGACTTCCCACCATATGATGTTTCTGGGCTAGTTCTTAGGACAGTACAAACTGTTGATCACGTCTATTTAAAACCTGGTTTTGATGAGGGTTTTGGGTTTTTTTTAATTGTTAGGTATAATACCTTAGGAGTCAACTGAGAAAGAAAAATGTCTTTATCTGTAACTGTAGCAGTAATGTTGATTTGCCACTACTTTGTAGGGTCAGGGGACTTCCTTCACATGCACCATCTTCTTGTGGGCACTCCTCTGTCCCTTCTGGATACTCCTCTGTCCCTTCATGCAATCATTATTGTCTCTACTTAGCTGGAAGGAAATGTGCAGGGTTGGACATAAAGAGAGTCTCAATTGCATGATAGCCAAAATCCCCTTTTCCTAGACAATTTTGTCTAACTTGAGATTTTAGGAGTACAGGAAATCTATGCAGTAGGGAAAAATTTGCTCTAAGACAAGATAGAATTAGGCTGTTGGTTTTTCAGACAAGGCCATAGGACAGGTTTCTGTGGGACATGGAGAAAATCTGAGATGAAGGATAGCTGGATCTTGCAAACCTCCTGACGGCAGGGGAGAGAAGGTGTCATGTTAGCAGAAGTTTCTGAGTATCACCAGAACTGAAGTAGTAAAATAGCTGAAGTATTAACTGCTGGTTATCTGAAAACTTTCTAAGGGGCAAAAGAAGGGGAAGAAGAAAAAGGCATGTGAAGTTTGGGAGGGGATGTGAGTAGCTGTGGGCCTGTATACCTGTATGCTCTAGGCAAGCTGTTTGTAATAAAGAATAGAATTAGCTAATGTATGGATAAGTGAGATTTTATTGTTGGGGAGAATGGCTTTTTTGAAGGGATACTTTATAAAACCATAGGGATTCTTTAAAGGTGGCAAAAGAAAAAAAGATAGGCAAAGGAGTTCTGGCTGATACAGACTGGATTTCTGAAAGGCATTCAGGGAGGTCCCTTATCAAACACTCAAAGACTTTTATAAGTTTGATGAAAGGGGTAGGTCTTTGTGCAGGTAGAAGATTGGCTAAAGGAATCAAAAAAGAGCAATAAAGATCCTTTATGTTCTATTGAGATCAGTGGATAGTGCTGGACCTAAACTGGTTTTGACACTGTCATAAACAATCTGGAAAAATGCAGTGAAAAGTGACAATTTGATACAATGTGAATCAGTGTAGTAAAAGCTAAAATAGACTGAAGAGTTGCAGTATGATCTGGCAATACTTGAGTAACTGAAATAAAATGGTAGGTGAAATTCAGTGTGAATATATGCAAAGTGGTGCATGCTGGAGGAGGGCACTGTAATCCTAACGTGATGCACAGAAAGGCGAGCTGAGAAGGTTACTGCTCAGATGAGAGATCTTGGAGCTATGCTTCTGTGAAGATGTTGACACTGTTTAGAAATGGCTAAAAAAGCATAGGAAATGTTACAGAGGAGAAGGGAGTGAAAAACAAAGGGGAGAGGTAAAGGCACTTATAAATCTGTGGTGCTTTGTGCTTTGAATGGTGCTGCTTTAGGTACCCCCAGGTGGTACTCTGCCCTTTCCAGTTCTGATACATCTTTTCTGAGAACAACAACAAAAATCATCAAAGGTAGAAGCTTTCAGTACAACAAACAACTAGACAGAGCAGGATTCTTCAACCTGGAAAAAAAATGGTGGTGAACAGATAGTGTTCTGGAAAATCATGAGCGATGTGTTGGTGGTGAAAACAGCTGTTCTTTGCCCTTCCAGCAGCTGAAATTAGTGACAGATTGAAACAGCCCAAACCAATACTTCTTAAAACTTTACCAAAGCACGTTGTTGGTATTGAACACACCACTCAATTACTCCTTGAACCAATTTCACTGAAGGCAAATTCATCAAAGGTTGCTGAATGCAAAGATACTCTCAGTGGGTGGAGGAATATTCTGGGGAACGTGCTTGCCTGAGCCATCTGCTCTTTGGATAAACAGACTTCTGATCTGATCTGCCTTAGCTGTTCTCACAGTCTTTATTTCTTCTTCTGAGAGATATGAATTTGCTGGGTTTTTGGTTTTTTATTTTGCTTTTCCTGTCTTTCCCACCTGTCTGGTTACTGACCCATTTCATCACTGAAGAACTTCTGTTTCCAGTTTACTTGTTCCCCTAATTCCACCCCCACTCCTGCACTGCCTCTGCTCCCTTGCCTAAGCAGGCTGTCTGCTCCAGCCCAGCTGGAACTTAAAGCTTTCTGGAAATCCTAGAAGTTGTAAATAATTTATTTTTTCCTCATAATTTATGTGAACAATAGGAACTTGGTCTCTGCACTTGCATATGTACAGGCTTATTCTTTTGAATGCTGAAAATATGAACAAAGGGAGTGTTTTTCAGTCCATAGAGTGTCTGGCAGCACATATGAAATGTGAGTTTTCCAGTGATATCACTTTGCTGTCTCTGGAAAAAGAGACAGATTTCCTGGGATACGATACTCCTTGCAAAGGAGTTCCTTTACATGGTGTGCAAGGTAGGGATTGTAAACCCAGCCTACTGTAATGAACTTCATTATTTTTGTCACAGCTTTTTAAGCCCAAGTAATGCCATATAAAAGTGTCAATTTTTGTGGATTTGGATGACTTCATTTTGGCATTAAAGTAGATTCAATGTGAAGTGATTACTGCTTCCTTCCATGTCATTTCTGTGAGTAAATTACAAACAGAACTTCAAGTTAATCAAGACTCCATCCTGCTTATTTTAAGGGCTGTCCAACTTCTCCAATGACTGACTCTACACGTGTGATGTTCTTGGCTCCCTCAAGCCCCAGCTCCTTTTTTCCACTCACTATCTGGCTCTGATAAGCTTTGAGTTCTTACTGATGTTCAGCCTAAAAAATTCATATAATGTGTGCTAAATACTAAGTTCCCCATAACAAAGGCCCTGAAAGTTAATCTTCCGTACTTAAACTAGCCTGACTGTGGTCCAGGTATGTTTTTTGGAGGAGTGGTGGTTGAAAGGGAATTGTTTTGGTCCTTATCAGTGGACCAAAGTAGTAGTAGTATTAGTAGTTATAATAATATTACTACTTGTAGTAGTAAAAAAATAAAAACACGAGTACGAGTAGTATAATAATGTAATAAAGTCATGTAATAACACATGATTTGTTGTCATATCACATCTATTCAAACTGAACAAGCTCTCTGGGCTGAAGACTTGTGTCTCTTCAGCCTTTCCTTACTGGAAAAGTGTTCCATCGTGCTAACCATCCTTGTAGCTCTCTGCAAAGCTCCCTTCAGTTTGTCTTTCATATTCTGTGATTCTGAACAGTCATCTGGTTCTGGGGGGTCCCAAAACTGGACACAGTACCTAGGAGAGGTCTTACAAGTGCTGAGTGGAGGAGGATAATCACTTCCCTCTACTAACTGAGCTCCTGCTTATACACCCCAGGATGCTGTTGGCCACCTTTGCTGCCAGAGCACGCTGTTGGCTCATGTTCAGCTTGTGACCTCAAAACTCACAAGGACCTTTCCAGCAGAGCTGCTCCGTGGCCAGGCAGTCCCCATCCTGGATCGCTGCTGGAGTCTCTTCCTTCCCAGAGGCAGGACTTTGCATTTGCCCTTTTTGAATGTCGTACAGTTCCTGCAGGGCCATTCCTCCAGGTCCTGCTGGATGGCAGCCCTTCCCCTCAAGGGTATCACCTGGTCCTTCCAATTTGTCATCATCTGCAGACTTGACAAGAGTGTACTCTGGCACCTCTCCCAGATCATCAATAGCTGTGTTGAGCAAGACACATCCCAGGACAGATTCCAGCAGTAGCCTTCAAGTAAATTTGACCCATTATCCACTACCCTCTGAGCCTGATCAGGCCAACCAGCTATTTGCTCATCTTGTTGTTCAACCATGCAGACTGCAGGTTGGATACTGGAGTGTTGCAGGGAAATAAAAAGTAAAAAGTCTTGCTCAAGTTGAGGTGAACAACACCTATAATTCAGTCATCTTTGCACAGAAAACAACCGAGTTGGTCAGGCGTGATTTAGCCCCAGTAGATCCATACTGATGGATCTCAGTCACTTTGTCTTATGTGTGCTCAGGAGTATGTGCCAAGATTAGCTCCATGATTTTCCCAGGAACTGAAGTGAGGCTGACTGGCCCTCTGTTTCCCTGAATTGTCCTTTTAACCTTAATACATACTTAAGATTAATGTAAAAAAACCTGCACACACACCACCCCCAAAAGCACAGTCAAATTAATTAATGTTAAATTTATTTTCTTGGCTTTTACTGATATTAAACCTGGTATTTAACAAACTTTTTATGAATTTGTGCAATAAAAATTCACAACTTAGTAGGAATGCTGAAATTTAGGATACACTCAAGGTCACAAGGCTAGAAAATGAGGGTGCCAGGTCTCTGTTGCTTTGCTTTTAACTTCATGGGAGAAATGGTGGAGCCTTCAGCTGGTGCTGTACAAAGCATCAGGCAAATGCCTTGACTGGAAATCACAGAACAGTCAGTTTTGGCATTTCCAAGCAGCTGAGAAGAGGCTCTTGAGGGAACTGTTGGGCAGGTTTAATGTGATAACATGAGTTTTAATGTAAATTCTAAGACAAAAATTTAAAAAAGGAAAAGATGAGTCACACAAAAATCATTTTATGTTGGGATCTTTGGAACTGAACAGTGTTTTCTGTGCTTCTAAATTTCTTATTCTCTCATAGCAGAGAATAAGTGGAGTAGCATGAAACTGAAATTTTATATCGAAATACAATACTTTGTCATCAGGAAACTGTTAGCACATGCTTCTTTTGTCCCTGAAGTGAGCTCTGGAGAAATTGCACTGTTAGCTGCTGTTTAGCTTGACATTTTCTCTTTGAGGGTAATTTACTTCCCTTCAAAAGGGCAGATGGCTATGTAATTGTGTCCTAGTAATCTTTATATTTTCCAATTTCACTGGTAATTTCCCATGTGGAAGTTTCACACGTAAATGAGTTCAACTTTGCTTTGACTATAAAAATCACTTTTTAATGACTGTAAGATACAGGCTACTAGGGCTTGGGGTTGTTTTTTGTTTTTGTTGTTTTTATTTACACTTGATATAGCCTGTTCTGTTTTAACTCATTTTCTATTTATTGCCATAGCTTTAATTAACTTTCTCCTTAAAATCATTTACATCTTAAATACTGTTGAGTTCAGATTAATAGACTGTATTTACCCAGAAGACTTCTGTCCTAGTTTAAATACAAATACTGTCATGTTCCTGTTGTGTTCTGCCAGTCCCATCTTGACAGATTTATTACTAGACCTGCAGTTTTGTGCATATGTCAGTTCTGGAGTGATTCTGTTCTGGAATGGATTAGGATTCTGGAAGTTTGGGTCTCTAATTAATTTTAGTTGTTCCCATAGTTCGTATTTGTGTGTATTTTGATCCTGACTTTTCTTCCACATTCAATTTTCAGGTTAAATTTAATTTTTCTGCTTGGCTTAATTTTCTAAAATACACTATTCCTTCCTGACTCCCATTTTTTTTCTTTTCTTTTTAAACAGTGCCCCCCCATTATTCCTCATATACCTTATAAAATAATTCAAAATTCAGCAAGGTCTTCAGACCTTCACTTCAATCTTGTCTGTTTAGCCAATTATACAAATTCTGGATAGCTTAATCACCCTTAACTTAGATATTTTTATAGACCTAGTTTTGATCCCTTAATTCCAGCTTATTGTCTGTAAACAAATAATTTTTTATTTATAATTATTGATGGTGTCTGAAGTAACCTCAAAGATGATTCAGTGGCTGTTCAGTGAAGAATTCCGGTATCTGTCACATCTTGGAAAATTTTAGGTCTTGCTGATATTAGTGCTCTTATTAGAGAAATCTTCCTTTATAGAGTAATTGGGCTCAGCAAGTTTATGAGAGACCGAGTTTTGCTGCTTGAGAGACTCTTCTTTTCCAAAGAGATTTTTTTATCTCAGGGCAGTTCTGCTTTGTCTGCATGCAGCTCCCCTAGTATTTTACATGGCAATATTTTCTTACAATGCCAGCTAGGCATCTTCTCCTATATTTTAACCTTTTCTGAGATGCAAGACCTGGGAGCTCTGAGTGGAAGGCATGAAATGGCTAGAGCAGTTGAGCCCTGTGTGGTAAGGGGATGGAGGGACTCCAGAGCAGGAGACTCAGGAGACATCCATCCACCCTTGTGCCTGTAGCTCGGAGCATGGCGTGGGTCTGAAAATACTGGAATGCTGCCCTTCTCCTGCCACCTCCTGGGGCCCTCCCTACTTTTCATTTTCCAAATATACACAAAATAGCTGAACACCTTTCTCCATCTGCTTTTTTCTTTTTCAGAGATACATTTAGCCCCACATTGCTAATAAAAAAGCATACCTTGTCTCATCACAAACATTTTTCTTGCATAGGGACAAAGGTTCATAGTCTAACTCTTCAGGGTGCACAGCATCTCTGAGATAAGATCAGATATAAGATTAAAACAAATTTCCTCTTCTCCATCCACTCAGCTGAGTGGTTCATGGGTTTAGCCTGGGAGCTGGAGGTCACTGCACCCCAGTTTCTCAATGCTTCCCTTCTCTCCTAATGCTGTGTCACTTCAACATGCCCAGACATGCACCAGATGTACTCAGAGTATTGACTTTGTGATTCTTACGACTTCTTAATTCTAGGAGACTTCTCAAAGGATTTTATGTAGTGTTATTTTGAAGGTGTAAACTCAAAGTTGTTACTTTTATAATGTCTCCAAGCTTCTGCTTTCTTGCTGTTACAGTTGATACACTGGCAAAATCTTTTCTCAAGACTGGGTGAGGTAGTATGGAGGAAGTGGGAAGACTTATATCATAGCATGTTCAGATATGTTCATTGATATATTTTATCTTGATGGCAAGTGATGAGAAATTATGTTAATAATGAAATGGTTTAAATGGGTTGAAATACTTTTTCTTTTGTTGTAAGCAAATATTTACTATAGGGTTTTATTTTTTTACAGATATTTTCTCTCAAATATCAGACTCAAATGGACTAATGATATTTACAAAATTTGATCAGTTTTTGAAAGAAGTTCTAAAACTCCCAACAGCTGTGTTTGAGGGGCCTTCTTTTGGATACACGGAGCATTCTGTACGGACCTGTTTCCCACAACAAGTAAGAGTTAACAAACCAGGATTGTTGCATTCCTTGTTCATGTAGTGCTTTCTTCTAAAAGCAGTCCACTGGCTGCTTTGGTTGGGGTTGGTATGGGGGCTGGAGGGTGGGGGGTTGGTAATATACACTATACAACCTAAGCAGTGTTAAGAAACTCTGAACAATTTTTAAAAGTATGTCTAGGGCTTAGGCAGTGAAAGGATTTTCCACAATTTTAAGTTGTTCCCCCTCCTTGGAGGGAAATTCCTGTTTCCCTTCATCCATCAGGCACACAGTGTGGATGACCTATTTAATTTCTAAAACATGAGACACAGCATTTCCACTTGATTATTTTTTTAAGCTTTCTCAGTGTGTTAAAAGTATCAGTTTCAACAAATCCCTTGCTAGTTGATTAGCTCTGTACAAAATAAATACATTTTGTACAATTTCTTTTTTATTCAAATTCACTGTTGTGGTTATTGGTATAGCTGTTTTTTCCAAAATATTTCCATGACATGTAATGTTTGGAGTAGACGTTGTAGTAATGATCTTAAAAGACCTTTTTATCATACATTTTAGATGTAATTTAATGGTTCCAAGGATTTGTTTCTAATTTAAGATAATGTAAGTAGTATAAATAATCCTTAAATCAACTGTACACATGAACCTAGATAATCTTAGGCCTAAAATTAGACTCTGGTCGTGGTTATGTTCTGGAAGAAATATTTCTGAAGATTTAGAATTTATGGTCATTTTGCTAAATTTAAGGTAATTAGCCATTAGTGTATTTGAAATACAACATGGCAGGAAACAGCCTTTGATTTAGGAAGCAATGAGGGCTCCAGCCAATCTGTGAGTTCCTGAGGACAGAGTTTTATTCTACTAATAATGTAATTAATAAATTATTGGTTATTTTTCTGTTTCCATACTGGCCGAGGCATTTGTGGGCCATTCATAGTTCCCACAAATGTTACCCTTTCTGTTGTGCCAGTGCAAGCTGTTTGTGTAGGGAAACTGATCCCAGCAAATCAAGTTTCCCGTACGTAGCATTGCCATTGAGTGCAAAACCTCAGCTTCACTTTGGAGCTATAAAGTCAGACTTGGGATTCTAAGCTCTATGTGCCCTTTTTGTTGTCTGCAGTGAGAATGGGGATGGGTTTTTCTTCTGTTCAGAAGCTGGGACTCTGGAAGTGCTTAGTTCCCTCTTACCCATGAACAGGGGCTAGTGCAGCTAGCAAGCAGGGCCAGGACAGGGATCGTTCCTTGTACTCAGCACTGGTGAGGCTTCACCTCGAATCCTGAGCCCCTCACAACAAGAAGGACATTGAGGAGCTGGAGCGTGTCCAGAGAAGGCAACGGAGCTGGGGAAGGGTCTGGAGCCCAAGTGTGATGAGGAGCAGCTGAGGGAACTGGGGATGTTCAGCCTGGGGAAAAGGAGGCTGAGGGGAGACCTTCTCATTCCCTACAGCTGCCTGAAAGGAGGTTGAAGGTGGGGGGTTTGATCTCTTCTCCCAAGGAGCAAGCGTCAGGACACAGCCTCAAGTTGTGTCAAGGGAGGTCTAGGTTGAATATTGGGAACAATTTCTTCATGACAAGGGTTTCAGGCCCAGGCTGCCCAGGGCAGTGGTGGAGGCCTTGTCTTTGGAGGGATTTCAAAGGTGTGCAGATGTGATGCTGAGGGACATGGCTTAGTGGTGGCCTTGGCAATGGTGGGTAATGGTTGGACTTGATGATCTTAAAGATCTTTTCCAACCTAAATGGTTTTACCATTCTGTCATTTGCACGTGTTGCCTGCAGCATGTTTTAGCTCTCTGGCTTTGGCTCCAGTCAACAAGAAGGCTAATTCTTTATTTTGATTCACTTTTAGAAATCCCTTTGCTCTAATTTTATTCAGCAAAACAGAATCCCTAGTGGTTTGTAGAGAGTGGTAATGTTTTTTAAATAATTCAGATATATACTCTACCCCGAGATAGTGCTTTCATTTGTTTGAAAACATTGAAACAAAGTTCCTGGGAAGTAGATAGATAATCTGTCTTAGATTAATTTCATTTTTTATGCCTCCCAGATTTCAAAGTAAGCTTCCCAGAGGTACTTCTATGATACTCTCCTGTTACAGCCTATCCTTTTGTTGAAATTCTTTCCAGATGGCATTGGTAAGCTGTGGGGATTCAGACTTGGACTTCACATGACAGACATGTAAGCTACATCTGTAGTAGATAACTAAACAGTGCCTTGAGCTCTTCTGAGGTCCTAAGGCCAATTGGAATAGTCTAGCCACACCCATGCTATTAAACTCTTATTCCCTCAAGCAGGGTGGTTACATGGAAACTGTTTATTAAAAAATGATTCCTCGTTGATATTAACACCTGATCTGGATGTTGGAATAATTTGGGAGAGTGAGTGGTTAAACCACCCAGACACACATTTAATAACAGACACACATTTAATAACATAAAAGCTCACAGGATTGAGTTTTAGTGCCAGGAACATTCCCTGGTGTTACTTAAACTACCAAGAACCAAATCCTTTCTGGCCAGCTGTGGTTCCTGGCTGTCCATGGAGGTCCTGTTTCTGGGAGGCACTTCTTTGAGGTGCAAAAGACTAATAATTTACTGCTGTCAGAGTGGTGAAAAGGCAGACAGATGAAGAAATGTTAGTGGTTTTCTACAGTCCACAACTCTGTTTCATTTCTTGGGTCACAGATGGAATAATTCAAATTTGTTGCCCAAGCAAAATTAAGTTTATTGGGATGCTTTTGGCAAAAGCTGTGCTCTTTGTGATGGCTTCCAGATGTATCAAGAGCTTCCAGTAATAATTTACTATTCTAGGTCAAGTGGGGGCTTCCCCAGATATAAGATACCATGTCATACTTTTATTAAGACTTTTGTTCACTTGGCTGCAGTCCATCTATTTGTTATAGTGATGTTGTATTACCATGACATTCCTTGCCTTAGAATCTTTCTGTGTTTATGGCACAACCTGTTCTGTCATTGCAGAGGTGTGTCCATTTTGTATCTCATTTACAGAGCAATTTAAGTGCTGTGTTTCTACTGAGCTAAGAAGTTTACTTCAGACACTTGGGAGCCAGGAACTTGTCTTCTGTAGAGTCAAACTGCACGCTGTTCTTTTGAAACTCAGCAGCACAACCTATACCAGCAGAACTGGTATATCCCAACACAAGAGGGACATGGAGTGCTTGGAGCAAGTCCAGAGGAGGCCACCGAGATGATCCAAGGGCTGGAGCAGCTCCTGCTCTGGAGACAGGCTGAGAGCTGGGGTTGTTCAGCCTAGAGAAGAGAAGGCTCTGGGGAAACCTTAGAGCACCTTCCAGGACCTGAAGGGGCTACAGGAAAGCTGGGGAGGGACTTTTGACAAGGGTGTGGAGTGACAGGATGAGGGGGAATTGCTTTATATTGAAAGAGGGGAGATTGAGAGGACATCTTAGGAAGAAATTCTTTGCTGTGAGGTTGGTGAGACACTGGCCCAGGTTGCCCAGAGCAGCTGTGGCTGCCCCATCCCTGGCAGTGTTGAAGGCCAGGTTGGATGGGGCGTGGAGCAAGCTGGTCAAGTGGGAGGTATCCTTGTCCATGGCAGGGCATAGGAATTAAATGGTCTTTGAGGTCCCTCCCAATCCAAACTAGTCTGGGATTTTATGGCTAGATAGGTGTTGATTTGTGCATGTATTACACAAAATATTTGCTAAAGCATTGGCTGACTTGGGCCTCATGGATGGTATAGTTGGCTGATAGCTGAACTGACTGCACAAGTGTCAGAAGGATGGTCGGGATGTTCAGTCTTGTTAAAGTAATAGGATATATTTATTAAGCACAGGATGGTTCTGTGTATGAAGGATAGTGCAGATATACTCTGATGGAGCTGCAGTTTAAGCACAATACGTAGGACAGTTAGAGATACAGCTGGGCTCTAGTACACAGCTGCTTAGATCGGTGTAACTTGTTTTGATCACTGTAGAGTTAAAAGTCACATATCTTTATGTTGGCTCAGGGGATGTGATTTTTTTGCCAGTATTTTGTGGGGAAATATATGCATTAACATCTTGTTGGAACAAGCATGTTGGCAGTGTAACAATATACTTGGCTGAGTTTTTGCTATTGAAGCAAGCCTGTGGTATTCTTCTAAATGTAAAAATAGCATTGGTACAACCTGACTGCACCCACCTGCAAGGAGATCTGAGGCTTCAAAGCTATTAAGATAAGAAGGTATGCTAACAGCAATTGGTAAAAACAGTTCTTGCAATAGGATAGAGAGTAAGCAGGTGATTACAGAAAGTAATCTGTGCAAAAATGTGTTTGTCCTCCTAGGGAGAATCTGACCCTCATGACTGGTTGTACCTTCACATCTGCCAATTTTCAGATAATGTTCTTGGAGTTTCAAATCTGCTGGCAGATTATTTGGTGGTTGTTTTTGTCACAAATGGTGACTGATCAATGTTATTGTGGTTGCTCCGTGGTTGGGTTCTGAACCCAGTAGGAAATGTTAGACTAGCTACAAGAATGGGCTTTATCTAGGCTTCTTCTCTGACACATTAATTATTTCCAGGAGGAGGAGGCTGCTGTTTGCTTTCCTGTCAACTCAACCATTACCGACATTACCGGTGCCCAGACAGACAAGATGTAGTACTGACAATGCCATGTCATTCTTTTTGATCAATTGATTGAAAAATACCCTGCCTGAATCAGTGAAGAAAACCCCCAAAGCCTGTGTGTGCCCCTGCTGCCCTCTTGTGAGCTACGTGGAAGTTGCATCACTCCATTCACAGGCTTTGGTAACTTGTAAGGTTCTCACTGCTTAAAGGAACAATTTTTTGTCTTTGGGGAACATCCTTGTCCATAGCAGACAGAAGCTCTCCTGTTAGGTTGAGGTTCTTCTGCCACCGTGTGTATCATATATCACTGTCTAATTATAGAGTCACAGAATCCCAGGTTGGTTTTTTATTGGAAGGGACATGGACATTTAAGTGTCATCTAGTCCAACTCCCTTGCCAGGGGCAGGGACACCTTCCACTAGACCAGATTGCTCCATGCCCCATCCGACCTGGCCTTGAGCACTTCCAGGGAGGGGGCAGCCACAATGTCTCTGGGCAACCTGTGGCCGGGATTTTGTGATGGACCATATCAAAGGCTTTACAGAAGTCCAGGTATATGTCATCCATAGCTCTTGTACACTGATGCAGCCACATCACAGAAGGCCACTAGGTTAGTCAGGTATGAATAGCACTTCGTGAAGCCATGCTGGCTATCTCCAGCCAGCTTCCTGTGTTCTTTATTTTTGACATATTTTTCCAGAGGACTTACTCCAGGATCTCAACAGGCATGGAGGTGGGGCTGACTGGTAGTTCCCAGGGTCCTCCTCGTTATATTTTAAAAGAATGGGTGTGATGTCAAATGGATCCTGAGTCTCATCTCCAGAAAACTTGTCTCTCAGCAGTATTTATTGTCTGTAATAATCTTTGAAACAAGATGAGAGATGAGAGCCAAGTCAAAGTTGGGAACCCTAGAGGCATATTTCTACCATTGTGCAGTACATATGTAAGTTTCTGTCAAGGGTTGAAATACACAATCTGCACATCAGTTACGGGCAATGCTGCCATTTAACGTCCTCAGTACAGCACTTGCTGGTCACGCGAGCGTGCCATGGTCAGTTAATTCCCAGTTAAAAACTGGGGGGCTTGGTTCGGCATATTTAGTGTTGGCCTTGCTGAGATGTGCATTTGTTGAAATATGCTGAGTTTCTTCACCCCCGAGGAGAGGGGGAGGCAGGGTGTTTTATTTATATCCCAAAGGATGGCTTGGCTTGGCTTTGTGATGGAGTGAAGGATGGGATTGCCAGGCAAGATCCGGGCATTCGTCTTGTCCAGGTAGTGCCTCTGATGTCGTGGCAGGCAAAGGAAATTCTTGGCTGGCCTCCCTTGTAGCAGCAGTTAGCTATTTTTTTTTACTAAGCAAGGAGGCTGGAACAAGGACACCCTATAGATTTGGAAGAAGTAAGATTAAATATTTCTTAGAATTTTCCTTACTGCTAGCTGGGATAGATAATTATAATTCCATACTATCTCTCCAGGGTGGTTAGCCACTGATGACAGAAGTAACCATGCTTTGAAGGTAAACCTTCTCTTTAGTTAAACTAACTAACTAACAAAACAAAACCAAACAAACCCAAACAAATCACAGCCAAAAACAAAGCCCAAACAAAAAACACTTCAATTTTGGGGATGATAGTTGCAAGTGAAAGCTACAATTAATTTCACAGCTCCTAGAAAACCAGCTTTTCCTCTAGCACTGCTCACCCTCCCTGTGTGGATGCTTTTTGGAGTAACATTGCCATATGCTAAGGTGAGAAAAAAAAGTGCCATCTGAGCAGCTGGTCTGCTGCCTGTGAGAAGTTCTTAAGCATCTAGCTTGTTGTATGCAAAAGCCAACATACTCTTTCTTTGTATCCATAATAGACTTAGCTGTTTTTCTTACTGGTTATCTCCATCTGTTTGTATTTGCAGCAGAAGTTTTCTCTTGCTCACTTGAATTCGAAACCTTAGAAAATATTACTCTTTAACATGCCTAACTTCCTTCTAATGATTTCATGTCCTTTTTTCTTGACAATTTTTTAACAGCTTTGTTGCCCCCTTGTCTTTTTTTTTCTTATTTTGCCATTTCAAAAAAAATAATTTAGCATATGAATCATGTATGGAGACTAGTTGTAATTACCTGTAATCTTTTGGTGTGTGTCTACTTTTTTCAGTGTTGTCTGCATGTTTGAAATACTGTTTTCTACATTGTTAAATAACCTCTGCTCACATTTGTTATATTGTTCTTCAAAATAAGAATCTTTAACTGCAACTTAGGAACCAAACCTGACTAAGTTCTCTATTTCGTGGAGTTTTCTGTTGAACTGTTTATCGCTTATTTTTGTATTATTATATTGTGCCTATACTAATACCTTATTAAATCCCTAATACAGATTGGAACTCCCTGAGCAAAGAAGATTGTGATTTTTATCTCTTTATAGCCTGTTAAATATTCCTGCTAGACAAAAATTGAGTAATAGAATTTTTTAATTTTTTTTTTTTTTAAGGCTGAAGTAGGTTTTGGTATATAAAATGGAAATTTTTCTTGTAATTAAGTTGCATCTCTTTTTTTCTTTGCAGAAAAAGATCATGCTAAACATGTTTTTAGACACATTGATGGCTGATCCACCTCCTCAGTGCCTTGTGTGGCTGCCTCTTGTGCACAGACTTGCCCATGTTGAAAATGGTAAATGGAATATTTTCTTGTTTGAAACATCTGGTCAGAGCAGGGTTTATGTTCAACATATGTAAATATTCTGTCCTTTCTCACGTAACAAAGCACTTAAGGACTTAATCATTCCCACTGTAACAGGCTCAGTCCCAGAGCATTTATGGCCAGACTTTTGTTGGAGGGAGAACACTTCTGGGCTGAAGACTGATTCTTTATGAAATCAGCAACAATGCACAAGATGAGTTAGAGTTCAAGCTTCTCTAGTGGTGGAAGATGAAAAAACAAGCAGCAGAACAATATTCTCTAAATGGTCATGTTTATTCTGAAAGTTTCAGAAAACATAACTTGAACTGTGCTTTATCATGCACTTTCAAGTGCTATCTCCAAGATCCTGGTACCCATTCAGACATGTCTTGAGTAGAAGTCACTTCAGTGCTCACTACAGGAGGTAAACGCTGAGCTCCTCTCACTTCCAGACCTTCTCTTAGCTAAAATGTCCTGGGTTTACTACCTATGGAAAGTATTTAAGGAGCAATAAGGAATGGAAAAACTAAACATTAACACTGAGAAGGAGTGATGAAACTCATCTGGCTGAGAGAGTGTTTTGGAGTTCAGGGAAGCAAAAAGGTTTCCTGCAGAAGGTTGTATAAATATATCAAAACTATTAGTTGTCTTTAGTGGGGAAAAAAAGGTGGTGTGTTTAATTATTGTACAGTTGCACACAGGGTACGTGTATCCTCTTTTGTTTGAGAATTCTAGAGGAAAAAAAACACTCATACATTAAACTTCATAATTTGTTTCCTTCTCCACGGAGTAAAATCATGTCATCATCCTTCAAAACCCCTGCCCTGATAGTTGTTAACCCCTCTTCTGCTTAATGCATTAATGCTCATTTCAAGGTGTACAGACTTCTTTTCAAGATGCAGCCAGATCAACTCTAAACTCCTGTTTCTGCCTGGCTGTTTGCGGGCACAGCTTGGCAGTCTGTTTCTAAGTTTTCACAATTTATATTCCATTCTCTGTTTCTTGACATTTATGCCTGTGACATGGTTAAGTACTGCTGTGATTTTCATATGCTGTTTCTTGGCATTTGTTTCATTGTCTTCTCTCGAGCCTCTTGCAAAGCATCTCTGGTTGTGAATTGAATACTGCAGCTCCAATCTTGTTCACTGCAGAACACAGGCAGATTAAACAGGCCTTTTCTTTATTGCAACAGAAGATAAGGTGAATTTCCCAATTGCTCTACATGTCTACAGACATCTCCTGAAAACTGTGTGTCTCATTAAAAAAAAATAATAAAAAATTAATTTTGAGGGGAGCAATTTCATGGAAACACATCTTATAAGGAAAACATACAAAAAAGGTGGGGAGGTTGGTTTAGTTAAAATTTAGGTAAACTACAGTGCTGCAGTGTCTTTCCTGTCCTTATCTAACAGGTTGCATTAATAGAAGGACAGCAGTGACTTTTTGCTTTCTTCTTCCTCCGTCCTCTTACCCTTTTGTCATCTCATGCTTCAAGAAAAGCAATGAGAGTGGAATAAATAAGGTAAGGAAACAGGCAGTAAAAATGTTCCTGTGAATTGCAGGTCAGGATAGAATTGCACAGAGCTGCTTAGGCAAGGGTAAAATGTTTTCACAGGGGTGAAATGATGGAAAGATCTGGAGATAGTCCATAATCTGATCTTTTTTGTGCTTGAAAGTACCAGGAAGAAATTACCAGATACCCAGAATAATACATCCGTATAGATTAGTCCATGCATTCCTGTATTATCTGACAGCTTCTGTTGTCCTTCTTGTGGCATGTGGCTGCTCTAGGATACACAGATCCAAACCTAACCATGTTTGTTGGGAGCAGCTGTACATGTCCCTTTTTCTGATGCTTTCTTCCAGGAAGCCAGAGATTCTTCCCATTCATCTGTTCTGCCAACCAGTATCCAGGCTTAATCCTGTGTTACACGTAGGAGTCTTGCTACACGTAGGTTCAGCATTCAAATAACTTGATAGGATAACTTTGAAAGTTTGTGACATTAAAATGATGTTTCTAATTCTTCTGCAACTACCTCCCAAGCTGCTTGCTGAATTATGTTACCATCAATAATTCATGCCAGTGCTCTTGCCCTCTAAAGTTACTACATTTTTTTATTCCTCAGAAACTTTTATTCTGTTGCAAGTGGTATTTTTGCTCCAGAGTTAGGCAGCAGTTCCTCTCTTTAAATGTCAATGAGAAATCATAGCAGCTGATGCACAGAGGCTGGGTTATGTCCTTACAGTAGAAGAAGTTAAGGGATGCTCAAATGTTGGGGGCCTGACTATGGGAAGGGAAAACCAGCAAATGTGAAGGACAGAGACAGTAGAAGGAATAAGCTTGGGATTACTGACATATGTGATAGGAAAAGAAATGTCACAGACAGCTCTGATTACAGATGTACCTGCTAAGGAAAAAAGCAAGCCAGAAGCTTTTGTAGTTTGAAGTCTGGAACAGGACATATGCAAGAGTTCACTGATGCTCTGGATTGAGTATCTTCTATTAAATGGTCATTTTCAAAGTTTAGGCAGAAGGGGGAAGATGTGAAGCATGTGCTGACCATGGCTACTGCTGTGGATTGTGACTAAATAATGTGAAATTACTTAGTAAAGGTTATGTATGTTTAGTATCTGCATATATTAAAAAAAAAACACCATTGTTTTTGTTTAAATAAATGTTTGTAGGAGGTTACAGGAATTCCTGTCTCCTTTCAATTGAAAACTTTTCCAGAACGTAGGCAAAAACATGAAAGAAACAGAGATCAATGCTGATATAAAGCCGGATCATCTTTTATTTGGGAAGGGTGGTATGTTGTACATATGAAGGCCTTACGAGCCAGCCCAAACCAGTCCTCTGGTTTGGAGGAAAGAATTGGCCCCAAAGACTCACTAATCCTCATCTCTTGCTTGATAATGGGCTCCTGCTCTGACTGCCCACTTCTGTGAGACATTGCCTCTAATTCTGAGAGTCATTCAGCGTGGCCTGTAGGACTCCTCTGCCCCAGGACTGGCACAGTGGGAACATCAGCACTGGATAGGGTAGGAATTTACATCTCCCAGTGGTGATTCGGAGCTGAAATCTGAGACGTGAGGTTCCCAGACAACACACTGAAGTTGTTTCATAGTGCTCCACAATTATTAAAGGGTTGAAGTTGTGAATGTTGATTAGGGCCCTTAATTAATTTAGTACAGTCAGGTTTTAAATGTTAAGCTCCAGCTGGCCCTGAGGTCTCAGCATGATGTGACAGGTTCTCTCAGGTTTCAACTAAAACCAGCATCAGTCACAACTGGGAGAGTAATGCTGATATCCACCCAGATGCTGGCACTTACTTTACTGAGGTTGCCACCAAAGGTCTCTTTAGGTGATTAATGGCTTACAACTTGAAGATGGGAGATTTACATTAGACATAAGGAGGAAATTTTTCACTATGAGGGTGGTAAGACGCTGGAACAGGTTGCCCAGGGAAGCTGTGGAAGCCCCATCTCTGCAAGTGTTCAAGGCCAGGTTAGATGAGGCTTTGAGCAACCTGATCTAGCAGGACGTGACCTTGCTCAGGGTCTGACCCCAGCGGGGTTGGAACTAGATGATCTTTAAGGTCCCTTCCAACCCAAACCATTCTATGAATCTCTGTTATATTGTGATCTGATACTATAACTTTTGAGAACTGTGAAACCTTTCCACCTTTACCAGGGGAAATTATAAAGACAGATCTTTTAGATTCAGAGGCAAATCTTGGACAAAAGGACAACTCCTAATAAATAATTTCCCTGCTCAAGGTAAACTTCACTCTCCAGTGTTACACAGGTTGTTTTTTTTTTAACTGTAGATGCTTTACTAGAGGTGCTGAACTGCTTCTTCAGATTTCCAAGGCTGTAAATTTGGTATCAGATAATTCTGCCAGTGCAGATTAATAAGAACATGAAGTCTTAAAAATAATTTTGACTGTTTCTTTCCTCATCAGCCTCACAAAGTTCAACACTGAGAGGTGCAAAGTCTTGCACCTGGGAAGGACTAACCCCATGTACCAGGGCACACTGCGGGCTGACAGGCTGGAAAACAATTTGGCAAATAAGTACCTGGGGGTCCTGATAGAGACACCAAGTTGAATGTTAGCCAGCAATGCCATCTTGAAGCAAGGAAGACCACCAGTGTCCTGGGCTGCATAAGGAAGAGCATAGCTAGCAGGCTAAGGAGATGTTTATTGCCCTCTGTTCAGCACTGGTGAGACCAAATCTGGATAAGTGTCCAATGCTGGGCTCTCCAGTATGAGGGAGATGTGGATGTACTGGAGCGAGTCCCACAAAGGTCTACAAAGATGATTAAGGGACTGCAGCATGTGTGGAATGAGGACAGGCAGAGAGAGGTGGGATTGCTTAGCCTCAAGAGGAAAAGGCTCAGGGGGACCTTATGAATGTGTGCAACTAAGTGGTGGTGTCCTGGTTTGGGGCCCAAAATGACAACAAAGGATAATCCACATCACTCAGTTCCCCCCCACCCTCCCCAACACACACACTGGGATGAGGAGGACAAAGCTCCTGGGTTGAGACAAAGGACAAGGAGGGTTCTTCACTGATCAAGGTCCTGGGCAAAACAGACTCAACTTGGGGAAAAAATAATAATTTAATTTCACACTAACCAAACACACACAGGACACAGATAACACACAAAGCAGGGCTTACATGTGTTACCCCACCCTTCCCTTCTTCCCGGTCTCTCTCCCTCCTTCCCCCCAGCGGCACAGGGGGACAGGGGATGGGTTTTAGAGTCAGTTTACAGTCTGGTGGTTCCTGCTGCTCCTTCCTCCTCAGGAAGAAGGATTCATTACAGTCCTTCCCTGCTTCCCCACGGGGTCCTTCCCATGGGAGAGAGTCCTCCATGAACCTCTCCTTCATGAGTCCTTCCCATGAGGTCCGGAGCTGCTCCAGCAGTAGTAGTCTTGTTTGGGAGTCAGTTGTTGATTTCCACTGTGAGTTTTGTCTAGATTGCGCCTTATCAGAGCATAGTGCTTTTCTTCCATAACCTTTCCTCCCAACCAGATGTTTGTTTCCTACACAGCTTGTAAATATTCGCATTAATTACTCTGGCAATCACTGCTGAGTGACTTCAGAGGCACTTGAACACCTCAGTTGACAGATTTTAAAAAAGTAAAACAATAATCCTGCAATTTCCCTGGTTGTCTTTTCAACTCTGATATAAGCAAAAGGCAATTAAGCTCTGAACTGTTCTTGTTTTATTGGAGAAATGACATTTGCAGGTGAAAAATTACATATCTTCTTTCTCAAGGCATCAAATAAACCCCATGGATTGCTTGTATTGATCTAAACAAATCAGCCAGCATGTTATTTTTGAGAGCCATCATCTCAATTTGCATGCTAATGTGCAGCATGATAACAGTATGCTTTTGTGCAGGCATTCTAATCCATTTAGTTCTGCTTTTGCAGAAATAGGATCCTTTGTAAATGCAAGTGCAAGAAGTCTTCAGGCTACATTTTTTCCCTCTTCCATTTATAACAAAGGGAAAATATGGAAAATATGGAAAATAATATTTAGCTTTTAAACTTTTCAGGACTGTTATCTTCAGCTTATATTAGTGTTTCTAGAAATAGTTTAGTAGCTCATAGACTCTTTAGGATAAGGATTGTATCTTACCTGAAATACAAAACTGAAAAATAAGAATGTGTGTAATAGGAAGAATGCAGTTCCTGTTTAGGATTTTCCAACTGAAAATGCTCCATAACATTTTTTTAGCCATGTCATGTCATTCTTCAATTACATATTATAACTCAAGCTTTGGCCTCCTTCTGTGACAAATCTTTAACTTTCCCAGAAGATCAAAGGAATTTAATTTCTGAATGGGACTGAGAATTTCTTCCTTTCCTAAAATGACAAAATTTATATTTAGAAGCTGCTAAGTAGCATCAGCTGGAGTAAATCTTTTACTTCTTCCAAGGAAAGATAGAGCCTTGCAGGGGAATTCTTTTTTTACTTTCCTTTGAAAAAAGGGGCTGGGGGTGGGGGAAGCTAGAAAATCCACAGAGCTGTGGTGGTGATAACATTTTTGTTTCTTGGCTTTTTCACATTTCTTGCAAGGAGGAAAGCGATTTTCTTAGAAGATCTGCCAGACACGCTGGTGTTTTGACACGATCCTGAAGTATATGGACCATCTATCTTTAAACTTCCCTGTAACATTATTCCCTTGGAGGGTCAGCAGAGGCTGGCCAAGGGTGTGCTGGGCTGTTGCAGACTCCTCGTGGTCTGTGTCCCATCTCTCCCCCCATTGCTTCCTTACCCTCCGTGTTTGTGCCGGGCAGTGTTCTTAGTGTCCAGGTGGTTTTGTTGCCATTTCTCTGCCTTTCCTGAAGCACAAGGGAAACTTCCTTTCCAGAAGCAGAATTGCCTTATTTTCACAGTTTTTTTTCTTTCTCTGCTCCTCCACATTTCTGCAAATTCTAGTGTCAGTTAAGAAATGTAATACGAGCTTATAGACATACTCAGAGTTATCCTGATGGTGGTAAAGGAGATCCAGTGACAGAAACTCATGCTTTCCATTCAGCCTGTCCTTTGCTGCTCTGAATGTATCACTGACACTACTGTGGCTTTTTTCCATCAAGAAACTAGTGTCATTATGATTTTGGCATAATGTTTTTAGGAATACTCAGGAACCAAAAGTTTTTCAGTTTTTCCTTTAGAGGATCTGGGTGTTTTCGTGGAGGTCTGCATTGTCCTTGGGCTGTTTGTAGGTAAAAAAAAGGCTGGTGTCTCACCACTCACACAGCGAGGAATTTCTTCCTAAGATGTCCTCTCAGTCTCCCCTCTTTCAATATAAAGCAATTCCCCCTCATCCTGTCACTCCCTGCCTTTGTCAAAAGTTCCTCCCCAGCTTTCCAGTAGCCCCTTCATGTCCTGGAAGGTGCTCTAGGTTTTCCCTGGAGCCTTCTCCAGGCTGAACAACCCCAACTCTGTCAGCCTGTCTCCAGAGCAGAGCTACTCCAGCCCTTGCGTTATCTCCATGGCCTCCTCTGGACTCCTACAGCTCTGTGTCCTTCTTGTGTTGGGATATACCCCAGCACGGGACCCAGCACTGCAGGGGGTCTCAGCAGAGCAGAGGGGATAAGCTCCTCCCTGGGCCTGCTGGTCCTACTGCTGGGGCTGCAGGCCAGGACACAGTTGGTTTCTGAGCTGCCAGCACATGGTGCCAGCTCGTGGTGAGTTTCTCATCACCCAGCATCCCCAAGTCCTTCTCCTCAGGTCTAGAAGCACATTTCAAAAAGAAACCTCTGCAAAGATATTTCACTCCCTGCTGCCCTGGTATGTAATTTCTGTCTGAGGTGACTTGGGTAGCATAAGTCAACTGTTCTGTGTAGTGTTTTTACAGAGTGTAGAAGATGTTAAGCTACTAGTCAGCAGAGTAGTTCAGCAACTGAGACTGGGTCTTGTGATACCCTTCTGTTTTTCTGTGCCCTGGTTAGAGCCATTGTCTGGCTGGGCACCTTGGAGTGTGTTTCACTGGTAGTATTCTCTGAGTTTTTAAGCCCATCCTTTTTTGGATAAAAATTCTGCTTTAGCCTCTTCTATTTTGCTGGTCCCTAAGATTTTCAGTAGAATGTAGATTTTTTTAAATATCTTTTAATGTGTTTAGTCTCAGAGATTAGGTTTTGTTTAGAGACTTGGCAGCAAAATGCAGGGTCAGAGAGTATTTGGGTGTATTCACAACTGTTAATGTAGACCAAGGAGGTCATGTTCCTGCTGTAGAGGAAGGTATATATAGATTCCTGCTCCAAACTGCCACCTAGACAGGCCTCTGTCCATTGATTTTTACTTAAGGATATTAACCTCCTGGAAGAGTTCTTCCAATCATTTGAAGAGTTTCTATGGATTAATTAGTAGTCAGAGTTGAAACATGGAGCTTGGCACATACGTTATATACTAGATAGAATTTCTGTGGTGAAATTGTACACAGTTTTATAAGGAATGCACCACTTGGAGTATTTGGCTTTTTGTGCTATGTATTGCTCAGTTAAGCAGATGATTGCAGTTTTATCTCCTAGCTAAAAGTATCAACTGTATTTTACATTGGAGTGATAGAATTTAGAAGTCAGGGATGTACGCATGAGGATTGCTGGCCTGTGTCCACTGGGTCAAAAGAAAACCTCGTAGCAGTATGTCCTGTTTACAGATGTGGCTATTGATACCACATGTAAAAGAATACTATAATAAAAGGTTGTATTTATAGTCACGGCAAGTTCTTCAAAGCATTTCTCCAACATTAATTGTCTTAGCCAGAGTTTTGAACAGTGGAGTTTTTTTCAGGTCTTCCTTGAAGCATTTTTATGCGAAAAATGTTGGATTTTTACATCTTCACCATGTTTTATCTTTGTGCTTTTATTATCTCCTCTTTGATTTCTTTTCTTGCATTTTGCAGCTGTCATTTTTTCATTTTCCTTTAACTACTAGGTTTTTTAATTTCTTTTGGAATTTCTCCTACGCAATTTAATAAAGATTCTGTTCTTTTCCTCTGCTTATTTCTATCTGTGTTCTGTTATTGCTACCATTCTTCCTATGGAAGTACTCTGTCACCTGGAAGCAGACTACATGGAATTGCTACTCAGTTTCAGACCAGTCTCTGGTCATTCCGTCCTGCATCGCTCTTCTCTCATGTACCTTTAAAATTAGGGTACTTTGAAACTACATGTGGCTCCAAAATGTGGATCTGCAATATTCCTCTAAAACTCTTCTTCGTTATTTTATTTTAGCAATCTGTCATTTATATAACTGTCATATTTTGGAAGCCCTACTCATATGCCTCCATGGAAAAGGCATTGTTCAGATAGAGCAAAGACTCTGGGCATCAGCAGTCAAAATGTAAGATAAAATATGAATACACAGAGCTAGGGCAGTGTATGGAGATACCAAGACAAAGAGCAATTTGGGGTTTGCAACTCAAAAATTGGTGGTGGAGTAATGATACTTACGTATGGGTGGGAAAGGGTAATAAGAGATTTTGACCAGAACAGCTTCTGTGGGAATGTGAGAGGCTGAGGGATTTCCTAAGGTCAGAATTGAAGGAAAGGGATAGGCAGCAAGTGTGTATTCAGTAAGCCTAAGGACAAAAGGATCTTGGGGCTAGAGAAAAATATATGATCAATTTTTTAGCCCTTGGAATCTGCAAGCCTAAGTAGCGTGTGTATTTTGATGTTGGAGAGCAAGGGGAACAGACCAAAGAAAATAATGAAGAAGAAATGGCTCTGAGAAGTCTGAGGTAAATCACAAGATGGCACAAGATCTTTGGAGAAATTACGGGTTTGTAGAAGAAATCAAATGAGAAGTATCTGTGTGATAGAGGAGGAAAGAAAAGGAAGAGCAGAAAGGACACATCACATTCTTCCCCACACAAAAAAGCACCCACAAACAAACCGAGAAGTTGCACCTCTTTGGTTTCTATCTTGATGACCACACACCTTGCCCATGATACAACAAACTCTGATACTGATTGTTCCAATCTTCTCTTTACCCATCATTGTCAGAGCAGGCTTTTTGCAGTACATTGAGTGCTGTGGCCATTATTTTTTTGCCTTGTGTTTTATTTTATCAGAATGTTGTTGTTCCTTTCCTAAATCAAGTATATACGTTTCAAGGTTTTGATTCTTTGGTTCAGGACTCTGTAGTGCTTTTGTCACCTTTTCATCAGAAGTAATATCTTCTAAGTGCATGGAGTCAGAGAAGATAGAGACACTTTTGAAAGGTGGGGAAGAAGAGATAATATCAAGCAGTATGCAGAGGCAGAACATGCTGCCATCAGCTGATACCAGGATATTGCCTTTTGTTAAGGTAGTGACCTAATGCTGTAGCTTGGCAGGAGACAGCACCTCTGCCACAAGCAGAAAGGATACTGGGGGGGAGAGTGCAGGAGGTGTGTGCATGCAAAAACCAAAACTTTGGGAACTTGTGACTTCATCCATCTCTTTTTCCAAAGGCAAACTGGAATGTATGTAAACATTCTTAACATATTTGCCTCCCTGCTTCTTAATATCCTCTGTCAAAAAGTGTCAGCACCTCCTTGGACCTGAAGCTGAGGTGAGATCACTGTTAAAATATTCTTAGGATGAGAAAGTTTTTTTCCTAATGTTCTAGCATGAGTTTTTTCTTATTGCAGTTTAAACCCTTAAGTACCTGTTTTTTGGCCCCTGACTCTGGAGAATATATTGCTATTTTTGTAAGTACCTCTTGCATGTTTGATGATACCTTCTCCTAGCTAAGATGTCCACTAGATATTGTTCAGACAGTTTTACTGCTTTCTCTTGTACTTATAATTAACCCACATCTTTCCTGAAATGTGATGCCCCAAATTGGACATTTTTAATGATCCTTCAATATGTTTATGAAAATATTGACCATTGTGTGTGGCCTGGAATAAAGCCCTTTGCTTATTAGATTTTTCCATTGTGACAATTAATTGCTCTCTGGTCTTTTTCCAATGAGCTTCACATCCAAGTGACAGTCCTTTCATCTACTGTGTGTTTCCCTCTATCATGAGAATATAATGGGAGACCAATGTTGTAAGAATGACTGAAGTAGAATGAAAAATGGATGACATTTGATGCCTGTTTCTATTTTCAAGGACAATTACTCTGTCATGGAAAAACATTACGCTGATTTGGCAAGTGTTGTCCATGACTCATTTCTCTGTTGTTCTTCAGGTGCTTACAGTACTTTGCTTTATTATTTGTTGAAGTGTGTATTCTATGAGTAAAAATAACATGAGAAGTCAGTAGTTACATATGTATTATTTGACACCCTTTTTAAGGATCATAATTACAATTCTTCTAGTGTCCCTCTTAAATCCCCTGTTAGTTTACACTCATTCTGGTTTTGACTTTGGCTCTAAGTATTTGAGTTATTCTTTTAACCCTCATTAATAATTTCTCCCAGTTTTTGCTTCTGTAGGTTTCCTTTGGAATTTGGGTTGTCTTAGTTTTAGTCACTTGGTCTTTCACTGCAGTCTGCACTTTTCTCTGCACTGAGATAGTTTATGCTTGTCTCTTTAGCATAATTTTTTGAAGCGACTGACAGTTCTAACTCAGGTTTCCTGTTGAATTGTTTCTTCCCATAGCTTGCCTACTGATTCTCATGAGTTTACTGAAGTGTGCTCTATCGGAGTCATGTTTGCTCTTCTCTGTCTCCTAAAATTCACAAAATTACCCTGTTGGCATTTTGACTTAAAGTCACTTGGATCTTTTTCAGCCAGTTCTTTTTTACTGTTTTAAGTGTAGAAGTCTTCCTTCTCATTGCTTTCTCCACCTTCTCTAATAGAAAAAAACAAAAAGGTCACCAGTTTCTCTAAAGTCCATTCCCACTGGTATTTATACATTGTAATTGCCTACAACAATCAGTTCTTTGCTTTATACAGTGTTGCTGTGTGCTGCCATAAAGCATCATCTGTCTGATCATCTTGACTCAATTATCTGTGATTTCCTGACCAGGTCAAGGCTCAACTTGTATTTGCTTTAATTACTACCCATCTGTTGTCAGCAGTTTTGGCATATGCATCCACTCCTGAGGCAGCAGGCAGTTCTGCACTGGTTAACTGGCTGAGCCTTCCCATGGAAGCTGTATCTCTCTGCAGTAACTTTATTGCCCTGTGCAGGATTGCAGTGTCTCAGAACAGCTCAGTCATCATTTTTATCAATTATCAAAACTTCCGACTCTTTCCAGTTCTTTCTCTTACATCTTTTTCTAGTTTCTAATAGACATTATAAGAATATCTAAGAATTTGAGGTGACTGGCCACTGAGCTGCTCTTTTTTTCCAATGGTCTTCTCCATAGCACCGTTAGTTATACTTGTAATTATTTACACTCTAGGCCCACAGCAATGCTAAACCATTTGCTCCTGTAACTCACCGTCATCCTTCCAGTCTAATTCCTGTGCTTCACCTTTGGAGATGCATTTTGACATGGAGAGATATCTCCCTTACCTCATTCTCACATTCTATTTTTGTTTACTCTGAAGACTTCTCTCTTTAATATTGCAAGCCTGTCATTGTTTGTTCGTGGGTAGAAGAGCTTTTTTTTTTTTTTAGCCTGCCTCTGATGGTGCCTCTGCATGTCACACCTACTTTAATTTTCCAGTTCTCGAGATGTAAAGGTCCAGAGGTATGTTGGGGTTTGCTTCGGTGTGAGAGATAAAGGTACGAGAAGCAGGTCACGGTCAGGGAAGAGCAAGGGATGTTCCTCAGTGAGAGGTGATCCAGAGCAGAAGCCCGTCATGGTGCTCTGAATTTGGGTCTTCTGTGAAAAGCTCTCTTGACTGACTTGAGGGCAAAGTGATCTCCCTGGGGAGAAATAAACAGTTGTGAATAAAGCCTTTCTGATTTTCTGTCCACTTGTATGTGTTCTCAGTGTTGTTGGACTTGTATGGAGACTTCTGGGACTGAGGAGGGAAAAATCTGAGGAAGAAATATTGAATTTGTCTGATGAAAGTGCTGTGTTATCACCAACTTACATTTACAGTTAATCTTACCAAAATTACCTCCTCTCCACTCAAAATCCATGACCTGCCCAGAATAGCAAGTTGGTTTAGTGGATTAAGAACCTGGGGGTGGATTTTGGAAGCTCCAATGAAATTTGATGGTCAAGGTTTTCCTAAAGTTGCTTATTCCTCTTTTATTATTTCTTTCCTCCCCCATCTCCACCAAGTCTTCCATCCCGTGGAATGTTCGTACTGCCGCTGTGAGAGCATGATGGGTTTCCGGTACCGATGCCAGCAGTGCCACAATTACCAGCTCTGTCAAAACTGTTTCTGGCGTGGCCATGCAAATGGTCCTCACAGCAACCAGCACCAGATGAAGGAGCATTCCTCTTGGGTAACCCACCTTTGTTTGTCATGCTGCAACAGCCACCTCTGTACTAATTTATTCGGAAACTTAAAGTTTGTTTTAGTAGAACTGCGCAGTAGGACTTAACTAAAAACTTAACTTTTTTTTAAATAGCAAAAGCATTTAAATAGGTAAAATGTACTGGTTTTAATATAAGTAATGTTAATTTATTGATGGTTATTGTATTCAGTGCTGTTTAAAGCACAAAAGACAGCACAGTCCTTCTCAAGGCCTTCACAGATGTATTTTCTTCCTCTCTTCACATAATTCCTACTTTTCTTACATTTTCCTTTCTTCTGGCTTGAAAAGGCCTAAAGATGGCAACAGTTTTCCTCCCCAGAGAGGTAAACCAGTTAGTGTGAATGCTGTGCTTAGGAAGTAGCTTTATCCAAGTGGCATCTTTAAAGATAGTATATCTTTAAGAGAAAAATTATCCTGACAATTGTAAAAATATGCACTGAAAACTCCTAACTAAAAAGCCTTAAATTATTTGAGAAATAACATTGAATTAGATGGCTATAGGATAATTATATCTGAAGAAGTAACACAGCATTTTAGAGGAAAAAACCTATTTTATGCCAAAAGATTAAACCCAACCTTTTACTTATTCAAAGAGAAGTTCAAATAATGATTGGATTATAATTAGTAATTATCTTCATGAGGAAGAGTCATTATAGTATTACTGTTTAATTTAGAAAATTGGGGCTTAATACCATTCAGTAGTTGGAAGGCAAAGATAGGAAAATTCAGACTTAAACATTGTTCTTTTTTTAACTGTGTGGGTAGTGAACTTCTGGAATGTTTAATCTGAACTACTAGCAGATTATTATCTCCTTAATTCTATATAAATCCTGTCTGCAATTTTAATACAAAGACATATCTAAATGGTAGCTCTAACTCTAGCGTAGATATTTTGAAGTCTCTGTCCTGTGTTTGCAGTGAGTTGGGTTTGAGGGTCTGTGCCTCATTCTGGTACCAGCATCTGTGAATCTGGCATCTGCCTTGTTTCAGTATTAACTGCTGAGGTGGTTGATTCTTGCTAGGCTGTACAGAATAAGCTGATTTTAAGATATGATGCAAATTGAAGGAGTGGGAAGTTATATCAATGGGAGGAGGAGGGCCACAGAGACGATGTGAGGGCTGGAGCAGCTCTGCTCTGGAGACGGGCTGGGAGAGTTGGGGTTGTTGAGCCTAGAGAAGAGAGGGCTCCAGGGAGACCTCAGGGCACCTTCCAGTACCTGAAAGGGCTACAGGAAAGCTGGGGAGGGACTTTTGACAAGGGCAGGGAGGGATGGGATGAGGAGGAACAGTTTCAAGCTGCAAGAGGAGAGATTGAGATGAGATCTGAGGAAGAAATTCTTTGCTGTGAGGGTGGTGAGACACTGGCCCAGGTTGCCCAGAGCAGCTGTGGCTGCCCCATCCCTGGAAGTGTTGAAGGCCAGGTTGGATGGGGCTTGGAGCAACCTGGTCTAGTGGGAGGTGTCCCTGCCCATGATGGGGTGGGATTAGATGAGTTTCGAGGTCCCTTCCCACCTAAACCATTATCTGAACCTATGATTTGATGAAAAGGAGGATGTTCAGACTGACACTGTGTTTCCTTCTGTATCTGGCTTAGTGGAAGGTGTCCCTGCCCATGACAGGGGTGTTGGAACTAGATGATCTTTAAGGTCCCTTCTAATCCAAACTGTTCCATGATTCAGTGGTTCTTCACATAGATGGAGAAAAGGGAATTGCAGTACAGAAGCAACACTCAACAAAGCACAGAACTGGAAACAGAAGATAACTGAAAACAGTACTGGGAAGCAGAGTTATATAAGCAAAATGTTACAGAATGTATGAAAGAAAATGATAGTTTGAAACCTTAAGGAGACTAAATGCTAATATCTTAAGGAATGAAAATATTGATACATGAAAACAATTGGTCCAGAAGTCTGTAGAAGTAATTTTAGCAGCAGGAAATCTGGCTGTCTTGTACAGAAACAAGATGTAACTCATCCTAGTAAGAAACTGCAGGAGTAGGTGGAGTGGAAGGAACATTAGCAAAGGTGTGCTATGAAATCTGTTTGTGGGAGGCTTGTGTAGTAGAACTGTGCAGTTACATCTGGACATGGGCCAAAGGAATAAAAGGTGTGAAGAGGGAAGGAGATATTTACATTTCTTATTCTGAATCCAAATAAAAGAAAGATGAAATTAAGAAGCTAAAGGTTGTCTAAAGGTGAAGTAACAAATTCAGTAAACAATAAGGTAATCATAAGGAACATTTATGTTCCTGTAGTCTAAAGTAGTATTTCTGGCTCTAGTTCTAGAAACTTTCTTTTTAGCCATTTGCTGAGTTTTTTTAAACAACAAAGTGTTTTAAACAGACAGAATAACCCCAGGGATATATAAAATACTACTACAGATTGGCTTGTCTCCTCTAAACTGAGCATGGAAGAGAGATCATTTAAGAGAGGGGTCTCTTACATTTTTTTTCTTTCCATTTTTTAAAAACTTTTATAAGTCTTGTGTGTTAATTAGCTGAAAATTGAAAATTGGTCTTAATTTAAAAAGTGAGTTTGGGATTTGGACTGTATCACTGCTAGATAAATGACAGATAAGGAAATCCTTCACTTGGTGAGATCAGGGAATGAGAAGTGTCTTTTTCATGTCAGTCTTCATGAGGACACTTCTGCCTGGTGCTGTTGGTAAAGAGGTGAAGCTGAACCTGATAAAAAGGTGGAAAATACCCAGCAAAGGCAGTAACTTTGAAGATGTCTATTCCGGATGCCTTATGTTTTAAAAAATGATGCAGTTCAGTACAGAAAATTGTCAAGTTCTCAGGTGGGACTTGGCAGCCACAACATTTAATGAAGCTTTAAATTAGCTGATTCTCTGATACAAGAAAAATTTATTTGGTTTTCAAATCAGTCAGATATAATTCAGTCTTCATGGTGTATTTTCAGAGCTGTAGAGCCCTAAGACCCAGAATAAGTATTCATAATAAGTATTTCTATCAAGTTCTTTCCTGAAATTCTGAAGTGCTTTTGATAATTTTTTGATGCTATAAATCACATAGTGTTATGGGTTTTTTATATATGTAATAGATATTATTATAAATATGTAAGTTCAGGAAGAAACATATTTTGAGACGTTTTGCTGCGTAAACATGCTGCTTGTTGGGGTCTGTTTGGTGGGGAAAAAACCAACTTAAAACACTTTACAAATTTTTCCTTTCAGGCTATTTCAATTTTGTTTTTATTAAATAGCCTTAAAGACTGATTCATTTAGTGACATATGCGCAGCAGATCTGAAAATCAGATTGTTCATTTTGAAAGCCTGTAGAATACTCGTTGCTCGTTCTGTTTATTGTTTAGTCTGTTCAACTTCAACACTCTGTCAGCCATAAATTCCAGGTAAAATATTAAAATAGCCAAGTTCCCCTAAGGGGTTGTAGCTTGTTATCAGTTGTAGTTGAACCTCTTCCTGCTATAAATAATGGAATATTTGTTATTAATAATTGTCCTTAATATGGTGGCTTTGGAGTGTGTATCAGCAAAGAAAACAAATGTTTAGTTGTTTCTATAGTGATAATATCTATGGCTTCCGATGGGAAGTCATTATACGGGGAACTAATCGGATCTAAAACAGAAGACAGACCCTTTTATCTACCGAGTCTAGCAATACCTTAAGTAGCTGTTAATAAGATTTTGCTCTCAAAATGACAGATCTTATATTTCTGGTTCCTTTAATTTCCCATTTAGACCACCTTAAAGTTATTAAGCATTTTCGAACGTGTTTTTGTTCGGTCCCCCAGAAACAAGCTGGCGGTGTTAAATAACCTGCTCTGCCTCCCTGTCACGTCGCTGTCTCTGTGCGGCCGGCCCTGTCACATGGGCTCCTGTTTTCAAATGACGTAAAAATCCTCCTTTTCTAATTCCGCATTTCCCAGCAGAGGGCACGCTGCCTTCGTGCTCCGACAGGGAGCCAGCCGGGACATCTGGGGTGACCCTGCACCTTCCCTGCGGAGAGCTGGAGGCAAACATGGGTGTTTCAGCTTCCTCCTTGCGGTACCATTTCCGTGTCGGTGCTACACTCGCTTCACTGGGCCTGTTGGCTCCTTTCCACGTAATCCCTTCAGCTGCTCAGCACGATTCTTCTGCTGGGAGAAGAGGGAACCTTCCATGTGCACAGACTCTGACATTTTTTGGCTCACTTCCCCTTTTTCAATACATACGAAGGGTGGGTGTGCTGCGTTACTTTGTGTCTACACCCTGTGTAGTTTACACTTAGGATACTACAAGTAATACCAGTAAAGTGAGGCAGATATTGGAGGGAGCAAGGAGAAAAGAGAGAGAAACTGGTAACTTTAAAACCTCCATTTTGAAAGAAGTGTTCTTAACAACCAAGATTCAATTCAGTTTTTGTTGCCTATAAATTTCTAACAAGTGTTTACGAAACCTTTTTGTTAGAGGTGGATGTGACTTATAAGTAGAATATAATAGTATCTAAATTTATAAATAGACAATTAGAAAAAGGTAAAAAGACAGCTTTTGGTACTGTCGTTTGTAGTTTCCAGCATTTTAATTCTGTAATGGATTTTTTTTTTGAGAGAGACGTAGCCTTTGATAGGAAGGCAGGTGGACAGAGACAGCATCTATAAACGCTTCTGAAATGCAAAAAATCTGGCAGTACACAGTACAGATGCAATGGGTTTCCAAACAGAAGATGACAGTTGCATTTTACTGATAATTTCTCATATCTTTTGCACATATAACAGTTTTTCAATGGTATCTGTCAGTGATATATTAGTTTTCCCAGCAGAAAGTGGTCAGGCCGTTGACATTTGCTGCAGGTAGCTCAGCCATGTGTCCTTGTGCAGGTCTGGGCAGCTCCAAAAGGAACGGGTGTCTGGGTGCAGCACAACAGGCTTTCCTCTAAACTTGGTTAAGAACATACACATGCTATCAGAAGGCAGCTGCCAGCAGGATTTCCAGCAGTGTGCATCTTATCCCTGCTCATGCAGGGAGCTTGGAACTAGATGATCTTTAAGGTCCCTTCCAGCCCAAACCATTTTGATTCGGTGATTCTATGCCTCGCTGGTCGAGCAGGGCCAGACCCTGCACAGAGCAGCTGCATGCCAGCATCTGCCTCTGTATCTCTGGGAAAAATGAGTTGAATAGTTGTTCTAGTTCTTAAAATTACATTTGTTTATGAGGCAGTTGCAACTTACACCAACATCACTGCTTAAGTTTTATTTTGTCAATGCTTTATTTATAACTAAGTCAGATTTTTTTTCTTAAATAAAAATGTAGAATCCAGGACAGTTCTTGACTGAATAGAATCACAGAATTGTTCTGGTTGGAAAAGACCTTTTAAGATCAAGTCCAACTCTTAACTGCCAAGGCCACCACTGAACCATTGATGATACACTTACTGAAATAACCAAACCCCAAGTAGCTGGTTTGCTTTTGATCCTGAGGTTGTGTGCCACAAGGAGAGTGATTCAGTGGTTAACTGGAAAGGTATTTAACCAGACCTTGTGGCTATACAAGTGGAACATGAAATCACCTGAAGAGTGTAGGTGCAGAGCAGAGTCTCCTTCAAATTCTTATGTTACAAAAGAGAACAAACATTCCAGCCTCTCAGAATTACATATTTTACTTTTTTTCTGCTTTCTCTGGAATCTGGAGAAGCCAGATGTGCTTGCTGGCAGGCAGACAATGTTTTGGAGCAGTGTTTTCTGCTGCGTATGAAGTTGAGTAGCGTGGCTGAGGAATGCAGTTTTGCAGCTTGCCACTGCAGTAGTGCAGAAAGCAGCACACCAGCAGTGCTGTGCCTGGATAAAGATGACTTTCATAATCACCTGATCTGTTCTGACCTCGATTTCTTCTTCAGTTGAAAAATTTAATAAAATATATCATCTAGAAAGTGGTGATGGAATTTATGTTAGAGGAACAGTTCTAGATATCTGGATTCATACATAATTGAGTAGTCTGCCTCTGACTCTGAACTTCATAGGTGTTTCTGAAGACAGGAAATCCAAAAATGCATCTCTCAAATAATCGGCTGAAAAAGAAGGAGATCCACTGGGCTATCTAGACAGTAATTGCATATTGAATTGTAACTATCTGGAAGTCTCATTGATTCCTCAAATACTTAGGGTAACTGGCAGCAAATGTTTTTCACAAGTTCTTTTCAGTCTATGCATGATGGAAAAGGAGCAGAAAATGTTTCTTTTGAATATTTATTGATAGACTTGGGGAAAATGGTGGGTATCCTCCAGTGATAGGTGTAGATATGTAAAAGGCTGAGAGTTTGCTGGAGAGGGAATCTCAGGAAGGCAGTAAAATTTAAAAAGCTTTGTTGTGCTGCAAAGCAGGAGCTCTGCAAGAAGTGCTGCAAAGCGCTACAGGTGCATTGCTAGAGCCAGACTGGCACCTGCGCCTTGTGAACCTTCTGGAATAATACAGAGGAGAAAACTTTTGTGAGTGCCTTGGCAATTAGATGGTCAGTAAAAGAGGAAAGAACATTGCTGTATGACTTCACATTTTGGAGGAAGACCAAACCCATGAATACCTGGGTCCAGGAAGGTTGCTGAAACACTGTATCCATATAAAGAGCCTGGATTCTGTTTACGTGCCTGACCTTTTTTTTGGATCATCGACCACGCTTATCATCAGCCTGATATAATGGCCACAGCAGTGCAAATCCTGCTGAGTCATGTACTGTGCCCATTTAGGATGTAAAACAAAATGGATTGTCTGCTCGCCGTTCCCAGGAGAGCGAGGGGAGGGAGGCAGAGCCGCATGTCGTTGGCTGGTTTCTACAGTTACGCTTCTGTAGCAGAAGGAAATGTTAAGTGGCTGAAAGCCTCTGAAAATAAAGGCACACCATACTGTTTTCTCTTCTAAAGCTGACTGTAAATAAGACCATAAATAGGACTTTAGGATGTGTGAAAACTTTTCCAAGGTCTGAAATTCTTTATTAGTTTTAACTACTTATTTGGAGGTGAAAGTTACTAATACTGGCGATTTTGCAGTCATAACATCCAAGTTCCAGACTCACTGGTATCCTGTTGTGACAGAAGTTACAGATACTCCATAAAAGGTTGTTTGCCTCCAGCTATGATAGAATTGTTTTGGTTGGAAAAGACCTTCAAGGTCATTAAGTCCAACCATTAACTGAACACTGCCAAGTCCACTGCTAAACCATGTTCCTCAGCACCACATCTACAATTTAGATCAAAGTCAAGAAGAAACAAGGTGAACAGCTGGGGAGGAAGACGATGGTAAAAACACAGCAGTGCTGATGATGGGCAAAGGGTGTTGGTGGTGGGAAGGGGGAATTGTGTATGTTGTGAGTTTGCAGTGGTGGGAGGGATGAGGGGATTGTATGACTTTGGGGTTTTCTGTTTGAGTATTCTGCTTTTATGAAGGGAGAACATCCCATCTTTGCAGAATTCAAAGGTGGTTACAGATGATTCCAAACAGGCCAGGAGGCCAAGACTAGCAACATTGATGAGGGATGGTTTTTATTGAAAGGTAGAATTCAGCTAATTGAAGGGGGGGGGGAAGGTGAAGGCTATTTCTCAGGGAAGCACGATGCCCATCCGAGGTGTACTTGCCTGCAGAGCAGTGTTCTTGTCCAACCTACTGGGCTCTTCTCACTGTCAGCTGCACTGAGAAGCATTATCAAAAAGTTGGGTTTAATGGAAATTATCTTTCCCTTATAGTTTTGAGAAAGTGAGGCTGCAGTAGTGGCTCAATTGTAGAGCGTTCGAGACAGCACCGCATTTGTTTGACGAAATAAATGGTGGGGTAGCACAATAGGATATAGTGTTTGTTATCACAATGGGAAAAAAACCCTCCAAAATAGCCTAAAAATGCTGCAAAGAGGAGGTCACAGAAAAGGCAGGCTGAGGACAGATCATCTGTGCAGGAACCAAAAGATGAACAGGGTAAAAAGTAAAATAGGAAACACTCTAAAAGGAGGAGAAATGGAGAACAAATTGAGAGATAAATAAATGCGGAAAATTTCAACATGTAGAAGAATTAATTTAGGTAAAATTTTACTTTTGGTGCCATCTCATTTGTGTGCATAATTTAAATTTTACTATGAACTTAGTAAGAAGTCGTATAAAGATTGCATCATAGGATCTTAAAGTAATTAAAGGCTGATGATTATCTGTAGGACCTGTCATAGTGATAGTACCATGCACTTCAGCACTGTTCACAAGGATCATCCATTGATTGCAGTCTACCAGGTTTTCTCAGCACATTAAAAAATATAAAATAAAATAAGCTTACTACCAGTCAGTCTTTTTAGCATGTATTATTTAGTTAATTAGTAAGCTGAAGTGCTTCTGAACATGCTGTTTTACAGAGCTCCCTCTAGGTGACCACTTGAAGCACGTAGTTATCTTGACATCCTTCCTCCTGAAGCCCTCACTGGTGAGAGAAGATAATCCTATATCCATCAAGAGATGTTGCAGGGGTACTTTGATAGGGCCAAGATTTTTGGCTGCAGAAGCCAAAGGTAAATATATCAGGAAGATCAATGGCCTGTTTCACCTGGTACCTGCAGGTTGTTAGGTGGCTTCCTCTCCATGACCTTCACACATTCTGCTGCTTCACAGGTTGGATCTGTGGGCTGATGGAATAAAAATTCTAGAATCTGAAAGGAATGGGAGCTTTCAGTTTGCATTGACTTTGAGTTGTAGGGTGATTGAAGAAGGGTAATAAATCTTCAGTTAAGACCCAGCTATTCTAATATATTCCCATAGACATCCAGCTCATCTTTGTTTTCTAATTGTTTCCCAATTGATATTAGTATTTTACTTTATACTTGAAATGCATCCCAATCGACTACAATCCATGTAAATCCACAGAGGGAAGAACTTCCTCACGCACAGTTTCTCCACTCAAAAAAGCCTTTATTGCCTTTTTTAAATTGCTCAAGCCGAGGTGCCCAGAGTTTAAGATTCTCACTGGATCATCAATTATTTATTTAATCTTTAGTAAATGTTAGTAATTGCTAGTTACCAATTTTTGTTAACTATCTATATGTGTAACTCCTGTCATGCTGTTCTGGTTTGGTGGGTTTTTTGGTAGAGGGGGAAGGACCACAGGAGTGGCACCAGTAAGAAGCTGAGAAGCTCCCCCTGCTCCAAACCCAGCCAAGGAGCCATTAGAGGGACAATAGATGTGCCTCAGCGATTAACATACAAAAGAACAGCTGTAACAGCTGAGCAGAGAAGCACTTGGGGAAGAAGAGCTGTGCTGGAGGAGGAGAGCGGTGCTGGTGGCTGGTGAGGAAGAAAGAGAAGAAGGTGCCCAAGCAGAAGTTTCTCTGCAACCCATGGCAAGATGGCAGCTGTCCCCCTGCACTCATGGAGGAATGTGGTGGAACATTCCCTGAAGGTGCCAGGACGGGTGAACTTGGCCAGTGGACTTGGATGTTGTGGCCAGTGGATTTGCTGCCTGTGGTCTCTGATTGCGCAACTTTGGAAGACCCCGGCGCCAGGGGAGTTTGTTCCTGAAGCACCCGTGACTCTGTGGGAAGCCCAGGCTGGAGCAGCTCCTGACCTCGTGGGAAGGACTCATGAAGGAGAGGTTCGTGGAGGACTCTCTCCCATGGGAAGGACCCCATGGGGAAGCAGGGAAGGACTGTAAGGAATCCTTCTTCCTGAGGAGGAAGGAGCAGCAGAAACCACCAGCCTGTGAACTGACTCTAAACCCCATCCCCCTGTGCTTCCGGGGGGAAGGAGGGAGAGAAACCAGGAACAAAGTCATTTGGGCCCTAATTCTGCTTAGAATTGTCTTACAGGAGCAGTAAAAAAGTTCTGTAGAAGTAATTAGCCACTAGGTTACACATAAATGGACTGTTATGTTAGTGAGTGAGATCAGAAAACAGGAGCTGCCGGATTACGTCTGAGCTCTCATAAAAGCATTATCTGGCCTCCCACATCACTGGCCTGAATTCAGGGGATGTAATGACATTTTAAGACTTAATTTTGTAAGTCAACATTGGACTTAAACCACATTTTAAGTGCATGACTCAGGCCAGCCAGCCATTTCTGAGTGTTTGGCAGTGCTTGTCACCAGCCTTTCCATCTTTCTTAGATGATCCCAGACTATCTGCTCGTGTGGAATTAGTTAGCACAACACAGTAAATTTGTGAAAGAAAATAAAAAAACATGTTTGTGTCTATCTTAACACTGTTTTCCCTTGGCTTTGCCCATGATGAACAAAAAATGTCATTTGTTCTTCCCCTTCCTGCCCCTCAAAACACAGCAGCTGTGTTGAGAAGACCTTGTGAGTAAGTCTAAGAACTCCCTTAGTTGGATGATTGCCCCTTTATTTAATTCCTGGTAGGAACACCAAACAATTGGTTTATTTCCTAATCTTGCATACTTTTGTTGTACTACTTTAATTTTTCCACCACAGAACTTGTTCACCTGTGTAGTTTCTGTACTAGTTTCTCAGGTATGTTACAATGTAACTGGATATTTCTGAATATTCTAGTATTATGCATTTTTTCACTCTTCTCTGTTATCTGATTGCACATGTTACCCTGCTCTCCATAACAGCCAACTCATTTTTGTCATTCTTTTCAAAACCAGAAATCACCTGCAAAGAAGCTGAGCCATGCAATTAGTAAATCACTTGGTTGTGTACCAAGCAGAGAACCACCTCGGCCCATGTTCCCTGAGCAGCCAGAAAAGCCCCTTGATCTGGCACATATAGTGTGAGTATCTATTTTAATCCAATTTTTACTTAATCAGTGATACAAAGTAAGGTGTTTGTGGCAGGATTTGGCTTCGGAGTCGGCCAGCAGGAAGGAGGCCTTTGATTATAATCATAAAGTTGCAGTGTTATAAGTGTTTCTCTGAAAAATTACTTGAAATTTATTGTTTTGTTAAGAATATCTCGTTAGTACAGATTGTTAACGTGCAGTTAAGGCCTGACTGTATATTCTACTCATATCAATTAGCATTTCATAGCACTAGTCAGTCTTACCTTTTGCACATCACCATACTGGATCAGAATCTCTTTTCTCATTTATTGTAGATTAAAATTATATAAACAAAACCGTGTTAAACATATTTACTTGCAAGTTAATGTTGCCTAATGTTTGTAGTAGTGGGGTTTAGCTTGCTGCTGCTGCCTGGGAGCATTGGTTTTACATTCTGGTTTTTGTCTCTGAGAGGTTTGCTGTCTTGTTCTGCTCAATGGTGTTATTTTTACTCTTCCATTCTGACCTCATTGAACTGATGCAATGATTTTAACAGAATACAGTTGTCCTGGTCTTGATTTGAACAGACTTGAAATCAGTCCACTTTCCCTGTTTACCAGTTTTGGCATCAGAAGTAAAACCTGAGACAGTAAAAAAAACCCAAACAAATTCTGCTACTTTATGTATATAACAAACACAGCCTCCAAATCTGGCTCATGTCCTACAGAGTCTTCAGACTTTTCGTAATTTAAGCATATGCTCTAGAGAAGGGAAAAGAGCAAAGCAAAGGGTTATAATTTCTTTGAAATGGAGGCTTCCCATTTTCCTGAATATTGAGTAATTTGCAGGTCTGAGAGTAAGTGGAATCAATACTCTTCTGGTTTTATTTTTACATCAAAAATACCCAATTCTTCATGGACTGTTTTCTCTGTCACGATTTCTGAATGGAGAACCAAGGTATTCAAATCTGAATGTATATAACCCCTGACAGCTCAATATCAGAACATGCTGCTTGGCCTCTCCTATGGCCATATGATTTTGATTGACTGGCTCTTCTATACGCTCCTTTTAACAGTTGTGGCAGTCATTAAGACAAGCTGGAGGCCAGCTTGGCAAAATATTGGAAAGGTGAGAAGTGTAAAGCTTACTGTAATGTGGTAACACACTCGTGTGGCTTTCTTTTGTGACAAGCATAGAAGATCCATAACTTGATGTGGAAGAGTAGTTACAATGCTGAACTCCTTAACAACATAGCTTCGAGCTTTACCAATTTCTGCTTAGATTTGTGGTTGTTTCTTCCAGTTCTTGCATCACTGAATATTTACCAACTTCTATAATGCTTGCTTTAGTTCTGTGCAGTGAGGGGAGCTGATCTGATTTAATGGAATATAATTGTTCTGATTTTCTCTGTGAAATTGCACTAAAAAACCAACAACAAAGTACTGTTCAATTCAGAGCTGAAGTCTCTGTCTTTTTAAACAAATGGCTTATCAGACCCAGAAGGACAAGGTTGTACATTGTCCACAGAATGAGCTACATGCCTTGACCAGGATCTGTTGTAGAGCTTGTCACAGAGCTTTAAATCTCGATTATCTGTTGCAAGGGTGCAGCTCAGCATCAAAGAAAACAATTCTGTGCTTAAAACCTTTATCAGATCATGAATCCATTCACTTTTCTTTTTAGATTTTTCTTTGTGCTGTTTTCATGTTGAAATGCACTACCATTAACTAAAGTAAATTAGTAGTTAACAATGCAATACTTCTGTAAAAAAATGAAAGAATATGTAGTTGTGTAAGTGCAGTGTATGAAAACAACACCAGCAGTGGTGTGGTGACTACCTGGGTGAAGGAGGGCTGCAAAAGCTGAGCCCAAAACTACAAGCCCAAGTTCTATTTCTGACACAGGTTACCAAGTTTGAGGAATTACTTATTTCTTTTGCTAGGACTCATTGATTTCTTAACAGATCAAACCACCGTAAGTCCTCAAGTAGACAAGGACTGCTCAAGGTAGAAGTGGGTGGCTCACTTCTGTGGTTTGCATTTTTAATACGTGACCTGTTTGACATGTGGGGTGGGAGGATGTACAGTGTGATACCTTCTGCATTGGCTGGGACCACTGCCAGGCACTCTTGGCAGCAGCAAGGCAGCTTGGAGACATCTGCTCTGTGCTGCCAGCTTTAATTAAAAAAAAAAGAAAAAAGTGTCCTAAGAAGCCCAAGTTTTGGGATTTAGTGCCTGATGCTACAGGGATGGCTGTGGGAACAACAGATAATGGCCTGCTGTAAAAATAATGTAAGGCAGTGGTTCATATCAAACACTAAATCACATTAAAATAAAAAGAAAATGGGACTAAAACGACCTACTGAATTTGTCGTAGAAGAGATACAAGACCTTTGGAGTTTTCTGTATAAGTGATACCACTGAAATAAAAAAAAAGCCCCCTACCCCCCACAGTTTTTAAGTGTGAAAAGTGACATAGCCAGCAGAAATTCTTTGATAGAATTCAGCTTGTAAAGAGGAATTGCTTAGAGCCACAATGAGTCATTATTTAGGTGTCAGTGATCATGGCTTGATTACATTTTTCTTCCAGTAAACAAGGTGCACATCAGCATCTAAGAAATGCTTTAGAGGAGACTGTCTCACAAAGCTAAAATCAAGTTCAGCCGAGTAAATAATGTGACATAAAAATAATAACAACTACTTGGCTAAATGTTCCAGGGAAAACAAGGCTTGGAAGGGAAGTAAATACAGATATCCTTGTCAAGGGAAGGAGAAAAGACAAAATTGGCAGCAAATAATGCAAACTAATGATTTAAAAGTTATTGGAGAAGAGTTTTCAGGTTGTGGTTTGGCAGGGGAGCAGCTGTTGTGCAATCTGCTGCTGGTGAGATGCTTACCTTCCAGAGGCAATCCAAAAGGATGTTGAATTGCACTGTCTGTCTTTTCAGTCCACATTGTATTTTGAAAGAATTTCTTAGTTTGGATACTTGCTGCTGGTTGTTGATATATCTTGGAGCACTGGAAAGTTCCCAGAGCACTGGAAGAAAACTCATATGATCTAATTCATTTTTTTCAAGGTGGTGGTGGGGCAGGGAATGAAGTCAAATAGGGCAATCTCTGACATGTATACTAACATTACTTTGATGGTGAATAAAATAATTGAGCAGCAGATAAGATATGCTGCTGATCAGTAAATAAAAAAGGTAACTCATGCCAATCCAGATTTTGGCAATTTGGTGTAGTCAGTCTCAGTTTGTATCTTTTTGTATTAGATTAATTTTAATTAGTAAAGTGATATTGTTGGCATGATGCATTTACTATGAGCATTGGATAATTTAGAAAACAATAGAACACATATGCAACAGACTGGGGGAAAAAATTGTTTAGCTCATCCTCAATCCAACTGCCAAAGGCGGGTTGCTGGACAGGGTGTGTTTTCAAGCAGAGTCCTGCAGGAATCAAGCCCAGCTTCCCTGCTAGAGGTGTTTGTTTTCAGGAGCAGGAGGAAACTGGTACAAAGTCAGTAGTTGTAGGCTGGATAGGCAAATGAGAGCAATGCTGAAAGAATGAAGACAAAAAGGACAGTATGCTGGGAAGAGTGACTTGAAAAATGTTTGGAGGTCATGAGATGCAATTGGCTGAATATTTATTTTTACTGTTTTTGTAACCAAGGACACTAATAGGATCTGAGGGTGCAAATGGGAGAGTTTGTGGTTGGTGGTGGCAGGTTCCTCCTCAGAAAACTCTTACTTACAGCACACACAATCAAGGCATGTCAAAGGACCAAAGGGTTTGAGAAAGTCAATGAAAACTGGTAAAGTAGTGGAACTAGAAGTGGGAAGTTGCATAGCTTTGCATCCAGAGACTCAAGTGATGTAAGTACAACACGTAGAGGTTAAGGAAAAATTTGGTATTTCTAAAAATAACTATCTTAGAGAAACTGAATGCAATCCCAGAGAACTTTAACAAAAGGCTTAACAAAAGACACAGACCATTCACATTAAAAAATATATTTTTAATAGTGAATGCAAGTAAATAATTATTAGGATAGATCACCAAAATCAAAAGTGGTGGTGGAATTTTTGCTGCCAAAACTTTAAAACCAAGAGAAGAGTGTTTTTCAATCAAATAAGAATTCTAGTCAGTCTTATGTTCTGCTGTGTTTGATAGCAGCTCAATCATTACAGCATTTCCTTACAGCCTTATGAGAGATTAAAAACATGCACAGACATTTTCACATAGTCTCAGAGTCAGGAATTTTACAGAATCCACTGCTGCAGCACCATAAATATACTCCATCGGGCAATTATGGATTTGCTTTACTTACATTTCCAAAAATAAGTGAGTGTTTCTGAAACTGCGTCTCCCTCTACCTGCGTTCCTGCAGCTGTGTTGGGTCAGTAATATAAAAATGGAAATTCTGCTCTTTTCCTGCTATTTTGATGCATTCTGCTTCTCTTCCCCTTCTCTCTCTCCCTGCATCCTCCCCCAGATTGTAAGCTGTGCCTAGGTGGGAGTTTCCTGGCTGCTGCAGAGCCATTCTGCATGAATCATACCCTTTTTTAGGTGTTGGTTTTCTGGATCTGAATGCTGGAACACACAGGCTCCAAAGGCTCCCCCCTTTTTATAAGGAATTACACTCTTATAATGGGAAAAAAAATGAATAGGCATTTAAAAACCTTTAGTTTATATTTGTTAAAGGAGATGTTGTATTTGAAATGAGAGAAATATTTTGGTGTTTTCCTTCACTGTGCTGTTATTTCAGGCTATAACGTGATCATTTCCCCTGGCTCTGGAGCCATCAAATGCAAACCCCTCCCATCAGAGCCTTTATTCTAAGGTGTCATGTGAGATGGATCCTTTCAGGGACACAACCCTGTTTGTTCTTAACCAAAATGAGGATGCCAGCAGTAGCTACCGCTGCCGGTCTCATCCTGCAGCAGAGGTGACAGCGCCGGGCGGTCCTGCTGACAGATGGGCTGCGTCACGCTCGACTGTAGCAGCTGATGCTGCTGCCCCTGCTACTCCTCCCTGCTTGCTGCCAGGAGTCAGTGGCACAACGTGGCATGTGTCACCCCTGCGGCTGTTCCTCTCAGGGACTCAGGGGGTGCAGAGTGACACTGGCAGAGGTGGGTTTGTGCTAAGGACTTATGCCACAGTCAGGAACAGCTGAAGGGGTCACGCATATCCCACTCTGGTGGTTGACAGGAAAGGAGTCTGCTAGGAGCCTCGCTAGGTGACAAATGTGCAAAGCCAGGCAGAGATAAATGACAATGGGTTTCTTCAGCTTTGTTATGTTAGAGGACTGGAGATGCTTCTTTAGGCCTTCAGCAGGTAGGTGAAAATGAGATGAGGAGGAATTGATAGGGAGTCACAGAGCATTCATGCTCCTTCTTGCAGTGCTGACAATTAGGAAAGTTCAGGTCCATATCATGCTTGTGGTGGCATATGGTCAGCCAAGGCCAGTATCATCAGGGAGCTATCATCCCTGATGAGGCATCCCTGGTGAGACACTGGCCCAGGTTGCCCAGGGAATTTGTAGATGCCCCATTCTTGGAAATGTTTAAGACCACATTGGTCGGGACTTGGAGCAACCTGGTCTAGTGGGAGGTGTCTTTGCCCATGCAGGGGGCTTGAAACTAGATGATCTTTAAGGTCCCTCCCCACCCAAACCAGTCTAGGGTTCTGTGTGCACAGGAGGTTTGCATAGGTCATATGTGCATAGGAGATTATGTGGCTGACATATGGTAGCCCACGTATTTATTGTATACAATGCCAAAAAGCTGTGCTCTGGCTGTTAAGACACAACAATTCCTCTTTATGATGAAACAGCCTGTGTAGCTGTGAGGCCTAAATGGGGAAGACTGCCCATGGACTGGCTTCTGCTTTGTCCCTGTTACATTATTTTATTTACATGTCACATTAAGTTAAAATGTGAATTAGATCCCGTTTCTAGCAAAATGACACTTCATAGATTCACCTGAGCTCAAAAGACCAAGACAAGAAGTTTAACTCTTTGAGGAAGGCAGAAATTGCTGAGTTTGAAACAGAGCATGATTCTGCATCACCTGTTTCCTGTAGGAAATCAGAGTGACTTTTTGTTCTCTGCCAGCAGCAGGATATCTGATTTCATAGAACCATATAATGGTTTGGGTTGGAATGGACCTTAAAGATCATCTACATCCAACCCCCCTGCACTTATTTACCAGAGAGTGACAGTCTGAACATCCTCTTTTTCATAGACTCACAGAATGGTTTAGGAGGGAAGGGACCTTTAAAGCTCATTCAGTCCCAACCCCCTGCCATGGACAGGGACACTTTCCACTATTCCAGCTTGCTCCAAGCCCCATCCAACATGGTCTTGAACACTTCCAGAGGCAAGGCTAAAGAGATTGGAAAAAGATTTGACTTTGAGTATTGAATATATTTCCTCCCGGACATTTTTGCAATGATAATGTGTAAAAGGTTTGCCTTTGCATATGAAAGTTGATTTTGTGAGGTCTTTGTGAAGACTTATAGTAAGAATACCCATTTGCAGGTTACAAAGGTGTTTCTGGACCATTAGATATAGGTGACCAGAAGTTTTATCTTGTTTGACAATAAAAAAAATTGATTTATTGACTTCCCTTCTTTTCCCCACAAATGCTTTCTCAGGCAGCAATGACTTGAGCCTCTTTCATTGCTTCAGCTCAAAGCCCTGGAGGCAGCAATGACTTGTCAAAAATCATATCCCCTGATCTGCTGCTACTGCTATGGACAACTGTACTGAGAAGCTTGTGCATTACGCTAGAAACCAAAAACTGATTTGCTTTCAAAACTGCCTGTTTCTTAGCCCAGGCTGCCCGTTGCCTTGGCATTGCTAAATAGTGGGGCTAAAACTTCATTAGCTAATGGAGTGAGTCTGCTTTTGGTGGAAATCGTTTCTTCTTCTTGCAGTTGCTGAAAAGCTCTGTGTTTTGGAGGTGTCCAGACACCTTGTTGTCTGAGGCACTCAAGATGCTCACATGACTCAAAGGAGGTGTTCTTGTGAGCTGCCCTGGTGCTCTTTCCCTGGGAGAGATAAGGGAGAGGAATGTACATGGGTGATGCTGGCCACTGGGTCTCGAGTCTTGTGGTCGGTCCCCTGGGCTGTGGCTACCACGTGATCTTTGGCTGTCAAGTCAGTGTCTTAACTTGTGGGTTACTCTACCTCTGTTCATCCTTTTAAACTGGTCTGTTTGAAATATCTCAAAAAACAATACTTCTAGCAAGAAAAGTTGGGTTGAATGTTGATGGATGGTATGTAACTGCTGGACATGCCCATTGCATAAATTATGCAGCAAACCAAAATGCTCCAGTATGGTTTTCTGCGTGGAAACTTCCAGAGCCCAACCCCACCCTATTTTGCAGTAAAATTTGTATATTATTGTTGTTATTTCTTAGGATTTCCAGCTTCACTCAGTGACTGGACTTCATTGACAGTGATGGCCCTCAACAGAGGACCCAGGGATAAAGGGAACCCAGTGGATTTAGTGTATTTGGATTTTCAAAAGGCTTTTGATAGGATAATTTGTCAAAGGTTAATGTGGGATTGGAAAAAAAAACCAAACATCTTTTGATGTACAGAAAAGTGTTAAGGTTAGGGAAGCAAAAACTAGAGGTTAATAGTCCCTTTTCCAGGTGGAGAAGGCTCAGCACAGGGTCCATTAGCTGATCCTAAAGAGATGAGACAGGGGTGTCCCCACTGATGGTGCTGCACAGCAGCGCTGATGTCTTGTGGAGTTTTGTGCAACGTTACACACCACTTTGCTGCTGAAATCACCTTGCTCTGGATCAGAGCAGAGACTGACCTGATTAGGAATATTTTTATACTCCTTCATCCCTGATATGAAGCTTGTCTGTCCGACTGCTGAAATTCAGTGAAAACTGCGAACAAATCACAGGGTTTCTTCCAGGTAGGGAAGTTTCCTGGAAAATCTTTCTGTAAAAGCTTTGTGTCCTCCAAAGCCTTCAAGAAAACATAGATCCTTTCTCTTAGAATCAGGGGTTGCTGATACAAATCAGCTTCTTAAATGGATTAAATAAAATCTAGATGAACACAAGGGGAAGGAAGGAGAGATATGCTTAGGTTGCCAGTAATTATTGCAAATGTACATCAAAGATGACTTTTTATAGAAGCTAAGGTCAGAAAACATTAAATTAAGCAGTCTGACCTGATTATTAGGTGTCACCACCTTCCTTTTCTACTGAGCCCAGTGAGTTGCATTTGGGAAAAAGTTACCTCCATAAAGGCACTCAGCCTGATTCCCAGAAGCTAGAAATGCTCAGTTGTACATGTAGTATGTGTTTGAGTGGGTAGTCTTCCTCTCTGAGTAATATATTTGGTTTATTTCCATTTTTTTTCCTCCTAAACTGTCTCTGTTTCCAGCCTTTGTTTTGTTTTTATTTCTCTGCCTAAAGTCCAAGACATTTCCATATATATATATATATTCAAGGATCAGATTAGCTCTGCTTCCAACAATTTGCCTTCCCCATCCACTGCCTTCTGTCATCCTTTTTTGGAATTAAAGTACTGTTCTCTGAATCAATGAGATTCATGTTCTAGATGTGTAATTTTACTTTTGGCCTTATTTAAATACAGTATAATATTAAAACAAAGTATTAAAACAGTTTATCAAGGCTCGTTTTCTGTGTACATTGAACCCATAATTAGATCTCACATCTTTCACAGTAGCTGTAAAAGCCCACAAAGACCATTTAATTTCAAAGATTACAGACAGACAGATGTTTTTGAGATTTAACAGTCCTTAATCCATTTAAAGAGACTTTGTTGATGTTATGTAGCTCCTATTTCCAGTTTTGCAACAGTAAGCAACAAACTTTATGGCAGATTCTGGCACTGGTGGTTAGTGGGTGCCACAGCAGTGGGGGATGTGGCATGTTGGGAGGGTGAGGGCAGGGCTGAGGGAGCAGCCACTCTCCCATCAGAGCTCCTTGGTCTCTCATCCCACCACCCACGGGGTGTCAGGACAGTGTGTCTGGGGGTGCAGTAGCACCCTGCATCTTGTGGGTTCAGACCAGATCTAAGGAAGAAATTTATTAAGAAATAATTAGAAATTAAGAAATTTGTTTATTCTGAGGGTGATGAGACACTGGCCCAGGTTACCCAGAAAGGTGGCAGATGACCCATCCATGGAAACATTCCAAGTGAGGTTGGATGGGGCTCCGAGCAACCTGCTCTACTTGAAGATGACCCTACTCACTGCAGGGGGTTGGACTAGATGGTCTTTAAAGGTATCTTCCCACCAAACCTTTCTATAATCCCTCAGTGCTGCTCTGAGCAGCAGCAGGAAAGAACAGACATGGATTCTTCCTTGGGTGGGGTGGTTGAGGAGGTTCCTCTTGTACAGGGTTCAGTATCCTGAAACTGCAGCATGTGAATAATTGACAGACAATTCCCTGTGATCACCAGGAACAGGAGAGGGAACAACCTGTCACCTTTCTGTGTTTCATGGGTAAGAAAAAGTTGAATTGGATAATTGAGAGAATTCTCTTCCATGTGAAGTGGGGCTGATATGAAGAAAGGAGAGAACTAAGACCTGGAGGTGTGCCAGTGCCTTCCTCCCTTGTTGATATGGGTCGTCATTGGGAATAGTCAAGGAAAACTTGCTTTCTGTGATGGCAGCTCAAAGATGTCCTGATTGCAGTGTTGTGTCTGTGGGGAGTTGTTTGCAAATTCCCAAGTCTATAATAGAATTACATCCACTGTGGTTTTATTCTGAACATTTGTACTGCAAGAGGTTCCCAGTCCCCATGCTTCATAGCCACATTTTGTGCTGGAAGACATGAAGAATAGCAACAGCCAGCCTCCCCTGGAGTGAGGAGCTGCGTGCTCATACCCCTCGGGTCCATAGAGATGATCTGCGGGCTGGAGCAGCTCTGCTCTGGAGACAGGCTGAGAGAGTTGTGATTGTTCAGCCTAGAGAAGAGAAGGCTCTGGGGAGACCTTAGAGCACCTTCTAGGACCTGAAGGGGCTACAGGAAAGCTGGGGAGGGGCTTTTGACAAGGGCAGGGAGTGAAGGTGCCTCCCAACCCAAACCAGTTTGTGATTCCATGGTCAAGGACCATTCTCAGTCCACATGCAAACACCAGCAGGGCACCACATGGTTTGAAAACACACCCAAGAGCTCAGCTGCAGGGACCTACATGCACCACCCTGCCTGGAGCTCAGCGAGTGACTTTCTGCCTTTGCACAGATGCCACCATGATCTGAAGAAGGTAATGTTGGAAGCTGAAAAGCGAATCTTAAGTGTCGACATTGATTGGATGCTCACACACAGTTGTGGGGCCTTGGCATGCTGTTGTTTTTATCTTTTTTACGTTTTTTGAAAATAGATCTGTTTTCCCAAGATCTTCATAAGCCTTTGGAATTAATCTGTTTTGCTGGAATCCAAGGGCTTATTTTTAACTTTTATGCTCATTCTGTCACTGCTGAGGAATGGTGTCAGCTTCTATCACGTTATAAGGATTTTTTACCAAGATTACATAAATATACGTGTTTAAAATGTAAAGACGTTTAACTGAAGATGCATTACATCTCTTTTTATAAAAGCTATAAAGCTCACCATGTTTGAAAAGCATCTTTTCCTTGATTTTGGTGTTCTGTTAAGTTTTGCATTTGAATACACCACCTGCTACATTGAGTTTTCCTTTATTTCTCAGTGAAGAAAACACATTTCTCTGTTTTCTGTAGTCGCCTTGATCAGTGCTACTTCAGAATTAAAATGTTTTAAGGTATCTCTACACTGGTGGTTTGATTTGACTGATACCTCATGCATATTTTCTTCATAGTTTTAGACTGAAGTTCCCCTCCAGCATGTGCTGCAGGATGGACTCAGGGTGAGAGGTCAGTGTCTCACGCCCAACTCTTGCTGGAATTAGATGTTCTTCTTGAGTGAGCTCTTCCTGGAGGACAGGGCAATTTCTTACTTTTGGTGTGTAAATCATTTTTCTGCTTTACACAGGCAAAGTGTTCATCTGGATTAACCTGTAGAGGTGTTAATCCTGGGGACAGGCATCCCTCGCAGCCTATTTACTTCGGGCTTATTTTTAATTCCTGAAGCATTTTGGCCACCCTTCTGATTGAAGAACTCTGAGTAGAAAGGCTTAGATGATATGCTTTGACTGCAGCTGTCCCTGTTCTCCATGACAGAATAAATTTTTTATTTCTTTTCAATTCTTTTTTGTTTGTTTCTGTGCCAGGCAGTGGGTATGTGCATTTTTAGCTGGCTGAGAGAAATTGCTTCTTGATTTCAGACTGATGGGAGGTTCTTGTGATATTATCCAGCAAAATGAAAGGGAACCTCCAAGTGGTGGGATTATTATTCTGTTTTTTGAGGTTTTTTAATGTATTTTGAATTCTTTTTTTAATTCACGTGGTAAATCAATCTTGTAATGATCTTTTTATAGCAACAGTAAGCAGCTCTCACCTGTTCCTTGATCATCCAGTATTTGTCATCATGTTATTGACATAACACTATGTAATATCATCGTGTTATGGGATTATGTCAATAGTTATTTAATAACTTCACATCTTACAATATTTATATTTCCCAGTTCTGTAAATAGTGCTGTTATTCTGGGACAGAATATGTAGCATTAGTTATAATTCCTTTTATACTTTGAAAAAGGAGCTGAGACTTTTTTTAATGCTTAAACTATTGGTGCTAAAGCCAAACTAATTTCATTTAAGAATCTACTTCTTTATGATCAAGTTAGTAATGGAGTAAACAACCAGGGAAAGTTGTTGTGACTTTTTCTCTTTGGTGCATTAGATCCAAACTTGAAATTAGGCTTTAGAGAAATGTAAATAACTTATTTCAGTGCTGAAGTATGTGAGTGAAATTTAATTTGTTTGGTTTTATATGCAGGAGGTCAGACAACGTGGTGGAATAGTCTCTATTATACTTACAATTATTAATCATATGTTAATTTTTCTTTTCATTCAAAATGTACAGGAGTTGGCAGTTTAGTGTGTGTGTATGTTGATTAGAGCTGTGCTCATACTCCAGTCATTCTTTATTTCTGTTCCTTCCCCCCTGCTGCTTTTTCCTTCTTTCCTCAGGAGTCTCCACAGCCCTGGGCTCTGCCGCCCCTTTGTCTGCCGGTGCTGGGAGATCAGTCCCTGATGCTGCAAGTCTTAAAGCCTTGGCTTTCTTGTGGCTGCTGGAGTCTGGGATTCTACTGAGCCACCAGAGGCTTTAAAATCCCAAATATCTATATGGCAAATCACCTGGTATTTTAGGAAAGAGAGAAACTCTTCTGTACTCTGGTTAATCCAGGTGGGCAGCGCCGTGAGAGCCGCAATGAGCCTCCCCTGGAAGCCAGTGTTCTCAGCTCATGTTTCTCTGGTGATTTTATTCTGAAGGGTAGCTTTTGCACTTTCCTATCAATTTATTCAAGGGGAAGCGTGTAGTGAAGTATCAAGTGTTGTTTGTTTGCTAAAGAACTTGGCGACTGCGTGGGTGAGCTGAGGGGACACGTCCGCCCCTTTGCCTCAGACACGCCAAAATGGGGTAGATGGAAACAACGTTTTAAAAAGCCCCCAGTCCTTTTGCAGCCGGACAATTCCTCCTTGACCGCCTGGTCCAACCTCCAGAGCTTTTGTAGGGTAAGATCCCTTGTGCCCAGGAGATGCTGGGTCACGTGGCGGCTGCGTTTCCTTGGAGACGGCGCCGTGCCGCGCCTCGGGATGCCGCCGCGCCTCGGGATGCCGGCGCGGTGCGGGACCGGCAGGACCGGAGGGGCGGCCGCCGCCGCTGCCGCGCAGGTTTGCTGCCTTCCCCTTCCTCTCCCTTTCCCTGCTTGAACCTGAAAACCTTAGCCAGGGCTTGGCGTGCTGTCGGGCTGCCGGTGCGCGTCGTTAAGGCAGTTGAACTTCTCCCAGCGCTGTTTTAAAATGGGATTTTTGTGGGGAGCTGTTCGGGAGGAGCGGGGGGGGGGGGGGCGGCGGGAGCAGCGGCTGCCTGACCCTGCTGGCGGGTTCTCTTTGGTTCTGGCTGTTGTACAGAGGGACGGGGTGTCTGGAACTTGCTGAGTGCTTCGGTTCCATCTTAGTCGTTTTTGAACAGGGCAAGAACAAAGTCATTATGAAGTAATATCTCACTTGGTGCCTTGTTTGCAGTAGGAATTATTATTTATAGATCGTTCATACCCATGGAACCTTTTAGTGGAAAACAGAAGAATTTGCCATGACATCTTGTCATGATAAGTAATATGCATCTTGCAAGTTACTGGAAATATAGAGGCAGGATAACAAACTCCTGTTTGTGTCAGTGTCTCTTAATAGTTGCTGCTATTCCATTTCCATACTAGAGAGCAGCCAGTTGAAGAAAATGCTCTTCAATGCTTTTGGTAGAGATTTTGCACACAAATAAGTTGGCCATTATGTTAAAAAAAAAAACAACCAACACAAAAAAACAACACAAGAAAATCAAATAAAAAGCCAACAAAAAAAAAACAACAGTGAAAACTTAATTTTAAAATTGCTCCAAAACCATACATTATGTATATTTTCACTAGGTGTTATGATACTGCTCAGAGCTTTCTTTTCCTCAGTACTCATCTTTTTGTAAAATCTCAAATATCTGCATATATTTTCAGGTTTATGATTGGTTTTTAACTTCTTGGCATGTTTCATTTGTTTCTGATCATCTTAACAGAAGCATTCACCTTAAATTATTTTTTCAATTACTACAAAACCCTGTAAAATTGAAATAGTCTGGTTGTCATTCCTGCTGCTAAAATAACCTATATTTGCAGGTTTCCAGAGGACAGAGCAAAAAGATGAAATCTTTGAGCCCGATCACTGGGGCACGTGGAAATGCAAAGCCAGGCTGAAGGGCAGGGGATTGTTAACCCAGTTTTAGGGAAGCATAATCAAATCCAAACAGGTTCAAAATGTTTCCCTTTGGCAAATATTTAGGCTGCTATTTGGGGGTTATACATTTTTAACATGAATTGTTGTTGGTTTATACATTTTTTATTATTTTTCCTGCCTTGCTTTGCATCAAGATAGCTTTTGGCTGGTTTAATACTAAGTGACATTAGGAAAATTAGTTAAACAAGTATAAAAGCTCCAAAAAGGCTTGTAGAAAACTTAGCTTAAAATTTTAAAGGGAAGCAGAGACCACATTTCTCATTCCTAGTCCACAAATAAAAGTCCCACTCTTGAACAGTGTAAGAACAGGACTTGGCTATTTTCTACAGCTTAAAATAACAAAGAGAACAAAGGAATAATTAATCTGTAATACAGACATGCAAATTTTCTTGAAAGTTGCTCACATGGTTTGCACTGGAATGGGGTGGTGAAATCCAATTTAATACTACAGTTATTATGCTCCCTTTTTATAGGAAAAAAAATGTTGGCTCAGCATACCCATGGATGTATTTGCCCTTGGTGCTCTCATTGGAGAAGTGTTAGGAGCTATTTTTAAACAATTCCTAATTTTTCTCTTACAAATACAGTCAGAAAGCAGCATGTTACAGTGAGGAACTGCTGGCAGTCATCTCCTGCTTGGAATATTTCAAAAGTTTGCGCAGAGTAACTGTTTAGGGTCTTCCTGAGTCTGCAGTTGTATATGGTGTTTTAATTACAGAACAATAATGCTTTAGGAATATTTATACAATACTGTCATCTGGGCGGCTTAAGGAACATGGTAAAGGGCTACAGGGAATTTTCCATCTGGTCTCTGCCACAAACTCATTTTTAATTGGTTTGCATGTCCTGTAAATGCAGGTTACCCCTATTTAGGTGGGGTTTTTTTGTTCCCCACTCAAAAAAGAAACTAAGTACCAGAAACTTAGAGCTGTCTTCTTTGCTGAAAGTGCACTTTGACTTCTGACAGGCTTCCTTTTTTTATTTAACAGTAGAAATAACTGGTAACAGTTTCCCACTTTCTGCTGGAGTTTTTTTGTATTTTACTGGGGGATCTTAAGGGTATCATCAAAGCTCAAGGCTGACCTTGCCTCCCTGCTCTCCCTGGCTCCCTGAGGAGATAAAATAAGCCCTTGTACAGATGAGAAATGAGGTGAGCAGTGATCCACGTTTTTCATTGCCCTGTGGCCTTGTCTGTACTTGTTTGGGAGCTGTGCACCAAGCTGGTGGAGTTCCACCTTGACTGTAGCTGGATGGAACCTTGGTGGCAGAGGATGTGGTTTCATTAACAGGTCACCTGTGGCAAAGTCAAGCCAACTGATTTTTTGAAGAGCTGCATCATGTTGTCCCCAAGTGCAGTTTACCTCCATTTCAACAGCAGCAAATTTCCTTTAGATGAATTGCAGCTGAATTTGTTGCCCTTTTAAATGTCTGTTTTCCAGTGCAGTGTATGTTTGTTTCTGGTGTTTTCCTCTGCATGACATGCATGTTTCCATGAAGATGACACAGCTTTGAGTCCTTCATGGCTGTGACTTCAGCTTTGGGGTTTTTCATCTTGGAGAAGAGAAGGCTCCAGGCAGACCTTAGAGCACCTTCCAGTACCTGAAGTACCTGAAGGAAAACTGGGGAGGGACTTTTGACAAGGGCAGGGAGTAATGGGACAAAGGGGAACAGTTTCAAGCTGCAAGAGGGGAGATTGAGATGAGATCTGAGGAAGAAATTCTTTGCTGTGAGGGTGGTGAGACACTGGCCCATGTTGCCCAGAGCAGCTGTGGCTGCCCCATCCCTGGCAGTGTTGAAGGCCAGGTTGGATGGGGCTTGGAGCAACCTGGTTTAGTGGGAGATATCCCTGCACAAAGCAGGGGTGTGGGGACTAGATGATCTTTAAAGTCCTTTCCATCCCAAAGCAGTCCGTAATTCTGTGATTATAAAGTATTTTCCAACAAAGTACCCAGACAGTCTCTTCTGTTTTCTGGGTGTGAGTAGTTTCCCAGCTCAGTTTTCAGCTGGAGTGCAGTCAGCATCTTGAAACCTTGCCTTCTGAGTCCTGCAAAGAGAATTCAGAAACCTTGGGCTTGACCCTGAAGTTCCAGCCAAGCTGTGTGTGGTGCAGGATTCCAAGGCAGCTGCCCAAGGAGCTGAATTTGGCTGCTTGCCTTTGCCCAGAGCTGGTCTGTGGGACTTCTGTGGGGTGACAAAACTTGCTGTGAGCTCAGCTGCAGACCTATCCATGAGGTTTTGATGTATAGATGATGAAAAGGAAAGAGAAGCCCAAAAGAAAAAATAACCAACCCTTTTTAAAATACAGTGCTTAAATTCCTGTGGTCTGTTTGACATGCTTTGAGCATCTTCCCGCTGCCTTGTTCAAACCTGGTTTTGTGACTGTGCAGATTTGGGCTCTCTGAGATTTTAGCATACAGTGTATTGCATGAGGAGAAAGTAAATGTAGTAGGGGATCAACAGTGTGTTGCAGTGATGTGCCCTTTTGCAGGGACCTGCTGCCTTGCAGCATCCACTGGTTGGTGTTTGGCTGTTTGAGGACATTGGTCTTTGCTGCCCTCCCAAGTGTAATTATGAATGTGCATAATCACCTCTTGAATTTGGATGGTGAAGGATTTGGTGGAAGGATTTGAATTCTTACATGGGTGTCTGAAGGGTTTTCTGTGTCTTAGGTTGGTCTTCAATCATGGTAAGAAATAATATATATGTAAATATATATATGTATGTATATATATTTATGGCAAACAAATGTTTCCAAAAAGTCTCCTGCTGCGAGGCTTTTCCCTCATGTTTTTGGGCAAAAGAGCTCCAAAGATACACCCAGATTTTACCACAGCTATTTCCTAATTCAGTGTTCATGAAGTCCAAGTGAATCATCACAGACAAACCACAAATAGAACAGAGATCAGAAGATTTATTTGAATTGTTTCCTGTGCAAAGTAAAAACAAAAAAATAATCAGGTGTTTTATTAACACCATTAAAGTTTCTAACATGAAGCGGGTGCCACAGCCGTGGGGGAAGTTTGTGGGCTTTGTGGCACTTGGTTCGTTGCAGTTTGGATTTTGTTCTGTCTTTGCTTGTCTTCTGTGGTTTGGGTTTATTAGGAATAAATCAAATTTATATGTAGGTTGCCATCACATCACCACATAATTGCCTGCTAAATAGGAGGTTTGGAACTGGGATTCTCTCTGTGAAGAGCATGGTTGCCAGCTTTCAGTGGTTCCTGCGTTTCTTTGCTGAACTGTCCCTGCTTTTCAGCCTCCCTCTTGAATGGTAGCTCCTACAATAGAATGTAATTCCATTAGTATTCTAATGGAGCCAAATGCAGCAGGAACCCCTTGGTTCCCAGAAGCAGCTCTCCTCCTTTTGCACATGGTTATTGCCTTTAGCTTTTTGCTCCAGCAGCTCACCAGGGATGTTCTTTAGCTAACTGCCATGAACCCTCCTGCCCTTTCTAGTCATTTGCTCAAGATGAACTCCGTTTGTGTCCCCAGTTCAGTGAAGAAGGGTAATTCTAGCACCCCCTTCTTTGCTTTCTATGGTGAACTTTTATTTTTCTTTATCAGCTATTGCAATTTTAAATATGTTTTCCTCTGCTTCATTGGTCTGTCCTCAGTGCCTCCCGTTGAACGGATGTATTGATCTAATATTCTGCTTACTCTGGCATGTAGTCAGAGGGAAAAGGCAGCAAGAGGTCACTATTTATATGTGAATAATAAATAATTTGGCCTTATTTATGGTTTTGGTTATATATAATACACTGTACAAAAGAAGTCGTTTTTTGATTTCCACCTATTTGATGACAGCTTTTGAGTACTTAGAGGATAAGAGATCACACAGCAAATAAGGGTAAGAGAATTACCCTCTGAAATAGCAGAACAAATTTGTTGAGTAGAGAGAACATTGAATAGAAAATTTGCCCATCCTGTGCTCGCTGTTAGTATATAGTGTGACCTACTAATGTCCAAGTTGATGAATTTCAAGGCAAGTAGGTATCTGACCCAATTAACTTCCAGAATTGTTTCAAGTAATTGTTGAACTCTTCAGGCACATAAAGTGGAATAGCAAGGACAGTGTTTAAGTACAAGATTCAAAGCCATTTTCACCTAATCTTATTTAAAAGTAGCTCTGTGGACAACTGCTAAAGCTTCAGTATCCTACAGCATTCCACAGTATCCCTGTCTGCTCATGCCAGGCTTCCTCTTGTAATTTATGGAATGTCTATGTGGCACAGTTAGCCCAGGTTATGTACATTGTCTGCCCCAGAGTGCTTGCTGTTGGCACCTAGAGCTCTGAAACACACATCAATGTGTTCATTGGAACAATGTGCTCTTGCCTGGCATGGGTTAACACTTTCCCTTGCAAACATTCTTTAACCTAAACCTAATTTGCCTGGATAATAGCCCATGCATGTGTGAAGTCAGGCCTGAAAGGCCATTATGAAGTGCATGAACTGTGTATGTTCTGGTCTTCCCACTGGTCTGCTCACCATTTGCCTCCTGAGCATGTGTGGCTTTATAATCCTAAAAAAATCTTAAATTGGAAGGGACCCATATAATCATCATTGAGTCCAACTGCTTTGATGTTAGAGAATACCTTGGTGCAGACTGCTCTGGTTCTGCAGATCATCCCAGATCAGACTGATCAAAGCCTCCCATGTGAAAAGGAAAGGCTGCCTGATTTGGGATGGAGGATGTGAGGGTAGCTGAACTCTGGCTTAGGTTGCTCAGAGGGGTGATAGAGTCTTCATTCTTGGAGATACTAGGAACCTGACTGGGTAACCCCTGACTGAGGCCTACAAGAAAGCTGGGGAGAGGGGCTTTTTACAACAGCTTGTAGAAATAGGTCAAGGGGGTAAGCACTTCAAACTGGAAGAGGGGAGATTGAGGTCAGACATTAGGAAGAAATTCTTTCACTATGAGGGTGGTGAGACACTGACTTGGATTGCCTAGAGAAGCTGTTTCTGCCCGATCCCTGGAAGTGTTCAAGGCCAGGTTGGGTGGGGCTTGGAGCAACCTGATCTAGTGAGAGATGTGCCTGTCCTTGGCAGGGGGGTGGGACTGGATCTTTGAGGACCTTTCCAACCCAAACCATTCTGTGATTCTTTGAACCTGCTCTGGCTGATCCAGCTGGGCAGCGAGGTTGGACTTAGTGATCTCAAGAGATCCCTTCCAGTCACAGTGGTTCTGGCATTTGAAATACCCAGTTGCAGGAATCAACTTTAGGTGGCAGGAGGAGGGTGGTCAGGCTGTGCCAGAGCTCATTGGTTAACTGAGGATTGTCAGTTCCTTGTCTGCTCCCACTGATGTGGTTTGCCTGGATCATTGCTGCTGATCAGACACCATCCTTTGACAGGTTCCTGATGAAATGCTGCATGACTTTGATATCAGAGGAGGAACTGAAGATGCAAAGCCAAAGGACTGAGCCCTCAGTCAAGTCCTAGTGCTGTGTATACATTGAATTGGAATGTGCCTGCGACCATTCTTTGCTTCTGAACAGTCACATCCATGTTATTAATCTTTCTTCCAGAAGAGTCTGACCATATCTGAATGGCTTACTAGAGTCATCCTGGCTCCTGCTAACTCCTAAGCTACTTGCAGGAATCGTTAGGGAGAGACCTATTCGACTCAGGCCAAAACTGCTCTAGGGTCTGCTAACGATTCTAAAGTGCATATCCCATTCCAGGATATTGGAAGATTCCCTGGTACTGCTGCATTACTAATACAAGTGAGGCCAAAGTGGCTCAGGATCAGGCCATTAAACTGCGTCCTTGAAGATTTGTGGGACATAAACTGTAGGAACAGTTAAAAAATCACAACCATAGAATAGTTTGGGTTGGAAAGGACCTTTAAAGGTCATCTGGGCTGTAGATCTTTAACTCAGTAAATGGTATATCCCATTTTTGTTATTGTTTTTGGAGAATTTGCACTGGAAGGAGGGGAGATTTCAATTGTATAATCAATATAGGGCATTTTGCAAATAGTAAAATGGCTTTAATCTCTTTCACCCAGGGAGGACATTAACCATTGCCTTGCTCCCTTGAGCCTCCTCTCCCTGTTCACCTTTCAGTCGTTTAGATGCAAGGACCACTTTGCCAGAGTGAGTAGACTTGTCTGGTTGATAGCACTAGACACTGGTGGCTGGGATACACTTTCTTTCCATGGTGTGTCTTCTGCCTTTTTGTGCCACTGCAATGTCTGCATCAGGCCAGGCAGCAAAGTGGTTCTCCTTAGAGCAACCCCGTGTCCTTGGACTGCATTGAACATACACAAAGTCTTGTCTTATTTGTGACAGTTGGGAAGATTCTGAACAGAAGTGGTGAAATTGTCAAAGGGAATTTCAAGTGTTCTTATCTCTCAGCCTGTCCCAGCATCAACTGAGAGCCAGTCACCACACTGATGTGCCAGAAGATAGTGATGTGATAGCCAGCTCCTGGTGGTACTATCAACCTGCTTGAGAAGTGATGGCACCTTGTCCTTATTTGCATGCAGATTATGAAGGTTCATACATCTTTTTAAAGACTGAGGGGCTGGAGCATGTTCAGAGAGGGGCAACGAAGCTGAGGAAGGATCTGGAGCACAGGTTTGATGAGGAGCAGCTGAGGGAACTGGGGGTGTTCAGCCTGGAGAAAAGGAGGCTGAGGGGAGACCTTCTCACTCTTTACAACCCTCTGAAAGGAGTTTGGAGGGAGGAGGGGGATGGTCAGTCTCTTCTCCCAAGGAACAAGCAACAGGACAAGAGGAAATGGCCTCAAGTTGTGCCAGGAAAGGTTCAAATTGGACTTTGGGAACAATTTCTTCCTGGAAAGGGCTGTCAGACTCTGGCTGCCCAGGGCAGGGGTGGAGTCCCCATCCCTGGAGGGATTTCAAAGCTGTGTAGCTGTGGTGCTGAGGGACATGGTTTAGTGGTGGCCTTGGCAGTGCTGGGTTAACAGTTGGACTTGGGGATCTTAAAGGTCTTTTCTAACCACGATTCCATGATTCTATGTTGCTTTGAATCCTCTGTGATTATAGTAGAAGAGATTAGTTTTTCCATGGTTGTTCATAGGAGTCTCCCATCGGACTCCCAGAGAGCTCTTAAGGCATTTCCTTGCTTGTATGACAGTGCCACACAGTAGAAAGCAAGAAGCTTAAGTTTGCTTCCAACCCAAACCACTCTATGGTTCTGTAATTCTATGAATCACATTCAATCTGATTGCACTTGATAGTCAATGTCTTCCTCAGCTGGAAGGAAGTGCTAAGCAACAAACATTGACAGGGTGTGTGGTGTTAGGAACCAACAGAACAAAAAGCTCTCTTGAATCCTGATGACTTGTACTTCTGAAACTGCTACACAAGAAATAATCCAGTTCCCAGAGAAGGAGTCAATCCCACTTTGTTGTTTTTTCCAGTGGACACCTTACCTGAGACCAGTGAAAGACTGTCATGCCAAATGGGTTAGGTTTATTTTTACAGTTTCATGCAGCTGTGTTTCATCAGCTGTTACTTGTCATTTACTGTGGGTTTTTTCAGTTAATAAACTGTCCTGGGGTTCCCTATGGATTTGGTTGCTATTCCTTGGTTATAATCCCTCTGTTTACCTTCAAGCAAATATCTTTCATGGTACCAAGGTCTTGACTGCAGCATCTGCTACCTGTGGTGCTAGCCTGCCTGGCACCTAGAAATGCTTTTTATTAACTTTGACCTACAATCATCCACAAAATTTTCATCAGCATGCCTGTAAAACAACAAAAGAGGGAAGGAGGGAGGAAAGGAAGGAAAGGAGAAGAGACTGTGCCAGCCACTCTGCAGTGCAGTGTGACAATGTCAGTGTGTTTTTTCAATTTCATATCTCTAATATATATAAAATACCCTTTGGTTTGTGCCCATCTTCCTGTGTTGGTCCCATCTTAGTTGTAATTCTTTGTAATTCTCTCTGCACAAAGAAGCACAGCTCAGAGGGTTGGTGGGGTTCCTAGGCAATGTCAAGACTAATAATTCCTGTTACAAAATCTTCCTAGTTTGGAAATTTTAGGGGTTATGAAGCAAAGTCAGCTTTACAATTAGTGCTAGAGAGCATCCCTGTGGAAAAAGACCTGGGGGTATTAGTGGATGAAAAACTAGACATGAGCCACCAATGTGCACTTGCAGCCCAGAAGGCCAACTGCATCCTGGGCTGTATCAAGAGAAGCGTGGCCAGCAGCAGATCAAGAGAGGTGATTCTGCCCCTCTGCTCTGCCTGGATGAAACCTCATCTGGATTACTCTGTCCAGCTCTGGAGCCCCCAACACAAGAAGGATGTGGACCTGTTGGAGCATGTCCAGAGGAGGGCAACAAAAATGATCAGAGGGCTGGAGCACGTCCCTTATGAAGACAGACTGAGTTGGGGTTGTTCAGCCTGAATAAGAGAAGACTCCAGGGGAACCTTATAGCGACCTTCCAATACCTGAAAGGAGCGTATAAGAAGGCTGGGGAAGAGCTGTTCACAACACCATGTAATGATAGGACAAGGGGTAATGGTTTCAAGCTAGAGAAGGGTAGATTTAGGCTGGACATTAGGAAAAAGTTCTTTAAGATGAGGGTGGTAGATCACTGGAAGAGGTTGCCTAGAGATGTGGTGGGGGCCCCATCCCTGGAGACATTGAAGGTCAGGCTTGATGGGGCTCTGAGCAATCTGTTCTAGTGTGAGATGTCCCTGCTTACTGATGTGGGGTTGGACTAGATGACCTTTAGAGGTCCCTTCCAACCCAAGACATTCTATGATTCTATGAAATGCTGTTGCTGTGCTGCCCATCAGCAGTCTGATGACAGAGCTGGTCAGAGCAGAAGGCAATTTGGTAATTTTTGTTTACTGTTGCTTTTTTTGCAAAGGTCCCTTTACAGAGTGATTGTCCATCACAGCACAAAGATGGAAGACTTGGTTCCTTGTATTTACTGAGTTTTTAGACTTTTGAGGTCTCAGAATTGTCCTGGTCTTGTTCTGTACTTTCATCAACCACATCTGAAAGAAGACAAGCCAGTCATTAGAGCTAGGCTTACTTGAAGTTTTCTTCAGTGTGTGTAATGATTGATTTTTCTACTTTGGAAAACTGTGGACACAAAATAGCAGTGACTGATCTATTTCTTGTGTCTGATTTTTAGACAAGATTACTCTCATATTTAGACAAGTTTACAGAGTCTAGATGTGGCAGCAACTTCATTTACATATGAATCTCAAAAGTTTTACTACAGGTGGGAGACAGTAGTTAATACAAGTAAATGCTAACTGTAGAGAGAAGTCAAGATCTTTACTGATTTTATTAGAATTCAGGCAATTACCTAAATCTTGTTGACATGTTTAGGAAGATGACAGGGAACTAGGAAGAGAATTTACAATCCATCCTGGGTTAGACCAAAAAGTTGTTCAGTCTAGTGTCTTGTTTCCAGTAGCAGCCAAAACTTGACACTTGGAGAGGGAGTCTGTCATGACCAAAGAGGCAGAGCTAATATTCACACATAAATAAGTTTTGAAGAAGCAAAGGAGGATAAACAAGTGCTAGGGCTGGAAAACTAAAACTCATAATAAAGATGATGTAATGTGTTAGCTTCAGAATTAACTTTTTTATGTTTGTGTTAAAAAAGAATAAGTATATATGTTTTAAAAATTGTGTAGGTGAGTACATTGTTTAAAATGAGATTTCAAAGCCATGTAGATGTGGTGCTGAGGGACATGGTTTAGTGGTGGCCTTGGAAGTGCTGGGTTAACAGTTGGACTTCATGATCTGAAAGGTCTTTTCCAACCAAAACAATGCAATTATTAGGGTTTCAGACATCAGAGATGAACAAGTTAGCATCTACTTCAGTGCTAACCAGCAACGTACAAAGTAAAACATGCATTTTAGTTTTGCAAGGGGCACTGTCATGTTTTTCAGGCTGGTGGAACCTGATGTCATAGACACCTTGGACTTCACGTGAGAAACAAGAATAAATATTGGCTGTGTCTTGATTTATGGTCTCTGGCATGGGCTGATCTCTGACCTCCCCACTGCTTGGCTAATGTCACTTTTTCTAAGTGTCATTAAAAAAGGAGAATTTAAGGAGTTTGATTTCTCAGCTTCCGTGGCTGCCACATTTATCCCAGCTCCCAGGTATCTGAAAGATTTATCTTCTTTCACTGCCTATTTTTAAGTGCTTTTCTTCCCAAAAACACCTTATGAGAGACAATGTCAAAAGCCTTGCTGAGGTCAAGGTAGACAACATCCACTGGTCTCCCTGCATCTACCCATTCAGTCACACCATCATAGAAGTCTATCTGATTAGTCAAACATGATTTCCCCTTGGTGAATCCATGCTGGCTACTCCTGATAATGTTCTATTCTTCCATGTGCTTAGAGGTGACCTCCAGAATGACCTGCTCCATCATCTTTCCATGGATGTAGGTGAGGCTGACTGGTCTGTAGTTTCTTGTCTTCCTTCTTGCCCTTTTTGAAGACGGGAGTGACACTGGCCTTCCTCCAGTCCTCTGGCATCTCTCCTGTTTTCCATGATCTTTCAAAAATTGTGGACAGTGGTAGAGCAACAACATCAGCCAGCTCTCTCAGCACTCATGGGTGCATCCCATTGGGGCCCATGGATTGGTCCACTTTCAGTTTGCCCAAATGATCTCTAACCCAATCCTCACCGGCCAGCAAAGAGTCTCCCTTCCTCCAGGCTTTCTCTCTTACTTCCAGTTAAACCTGAAAAATCTAAACAGAAGAAACTCTTAAACTACAAGTTTTGGTAAAATAGGGTTGACCTGCACTGAAAGTCCCAGGTTCATAAAAAGCAGCTCTTATGACTCCAGCAGTATTGTGTACATGGTTACAGCACCCTCCCGATGTCATCAACAAAATGATTTGTCTTTATTACAAGAAAATACAGTGCCACCTTGATGGAGTTACAGGTATTCTGAAAATATGTTCCCTAAAAATGTACAAATGGCCTCTAGAAATTCTCTAGGCTGGGAAGGGCCTGATTGTATATAATAAAGGATTGTACATAATAAAATTGCAGAACTGTGCAATCAGAAATCTTGCAACAAGATGTTTTATATTTAATTTTTTCTTTGTCTTTATCACTGTTATCAAGGATTTAGCTAGAAAATTGAGGACACTGGTATTTCCAGAACTGGAATGAACCTGTGGAAATGTCTCATAATGATCCTAAATCCAGACTGGAAATGGTGAATTACATCCACTTTTTTATTAGAAGAGTCATCTAAAAGCAACATTGCAATGAAATAAAGAATTATACCACGTGATTTAATTCACTTCCCCTAAAATTATTGGGAATACTGAGGTAGTGTCTGTTGTGCCTAAGAGCAGTGTTTTAAGGAAACTGTCCCTCCCAAAGGAAAATAATGCGCAGAGGAACTGTGGAAGGAATTGCTGCTGAGAAATACAGTTTTGGTTGCAAAAGCTGCTGTTTCTTGTAGCTGTTTCTCAGCCACACGCCTGGTGTGCAGGAGAGATGTCTCCTGGCAGGAGAATGCAAAGTGAAGCAGGGAATCTTTAGGGGAAAAGGAGAGTTCTGCAGTGTGGACACAACGTTCCTTGCATTCAGTCAAGAAGAAGTAAGTAGGGACATAAAGGGGTGGAGGGAAAGCACCATTAATTAACTTTGTACATGCAGTAGCAAAATGAATGGCTTCTAAACATGGCACAGTGCAGCATGTCGGTTGGCGTTCCAGTGTCTTGTAATCTCATTCCTGCTAGTTTGTACAGTAAGTTCCTTTTTCAAAGGAGCCTGTCATTAAATATGACCGAGTAAATCCTTGGTATAACATTCTGTTTAGAATAGTGTTAACATTAAGCATGCAGCATAATTATTTCTGGGCAAACTTGTCCTGAGAACTGAAGGGCTTTTACACCCAAATCCTGTGTGGAGAGATTTGGGAATAGATTCTCGGTGATTTTATATATTTGACATCTGGGTGATTTCTTTTTTAATGGTTGGTTGATTCTCTGGATTACTGGGCTCTGAAAAGCCTTGAATGAAATAAGCTCATGAGTCTGGAGGCAATTCCTGGTGTTCCCACACTCGGAGGAGGAGGCTTCCTGCACAGGGAATGCAAATGCTGGTGGGTTAGGTGCTTCTGCCCCATTGTCATGGAGTAAAGTGGTGTTGGCCAGAAGGAATTTCAGTATTACCTGCATTAAATCTCACTGAAATGAATGCTCACATGATGTCAGATATAAACCTGTGAAGATTTAATCCATGCTCCTGTGGCGTAAGCAGAAGAGGCCGGTGTTTTTCTCCATGCTAATCCGCACAAGCCCGGTGCTGCCTGATGTGCAAATGGAGCTTTTATCTGTGCACAGACCCTGCATGTTCCTGAAAGTCTCATGTGAAAGGATGATGGATGTATTTGGATATCGCTAGAGGGTAAACATAGGCAAATATTAATTCTGTGACAGTAGCTGCTGTAGCTCTTTTCTCCCAGTGGCTTGAATTCCCTGTTGGAGCAGCCTGGGGACATCCCACCCAGGCTTCTAGTGTCCTCCTGCTCCCTGCACAGCCACAAGCATGTGGAGCCCAGCTGGCACTGGGGAACCTGCAGGATTTGAAAATGCAAATAATAGCAGCATCAGTCCCTACTTGTATTCTGTAGGTCAGTAGAGAACATGAGGCTCTAACAGTTGTTTTTTTTCCCAATTAATTGTAACTTATCTAAATAAAAATCCAATAATTGATGTATGTTGTTGTTGTATAAATCACTGCTTGTTACAATAAACCTTTGCTTAATTCCTTTAAACATTTCAAGTAATTACCCTAATTTGAGTGGTTACTACATGTGCTTGAGCTACTAGACCCTGCCAGAGGTCAGTTTGTAATCAAAGATATTAATTTTATCTTCGTTGTAGTGTAACACGTAAATTGTGACAAACCATTGAGACTAGGGTGAGCCAAGCTCTTCCAGCATCTTTGTGCAAATCAATTCCTGCTGCTGCTCTTGGAGAGCTCTGTCACAGAGCACAGTGACGTCCTGTTCCCCAGCGGTGGCTTTGTTTCCTTTTTGTTGTTTTAAAAATCACTAACTGGAATAAATATTTCTCTTCTAGTCCTCCTCGGCCTCTGACTAACATGAATGACACCATGGTGACCCACATGTCCTCTGGAGCACCTACACCAACAAAAAGGTATGTGTGCCTTCCGATATTACTTGTTTATTTCCATGAGAGGTAAAAATCCACCGAGTATGTTTTTTGTATCACTAGGGGTCTTCTAACAGATGTCAAAACAACATTGCCACTTCACATTGTGTATGCAGCATCCATAATGCAAGGAATTGTTTGTCGTGCTTCATTTTGTTCTCCCTGAAGAGTGATTTTCTTTTATTGGAGTAGACGTTATTACAGGAGTGTGACTGAAGAAATATCTAAAGAGCTCTAAAGAGATTTTTGTTTTTATTTTGAAATAGAGCATTTCTTCCAAAGCAGTTCTGAGAAAGGCTGGTCTTGTTGTATCATAGGCTCCTCTGCCTGCAGAGGATTATTTTGTTCTGTTGGAGACATTTCACATAATGGGTGTACAGCCTGGCCATTGTTAACGCTCGTTGTCCACGCCAGACAGGGCTGAACTGCCAAAGTTCTTTCATGTCTACTAGAGGCATTTAGGTTGGAGTTGAATTTGGGTTTACATTTACTTAGTTATATATATATGTAAATTATTGTGTGGATGCACAGATGTAAACATGCAAAAATCCAGCTGAATCCTGTATCTGCAATTTTCTTTCTTCACTTATCCAAAGCTGTGAAGGAATAAATGTTCCCTGCAGGGAGTGAGAAACTTAACTGTCACTGTTTTAGTGACAAGGTGGTACTCAGGAGGGACATCGGGTCCCTCATTTTCAGCATCAGTCCTTCAACCAGCACTGAGCAAAGATCCATGTACTTCTACTTTCCTTGACAAAATAAGTCTATTGTGTATGCAGGTTTGAACTGGCTACATTAAAATTACTTCAAACTCTGTAAATCATCCCATGTAGTGTGTATAAACACTACACAACGTGTGGTACACTGTATGGCTTCAAATATGGCACGTGGGAGAGTCTCCGTCACTGGAGGTTTTCAGGATGCAGTTGGATGAAGTGTCAGATAATCTCAGCTAGGCTCACTTTCCCACAAGAGGCTGGACCAGACGATCTCATGAGGGCCCTTCCAACCTGGGCTGTTTTGTGACTATGAAAAATGCTTTTTGCTGAATTAGAATCAAAGAGGCTGAGAGAGTGGGCAATTCCCGAGGCCAGTGCTCTACGGAGTAGCCATGTAGTCATTTCTTGAGCAAAACAACCCATAAGACATCTCATTTATTGGGTTTCAAGCAACCTTATGGACAAAGTCTCTTGCATTTTCTCCACTTGTAGCTTCTGTTTGGTGTCCCAAGTCTGTTCACTGTAGTGCAGACAGCAATCATCTTCACATCTCTATCAGAGAAGATCATGTCCTCTGTCTAGGATTCTCCTGCAGCCTTCTCATCCTCTTGCATAAAAGCTCTTGCAGAATGGAGTGGTACAACCTTGGAGCAACAGTTGATGTGGGCAGTGACCACCTAGTTCCTTAGTTTCCCCTTCTTGGTTTAACCACCATTTCCCATTTTCTTTATCCAAACTGAACAATTCACATTTACAAAATCCTCAGTCATCAAGACCATCTCAGCAGTCTGGCAGGGAGACCTTTCTGATGCCACCTTGCCATGTTCTGGCTCACTGTTCATTCCTTTGCCTCTTGCCACTGGGAGATTCTTTCTCAGGTGGTGTCTACTGTGTTCTCTATAAAAATTATGTCTGATTTGGAAGAGGAGGGCGGTCTAACTTGAGTCATGATCATCCACAGCAAGTATCTCTGTGTTTCTTGCTTTGTAGAACACCAGGAGACAGACTCATGCAAAATATGAGCTTAGCACCGCATGTTCTGGAGCATCATCTCTGGTGGAGAACATGAAGCAGTCATCCACAGATACGCTTTTCAGTTCCAAGTTTACCACAAAGGAACAAATACTTGATTTCTAAAAGAGCAAATGAGAAGATAACCTGTTTTGGCTCTATTGCCAAGTACCAGCATTGACCCTAGAGTACATTTTACCTAAGGGAACACTTCTCTTCTTTTTCTTTCCTTTTTTTTTTTTTTCTTTTTTCTTTTTATCTTCATGTCAACATCCAGAAAATCATTCAGGATATGTCTTTCACATCATCACCTGCTAGATATGCTTCCATCCCTCAGTGGTCAGAGCCTAGCCTACCTATTCCCTTAATTTAAGAAGGGGGATGCCACAGAAAATACTGGGAAAAATCCCTGTTGAGATGTAATCCAAAATAAGAAGGGGGCTGAGTATTACAGCCTGACCCTTCAACTTGTTTTCTTGGCCACATAGACCTTAAAATACACTATTGAGATAAGGAATAGTGAAAGAGCATTTTTATGTGAGATAGAGAAGGGAATGAAAATCAACAGCTTATGGTAAGTACGTATTAGTAGGTAAAATAGTGTTGAAGGTGAACACTAATTAGATTATGACGAGATCTCTGCGTGTCAGGGGTTTTAAGGGTACAAGAGTTTCATGCTGATACTGTATCCTGTCACCCGTGATGTCAAGTAGGAGATGCTTAGGTAAGATTAAAAGCAGCAAGTCATTAAGTCAAGTCACTAGGTCCAGTTTTGCATTTGCTCCCATCTTGCAGCACTCAGCAATTTCTTTCCTGCTGTGCAGTGTATTTAGAGACCTCTGCTTCATAAATCCAGCATCCCCAAGCGAGTTCTACTACTCAATTATTACTTGTTTAAGAAAACTCTCCCTTTTTGTTGTAAAATTCATCTGTTAGCCTTCTGGATGCTAGGGAATGTTGTTTATATCCCACCTGCTTCTAGCCTAAGAGTCTTTGTCTACTAAATGGATGGTAATTTGAAACTCTGATCGTGGTCATTGTTCTTTTCAGTTCAGCTTCTTCTTCCAGTGTTTCTTTTTGAGGTGGGATGACCAGAACTGCCCTAATAGTAAAATCTGAGTTCACTTTGCTGTTCAGTCCCATCTTCTTCTGCTTTTGTGAATTGCAGGGATTCACATGCCTGTTGTGAGCAGGACTGTCCCAAAGGCACACAACTGAAGAAATCTTTCTCTTCTCTGCTGTGGGCAAGGGTATGCACAGATCTGGATTTGAGCACAAGAATCCCAGCAATACTGGCTGTAGAAGCTGCAGGGAACAAAGGAAACAAAAATAGATTTTCAACAGTGCTACCAAGATTAGTATTTTGATGAATGAGGACATGATAGAATCAGCAACAGAGCTTTAGAATCAGCAACACCCTTTGGCTTGGAGCATTTTTGTATTGATAAAGGAGTAAGGTCTTTGTTGCTCCCCTTGTCCAAGACAAGAACAGGTAGACCAAAGATAATTCAGAAATAAAGACTTTGAGAAATCAGACCTGTTTGGACACATGGCATGTCATCTACCTCTACACACCCCACAGCTGTTGCCTATCAGGACTTGCTTGCTAAGTGAGAATCAGTTCTCATTTGCTGGCTCAGGCCTTGTGAAGGGAGCTGAGTGACCTCATCAGAATAGAATTAATGGTAACAAAAATGTCGAGATAGGCCATTTCAGCCACGGGGGCTGATCCTTGGTGTCACCGTTTGACTCAGGTCCGACAACAATGCTCTCGATCCCCTCCCCCTCCCACCCAGGTAGGGAAGGAGAGAGAGAAAAAGAGAGAGACTTGGCGGGATTGAAAACTACACAGCTTTAATTAAACACTAATGATATAAGAAAACATACACAATTATATACAGATTTGTTCAGGTATGTGTAGGAGCCTCTCGCCTACCCCCACCCCCAGCAACTCCCACCACACTCCCCTGAGCTGGAACAGTCCCGAGAAATCCCGGAGCTGCTGCTGGAGAAAGCAGAGAGTGATGAGGGTCAGGAGAGCTCGAGCCTAAGGGTCGATGGTGCTGGATGGACGGAGTCCTCCCCGGACACCGGCCATGGATGGAAGAGAAGGGAAGAAGAAACAGGAAGGAAGGTGTCTTCTGTGATCTCTGACCTTCCTCTGAGCTTATGTAGATATATGGAATGGAATATCTCTGGCCAATTTTGCTGTCTGTCTAACTCAGCCTCCTACGGGTGGGGTCACAGCTCTCCCCATGGTGTCTGAGCCGGCAGAGTGAAGGTGTGACCTTGAAGCCCCAGCAGTTAGAAAAACATTCCAGTGTCTTATCATCCTAGCTAGAACAGAATGTTGCTAGTTAAAAGAAAGCTTACAGAAGGAAAAAATATCAGTAAAAAGGAAAATTGGCTTCATCCTGGCTCAAACCAGGACACTTGGTCACAGTTATCACCAACAATGTACCAGGTGATTGTGAACAGCTCCTATTTTGAAAATCATGCAAGTAACTATGGGTGACTTCCCATTAGCTCCAGACATGGAGCTATTGGAGCCAGTCTGGAGGAGTCCATGGAGATGATGCGAGCGATGGAGCAGCTCTGCTCTGGAGACAGGCTGACAGAGTTGGGGTTGTTCAGCCTGGAGAAAAGAAGGCTCTGGGAAGACCTTAGAGCACCTTGCAATAACTGAAGGGGCTACAGGAAAGCTGAGGAGGGAGTTTTGACAAGGGCAGGTAGTGATGGGACAAGGGGAAATGGTTTCAAGCTGCAAGAGGGGAGATGGAGATGAGATCTGAGGAAGAAATTCTTTGCTGTGAGGGTGGTGAGACCCTGGCCCAGGTTGCCCAGAGCAGCTGTGGCTGCCCCATCCCTGGCAGTGTTGAAAGCCAGGTTGGATGGTTCTTGGAGCAACCTGGTCCAGTGGGAGGTGTCCCTGTCCATGGCAGGGGTGTTGGAACTAGATGATCTTTAAGATCCATTCCAACCCAAGCCAGTCCATGATTCTATGATTTAAAAGCCTGGAGCTTTTCTGTACTCTGGAAGATAAAGAGGCTCAAGATAGCTGGTCAACATTCAAGGACCACTTCTTGCAAGCACAGGATCAGAGCATCCCAAGGTTTAGGAAATCTAGTAAGGGAGCTAGGAGACCAGCATGGTTAAAAAAGGAACTGCTGGGCAAACTTAAGTGGAAAAGGAAAATCTACAGATCGTGGAAGGAGGGGCTGGTCACTTGGGAGGAATATAGGTCTGTTGTCAGAGAATGTAGGGAGGCAATTAGGAAAGCTAAGGCCTCCTTGGAACTTAACCTTGCAAGTCAGGTTAAGGATAATAGAAAGAGCTTTTTCAAATACATAGCTAACAAAACTAACACTAGAGGCAATATTGGCCCACTGAGGAACGAGGTGGGAGCCCTGGTGACAGAGGATATAAAGAAGGCAGAGGTGCTGAACACCTTCTTTGCCTCTGTCTTTACTCCTGCAGGATTTCCCCATGAGCCCCAGATTCATATAGCCCCAGAAGTAGTCAAGATAGGTGAGGACATAGTAGATGAGGATTGGGTTAGGGATCAGTTGAGTAATCTGGACATCCATAAATCCATGGGTCCAGATGGAATGCATCCAAGGGTGCTGAGGGAGCTGGCGGAGGTCATTGCTAGTCCACTCTCCATCATCTTCAGTAAGTCATGGGTAACAGGAGAGGTGCCTGAGGACTGGAGGATAGCAAATGTCACTCCAGTCTACAGGAAGGGCAAGAAGGAGGACCCGGGTAACTATAGACCAGTCAGCCTCACCTCCATCCCTGGAAAGGTGATGGAACAACTTGTTCTTGTCACTATCTCCAGGCATATCAAGGATATGGGGGTCATCAGGAGCAGTCAGCATGGTTTTATCAAGGGTAAATCATGTTTGACTAACCTCATAGCCTTCTATGAGGAAATTACTAGGTGGATAGATGATGGTAGAGCGGTAGATGTGGTTTATCTTGATTTCAGTAAGGCATTTGACACTGTCTCCCACAGCATCCTTGTAGATAAGTTGATCAGGTATGGGTTTGGTGATCAGGTAGTGAGGTGGATTAGGAACTGGTTGATGGGAAGGAGTCAGAGAGTTGTAGCCAATGGGGCAGAATCTGGTTGGAGGTGTGTGACCAGTGGAGTCCCTCAGGGGTCGGTACTGGGACCGGTGTTGTTCAACATCTTCATCAACGACCTGGATGAGGGTATAGAATGTACCCTCAGCAAGTTTGCTGATGACACTAAGCTGGGAGGAGTGGCTGACACACCAGAAGGCTGTGCTGCCATTCAGAGGGACTTAGACAGGCTGGAGAGTTGGGCGGGGAGAAACATGATGAAGTTCAACAAGGGCAAGTGTAGAGTTCTGCATTTGGGGAAGAAAAACACCATGCACCAGTACAGGTTGGGGGCTGACCTGCTGGAGAGCAGTGTAGGAGAAAGGGACCTGGGAATCCTGGTAGACAGGAGGATGACCATGAGCCAGCAATGTGCCCTTGTGGCCAAGAAGGCCAACGGCATCCTGGGGTGCATTAGAAAGGGTGTGGTTAGTAGGTCAAGAGAGGTTCTCCTACCTCTTTATTCTGCATTGGTGAGGCCGCATCTGGAGTATTGTGTCCAGTTCTGGGCCCCTCAGTTCAAGAAGGACAGGGATCTGCTTGAGAGAGTCCAGCGCAGAGCTACAAAGATGATTAAGGGAGTAGAACATCTCCTTTATGAGGAGAGGCTGAGGGAGCTGGGTCTCTTTAGCTTGGAGAAAAGGAGACTGAGGGGTGACCTCATTAATGTTTACAAATATGTAAGGGGTGAGTGTCAGGGAGATGGAGTTAGGCTTTTCTCAGTGATGACCAGTGATAGGACAAGGGGTAATGGGTGGAAATTGGAGCATAGGAGGTTCAAGGTGAATATGCGAAAAAATTTTTTTACTGTGAGAGTGACAGAGCACTGGAACAGGCTGCCCAGGGGGGTTGTGGAGTCTCCTTCACTGGAGACATTCAAAACCCACCTGGATGCGTTCTTGTGTGATGTGCTCTAGGTGACCCTGCTCTAGCAGGGGGGGTTGGACTAGATGATCTTTCGAGGTCCCTTCCAACCCCTAAGATTCTATGATTCTATGATTCTATGATTCTATGATACTCTAGGTGACCCTGCTCTGGCAGGGGGGGTTGGACTAGATGATCTTTCGAGGTCCCTTCCAACCCCTAGGATTCTAGGATTCTATGATTCTATGATTCTATGATTCTATGATTCTCTGGTAAATATGTCATTCCCTCAGCAATTCAAAAGCTATGCTGAGGTAACCCAGATGAAGACCTCTATCCCACATACACATTTCAGTACCATCCCCAGCAAAGAGTGAAAGAAGAGGGAGCAAATTTGTAATAAACAACCTGATTCTGCAAAATTTTCTTTGTTGTCATCCTCTGTTCACAATTTGCTCTTCTGAAGAGGTGGGACATTCACAGAAGTGTGGAATGGCACTAGACCGGTCCAGAATTTATCTTTAGAAAGCCAAGATCATCTTATTTTCAACTGTCATCTTTTGTCAGGCTTCATGAAAACTCACAGGCAGCAAATACCTGGTAGATGCCATCATCTGTGATCACCATCCTCATACTAGTGCCTACTTCTTCCCAAGGTCCTGGCTCATCCCTCTTTATCCCACTTTCAGAGCCCTGCTTCAAAAGGTTACTTCATCAGCAGATTCTGCAAGAGTTCATGGGAAGAGGCTGCTTCTCTCTATACTCACTTATTCCAAAGCACGAATGGGGTATTCCTCTTTTCCTGGACCTGGGGGGAATGTACAGGCTGCTTAGGCTCAGGTAGTAATGTTTCCCTCCATCGTTCCAGCTCCTCAGCTTGCAGAACCATACTTCTCCATAACCACTCACCAAGCCCCTGGGGATGTACCTGAGGCTCGCAGTGGGACCCAAACACATCTCTCCAAAGGTATTGTCATTCAGACTCTGCTCAGTGCCTTTGTTCTTTGCAAAATACCTTTTTGTGGTGTCTACATACACCTGTCTAAGTCCAGTCAGGGTTGGGTTGGTTTTAATGACACAACAATGAGAAATACAGGTCTTTATCAGAGCTTCTCTGTTTGCTCAGCTGAGATTTTTCAAGGAGGGATCAGTGAAAGCCATTTCAGATCATAGATTTGTGTGATCCAAGGTGTTTCCATCCCTGCAAGGCTTCCCTGCTGGCATTACTGAGTTCAAGCATGCTGCAGAATACTTCTCAAGTAGCACAGATTATCTTAATCAGGCCATGTCCACACATGCCACAGAAATCCTGCTTTCCAGGTTTCACCTTATCCTGCTAAAACTTTGGCTCGGGTCCATTATACATATTTCAAAAAGATTATGGAAACTGCAAAATTAACTAGAAGAGAGCTATAGTAATTTCTACAAGCTGGAGATGGGATGCCAAAGGAGCAAAATCTGTTTAGTTTATTAAGAAAGGTATAAATGTAATTGTTAGGTTGCAATTATTGATAGATGGAAATATATCCAGTAGCAGGGTTTTTTTTTTAACCTTACATGCAAGGGTGTTGCAAGGTCCACTCATTTCTGCATCACCTCTGCATGCTGCCAGGCAAGCTGGGTGGTACCTGGGTGGTTCCAACCTCTGGGCATTTAGTAGTAAGCAGGAAAGCTGAAATACTCAGCTCTTCCTCAACTCGAGTGCATGTGCCCATCCATATACAGTTTTGTATTTCTGGGGATTTTGAGACTTTTAGTGCACAGACTGAACCACTGAATATGTTGAAGCATTATTGGCCTGGGGAGAGAAGCCCACGTCTGTGTTGTCTCTGTATCCTCCATTTGTCTAAACCTGGAGGATGTCCCAGTGTCAGCAGTTAATAACAGAGTGAGGTAAGGTGGAGAAATGGGTTTTTCCCCCGTGGAAAAGTTCTTCTGTTTCTATTTTGTCAGCTCTCATATGTCTGATTACAATGTTTTCCCCAAGATTTATTGCAGTTACTGTTGCTCTGGGTTAATCCACAATGTAAAAGATGATCACTGACTAAAATTAAGGGCCTTGTTTCCTTAGCTGGAGGCTGTGTCACGTCTTGACAGCATGAAATAAAGATAACAGGGTCACAGGGGTCACTTAGTGTGAGCTGAGTGGGGTTTGGATCCACACTTTAATGTGCTGAGGCTGCTCAAACTGCAACTTTTCAGTGGCTTGGCTTCTTTTTTGAAAGAATTTCTTCCTAAAATGGACTGTATGTTTTATACTTGGAATAAATGATGAATGGAAATGTTAGAAGTTACATGTTTGCCTGCCTGTGGACACAAAATTCATCTTGAAAACAGGAAGGATAGGGCTCAACCCGTCTTTGAATGTCCTCAGTGCCAAAAAAGAATAAGGGCACTCATTCAGCAAAGCACAACAGCATTTACTAGAAATACATTTTATTTCTGTGATAGTAATATTACAGTATGAGCAAGAGGCAGCATGCTGCCTAAATCCTTTCAGAAGAGCATTTTACATTTGTTTATACCTTCATTTAACTTTCTTTCTTCAGAATATATATTCCAGCTTCCACAAGTAGACTAATCCAAGAGAACAACTTTTCTGTTTGCTTTGCTTTCTCTACCTGAAAGATGGAGCAGACATGGTTCAATCTTTTGAAGGCAAAGTTGGAAGTAAGGGGATACTTACATGATTTTGTTGGAAAAAGATAAATGCTCCTGCAATTTTTAATTGCATACTATAAGAAAGTTGCTGTTCATGGGGCTTCATATAGGTATAAAATCACTGAATTACAGACTGGTTTGGGCTGGAAGGGACCTGAAATATAATCTAGTGACAACACCCTGCATGAGCAGGAACACCTCCCACTAGACCAGGTTGCTCCAAGCTCCATCCAACCTGACCTTGAACACTTCCAGGGATGGGGCAGCCACAGCTTGCTTGAACAAAGACACTAGGAATGATCTAGCCAGACATCTGTATCTAGTGATATCTATACTGGCTTTAAACTGGAAGAGAGTAGACTTAGATTAGACATTAGGAATAAATTATTTGCGGTGAAAGTGGTGAGACACTGGCCCAGGTTGCTCTTAGCAGCTGTGGCTGCCCCATCCCTGGAAGTGTTGAAGGCCAGGTTGGATGGAGCTTGGAGCAACGTGGTGTAGTGGGGGGTGTCCCTGCCCATGGCAGGGAGGTTTGGACTAGATGATCTTTGAGGTCCCTCCAAACCAAACCTGTCTGGGATTCAGTGACTCTTGTGATCATTGGATCCATTTGTTGCACAAGGAGTGCCAAAGGAGAGGCTGGGGTCCAGCTGCACTTCAGAGATCCTCACTCTTCCAGGACAGAGTAAATGCTGCCAAAAATAACCTCCCTTTGACAGGTGTTTTGTTGGGAATAAGACTGAGCTAAAAGAACGGGATTTTCATGCCCAAGTTAACTTTTTTGCAAACTAAAAAGCAAAAACCAAACAAACCAAAGGAACCCTTGCCAGTGCACTTTGGTCCTGCACATCTCAGAGGAACTTTTCCAGCCTCCTCATCCTCTGATTTGAGTGGGAAAATATCCACAGGGGGCAACAAACTCTTCAGATCCCAGCATTTTAATAACCATGTTTTGCACTAGGCAGGGAGCTTTCTGCTTCCTCAAATGCTGCAGACAGAATGAGGTCAGAGGAAGGTTTTTCTGGTGAGCAGGGAGGCCTGGGAACAGCAGCAAAGCTCTGGCCACACTCTGCTGTGGATGGGGCTCACATTTAGTTCTCCAGCATGGCCAGTTCATTTCTTTCTCATCTTGCAAAATGTACATTTCCAAATGGAAAAAAAAAGCTGATGGATTCAATGGCGTGTTTAGGTTTGAGAGTGGTGGAGCAGATGTGGAAGACAGATGTTCTGTACATGTATTGAGAGGAAACAGTAATGCAGCCTTGCCTGTGTTTATTACCTATGATACAACAAAACACAGTGTTTCTCTGATCTTTGCAGCAAATGAACCTTTCTAAATAAATGAAGATTATTTTGTCTCTGCTGTAAGACTAGGCCAAGCCCATTAAATGTTATTTGGTTTAGCTAATTTATTTTAAATTAGTTCAGGAACAGATATTTTTTTCCTCCTGTTGTGGTCAATGTGCTCTATGCTTCTTTCAGTAATTCTGTTCCCAAAGACAACCTGCCCTCAATTAGGTTAATGATGTATATTTCCTTCTTTACATATTCTTCTACATCATTTGTTTTCTCAGCAGCCGTGGTCAGTCCGCGGGTTAGGGAGCATCTTTTACATTGCAGACCCATATTAGACTTTAAATGCACTGTACTTCAGTCTTGTTCATGTATACACTGTTTTTTTTCTAAAAAGCTTGTATATGTCTCTGTCACCGTGATGGGTCCCATAAATGTGTAAGAGTGACCATCATCTCAACTCCTCCATTGATTGCAGTGGGACTTTTCCTCCTAAGCTAGGTGCAGTAGGCTCCCTCTGTAGTTTCTGCAGACAAATAAACTCTTCCAGAGTGTGACAGAGCAGACCAGATGTAGATATCCACTTTAAGATGAGAACAGTCCTCTGCTCCACTCTGGCAAGACCCCCCTGCAGTGCTGAGTCCAGCTCTGGGGTCCCCAACACAAGAAGGACATGGAGCTGTTGGAGCAAGTCCAGAGGAGGCCATGGAGGTGATGCGAGCAATCGAGCAGCTCTGCTCTGGAGACGGGCTGACAGAGTTGGGGCTGTTTAGCCTGAAGAAAAGAAGGCTCCAGGAAAGCTGTGGAGGGACTTTTGACAAGGGCAGGGAGTGATGGGACGGGGGGAATGGTTTAAAGCTGCAAGAGGGGAGACTGAGATGAGATCTGAGGAAGAAATTCTTTGCTGTGAGGGTGGTGAGACACTGGCCCAGGTTGCCCAGAGCAGCTGTGGCTGCTACATCCCTGGAAGTGTTGAAGGCCAGGTTGGATGGGGATTGGAGCAAGCTGGGCTGGTGGGAGGTGTCCCTGCCCTTGGCAGGTGATGGAAACTAGATGATCTTTAAGGTCCTTTCCATCCCAAACTTGAGGGTTCTATACCAGTCTGGCAATGCCCATGTTCTCTCCTGGTGGCCATACAGGGAGTGCAGGCAGTTTGCTCATAGTAAGAAGTCCTCAGTAATGTGTGTTCAGGGAAGCCAAAGTTTTTCCTCTGGTTGGAGAAGGGTCGTTAAAATAGAAGTCCTTTCCAACAAACCCAACCTATAAAAGCCATCACTGTATTTGCTGCCTATAATATAACAAAATGTTGCATTCTGGTTTTCTGGTTTCTAAGGAGCCTGGAGACCACAAACATGGCATTTGGTCAGGTGAAAGATGTTCTTACCACCTGAGAAGAAAATTATTTGCAACTTAAAAACAGAAGTTGAAAGGGATATAATGTCATCTGCCTAGACAGTACTCAGGTGCCTCCTTTTTCTTATCTGAGAGGTTTTATTTCCACTGACTCCACTAACTGATTTTTTCTAAGTCTTCTGCTCCTAGTGTCACTGGTTATCTGCTCTTCCTAGTCCCTCATGCTCACCCTGCATTTACTTTTGTTTGGCCTTCTTTGATTTTGCTGCCTCTAGCACCATTATTACCCTGGAGTTCTGCCTTTCTCTTAGTTTGCAAGTGTCTGCATGCCTGGTTGGTTTCTAGCTTCTTGACTAGACCTTCAGAAACTTTTCTCTGCCATCAGCTCCGCATCGATGGATTTCATGCCTATGTCATTGATGCTGCCCCTTGGGTGTTTTTTAAGTTCTGTAACCCAGAGTGATTTTTATTTCCTCGGCCAGCTTCATTTATCTTCAGACAATTTCCAATGTGCCTTTTTTCTCCTTTGTTTCCATGCCCACATTCATCTCTCTGACATCTCCTTCTTGCTGCCCAGCCACCAATTCCACCTGCAGGTGACTGAAACCACTGTCACTGTCCGCTCTGCCCTTTTTCTTGGCACAGGTGAAGGACGTTCCTTTTCTCATGCTGCTTAGATCTGTGTGACCTCTTGAGATCCTGGAGCCATTTTAGCTGTAGTTTCAGCCACAAAAAGGTTTTGGGGAATAGAGTTCAGTAGAGGGATTGTGGCAGCTGGCACTGTTAGGATTACTGATACTGATGTAGTCAGGGTGGTCAGATGTGTTGGCACCATAATGCCCTATATGTATTCCTACATAATACCAAAATAGATATTCAGTGTAGAAAAGGGATAAAAACATCTCTTTGTCTAGAGACAAGGGAGATCCCAGCTCACATGTAACCTTGCTCTGTGAAGATGGGACAATGAATTATAGGATGAGAGCAAATGGCCTCAAGTTGTGCCAGGGGAGGTTTAGATTGGGTATTGGGAACAATTTCTTCCTGGTAAGGGCTGTCAGACCCTGGCCCAGGCTGCCCAGGGCAGTGGTGGACTCCCCATCCCTGGAGGGATCTCAAAGCTATGTAGCTGTGGTGCTGAGGGACATGGTTTAGTGGTGGCCTTGGCAGTGCTGGGGTAACAGTTGGACTTGATCTGAAAGGTCTTTTCCAGCCAGAACGATTCTATTATTCTATCAGATGAAGGAGAAGGGAAAGCAAGGAGGAAGGAAGGGTGAGGACAAGGGTTAGCATAATGAACCAGCCTCACAGTTTCATATGAAAAATCTGTGTTTCAGCAGTTAATATTTAAACTGGTATCTAATGCCTATAGGTTTTGGGTTTTTTAAAAAACTTGTGGTTTATAATCCTCCAGGTGCAATTTTGAGGCTGTGGGATCTGGTTTATAAGGAGATGCATTAAGTGAGAGCATGGAGAGTTTGATGGAAGAAAAAATAGTCCAAAGGCATCTGCAAGGGGAATAGTTGAGAGATTTATACACTGCTCTTCAGTGGCTCTAAGTTTCAAGATCAATAGGAAAACATCTGAATAAAATATAAAAGAAATCTGGGCTTTGGCACCAAGATTGTTTGGTTTATTCCTAGCTACCTGATCTTTGTCTGCTCTGAGATTTGTCAGCCCAGTTCTCCTCCATGTTTTATAACACAGTCACAGAAATCACAGGCTGCTGGAGTTTGGATGGGACCTCTTTGGATGATCTTGTCCAGCCCCTGCGTTAGCAGGGTCACACAGAGGAGGTTGTCCAGGATCGTGTCCAGTTGGGGTTTTAATATCTCCAGAGACAAAGACTCTACAGCCTTTCTGGGCAACTTGTGCCAGTGTTTGACCACCCTCACAGTGAAAAAAAGTGGATGTTTTGTATTCAGATGGAATTTCTATGTTGTGTCTGTGGCTTCTGGTCCTGCCTGGCTCTGTCTTCTTCATTCCTTCCTGCAGGTATTTATAGACATGGGTTCAGTCCCCGTGAGCCCTCTCTGCTCCAGTCCTAGCTCCCTCAGCCCCTCCTTATAGCAGTGGTGCTTCAGTCTTTCATCATCTGGGTCGCCCCTCACTGGACTCTCCCAGTCTTTCCATGTCCCTTGAACTGGGGAGCCCAGCACTGGGCCCAGCACTGCAGTGTGGCCTCACCAGCACTGAGCAGAGGAAAAGGTTCCCCTCCCTTCACCTCCAGGCAATGCTATGATGCCGATACTTTCATTTTTGTTCAAGTTGTCTGTTTTTACACTTCCACATGTTTGGTGTAAGTTTCCCAATTAAGATTTTATTTTATTTTTTCTAAGTGACTGAACAGCAGCACACACACTCAGAGTTTTTGTCACTGCTGTCCTTCTGCCATCTCTTCTGGCTCTTCATTCCTCCCTGCCCTGTATCTCTTTAAATTCAAGTGTTGCAAGATAATGGTACTTTCCCTGGATTCTCTGCTTTGCTGATGACCATCCTCGTGCTGCTGCTCTTGGACCGTGTTGCATTTCCCTGTATAATGATACTGTCAGATTTTCAGCTTGGGTCCATGATAAGTGTCTTATCTGCAGGTGCTGGCTGGAGGTAAGGATCTAAAGAAATCAGTTGTTTGTGGTGTTCAAGGCAAGTGGTGGCTCCCTCTTGACTTTAAATCCCTAAGCCAGGTTACATCACTGTCTGAGCAGAGCACTGCAGGTCAGCAAAAGGCATGGCTTGGATCCCAGAATTACTCTGCTAGATTTCCTAGTCTGTACGATGCAGGGAAGGGTGGTAATTATCCTTTTTGACCTTAACATCTATTTAAATTGATCATGGGGGAAAGTAATATGACAGCAAACAAGAGATCCCTCTAGATTACGTCCTGGCAGCTCCTTTAAAAGCTCTTTACCTTCTCAGTAGCCAGAGCAGCACTGTGCAGTTTTAGAAAGATTTATGAAGTTGTGAGCCAGCGTAACAGATATTTGCAGAGATTTCCTGCTGGAAATTACAGGATTTTAAATTAATTGTCTATTTTACTTGGCTTTCCTGGTAGATTTTCTGAACAGAAATTAATTTGAGACAGCAAATGCACCATGTATATACCTTCATAATTTATTGAGTTGCTTATAAAGCTGTGGGGCCAAGTCTTAGTGTGCAAAATTTGGGGCAGGAGCCAACAGCCTTTCAAACCCTGTTCTCACTGACATGCAGTTAAATGTTTGAGCCCCAGTCATGACCAAGCACCCAGACCCTGACCTTCAGCCATCACACCTGAGCAGCAGGACAAGAAGAAGCCTTCTGCAGCTTTATGCAGATTCCTCTGACCTCATTTTTCTCTTCCCATTTAATCTTGCTTCCCCTCTTCCCTCAGAGGGAGCTTGGTTAACATTATTTCTTGTTCTCTTTTGGCTCTGGCTTGGCACAGTGTAACATGTTTTTGGCGTGTGGTGGATGCTGCTACTTGAAGAGTGTGGGAAACCTACTACAAAATAACATTTTCATGCTGCTTTGAAGAATCCAGTGACAGTGTGTGGCTAACCTGGGGGGAGGAGGTGGTTTGTCTTTGACACTGTCTTCTGAAAACTAAGAGATTCTGTCACTCTAGTGTAGTTCTGAGGTTCTCTACCAGGGATATAGTCATATCTTTTTAAGCAGAACAAAGCAAACCCTCATCCATGTGACCAGTCACTTTCTGAATTCAGGCCATGCTAAGGGCCAGGTGTGACTCTGACAGATGTTTAAAAATTTTTTTGAAAGGTGGATGGGACAAGGGAAAAATGTTTTCAAGCTGCAAGAGGGGAGATTGAGATATGATCCTTGGAAGAAATTCTTTGCTGTGAGGGTGGTGAGACCCTGGCCCAGGGTGCCCAGAGCAGCTGTGGCTGCCCCATCCCTGGCAGTGTTGAAGGCCAGGTTGGATGGGGCTTGGAGCAACCTGGTCTGGTGGGAGGTGTCCCTGCCCATGGCAGGGGGTTGGGACTGGATGATCTTTGAGGTCCCTTCCAACCCAAGCCAGTCTGGGATTCTACGTAGATAAGACTCACAGTGCTGGATGAATAGAAAGTTACTTTCTAAAGGAGTTTTTTCATCAATGAACTTCCTTAGGCTTCAGGTTTTAAAGACATTTTCACAAAATGTGCAAATAGATCTGTGGCTGCATCTGCAGCAGAATGCCCCCAGAATGTCACTGTCCCCACCAGCCACCATGCTTTGTGGTGTCAAGAGATGACATTGCTGTTTCTCTGCTCCCAGGCTATATGAAGAAGTTTTGGTTTTTTGCTGAAATAATACTCACAGAATGGTTTGGGTTGGAAGAGTCCTACCACCCTGCTATGGGCAGGAGCACCTTCCACTGGACCAGGTTGCTCCAAGCCCCATCCAACCTGGCCTTGAGTACTGCCAGGGATGGGGCAACCTCACCTTCTCTGGGCAGCCTCGGCCAGCATCTCACCACCCTCACAGCAAAGAATTTCTTCCTCAGATCTTATCTCAGTCTCCCCTCTTGCAGCTTGAAACTGTTTCCACCAGTCCTATCATCAAATATGTATCTGAAAGTCAAAGGGATACATGTTATAAAACAGTCCGTCCACTCCCACGTAGAGGAGTAGGGAATAAAAATAGCTGACACATCCGTGTGGAGAACAAATCATGTCAAAGAATGAGAATTGGATAGTTCTGCCTGGGTGGGCGGCCTCGTGAAGGAGGGGGACGTGCTCATTTTAAATTTATTGACTCATAAAGCTTTTGACACTATCCCATATGGTATTTTCATAAATAAACTAGGTAAACGTGGACTGGTTGAAACTGCTGTTATGTGGGTGCGACAAGGGTGGAAAAATTGCAGTCAGAGGAAGAAAATATCAATATTTTCCTAGCAGAGAGGGAGCACGTGTCAGGTGGGATCCCACAGGGTCTGTTCCCCATTCAGCATTACTCAGTTTGTGTCTTGGCGTGATGAAACAGGGAACAGGTGTACAGAAAGTTCACACTGATGCTATGCAGAGGAGCTACTGGGGAGTCTTCAGAGGGGTCCTGTAGATCAATAAGATGAAGTTAATAAGAACAGATCACAGCGACAGAAAATAAAATTTAAATGCATGAATGAAAATTGGAGAAAGACCGACTAGAGGAGCCTGTTGGTGAGAAGTGGGAAATTGTAGTGGATTAGGAACTGAATGCAAAGCAACATAAATCCCCTCCAAAAGAAGCTGATGATGTGATGGGGTTTTGTAGTAACAGGAGCACCATGTCTAGGAGAGCTCAATGATTCTGTAGTGGTGGCTGCCACCTGATGTGCTGTGTTAGCTTCTGGGCAGCAGATTCTAAGAAGGTTATGGACACGTTCCAAGTGCAAAAGCAGCTGGTGGTATTTAGAGCTTGACCTTCCAGAGAAGGAGAGTCCTTATGGTGGTCCTCGTGGGGAAGGGGTTGGTGAGAGGACTTCGGGTCCACTTGCGGTGTGGGGAGGAGAAGCACCAGATTTGGTTCTCAGCCATGGAGGTTTCTGATGTGTGGTGGGAACTGCAGGTCCAGAGGCTTGTTAAGTTCTCTAGGTCCGTTTCAGACCAGGTTACATGGCACAGCAGCACACTTGCAGTTCAGGAAAACATTTGCTGTCTCATCTGTTTGGTCCCCCCTCCTTGAAAAGAGGGTGGGCTGCAGACCATTGTTTTGCAAATTGTATCTAAATTCACATCTGTCTTGGGCTGATCCAAAGCTGCCTTTTGATGTACCACTAATTCACTGTGGAAAATTAAGAGCAGAGGAGAGGGGGCAGAACTGCCTTTATCAAGCTCAGAGAGGAGATAATCCAGTGCCAACCCCCTTGCCATGGGTAGGGACACCTCCCACTGTACCGGCTTCCTCCAACCCCATCCAACCTGGGCTTGAACACTTCCAGGGATGGGGCAGCCACAGCTTCTCTGGGCAACCTGGGCCAGTGTCTCACCATCCTCACAGCAAAGAATTTCTTCCTAACTTCTATCCCATAGCTGCACCTCACACAGTGGAGCAGCTGGAGTACGAGCAGGGGGTTCCTCCTCTCACCACCTTAATTCTGCATTTTGTGATGTTCTGAAGCTTGGATCCTGCTGAGTGGTGCTCTGGAGGGGCTGAGGTACCCCTGGGCAGGCTCACCTGTGCTTGAAATATGAATGGAAAATCAGATACATGCTAGGAATGGTGTTCAGACACACGTTAATTTGATCTAAGTTTTATTTTTCTTCCAAACCAGGAAGCTATTCTCATTTTGAGTTAAGATTGTGGTCATTTCTGCTGGGCTTTTCCCTTTTCAAAACAGTTCTCATGTAAAAAGGTCTTGGGACCTTCATTGTTGTGGTTGCAGCAATGTCCCTGCTATAAAGCAGATTTAAAATCAAGCTTTTCAGCTCTTGCCAGCAGTCAGGCTTCACCAAGTGTATGTTGCTTAAAAATTCTGCTGCTCAGTGGTTAATGTGAAGTTTCTTTTCTTATTACAAACCCATTATTCCAAAGGTTGCTCGTTGCCTGGAGGGGTTGATGTGGGAAATTCCGGTTTGCTTCTTTTTTATAAGGTCTTACTCTGCTTCTGGCAGACTTCTCTGACATGTTGCTGCACATAACAGGGAAGAAAAGAGTTTGTGTGTCTGAAAAATATGAATTCTCTTTTCATAATATGAGTACAGTGATGCTGAAAGCAATAAATGCCATATTTATAAAAGCTTCTGAAACAAATACTTCCTGCACCTGTTTGTAGAAAGGATTAACTGTGGTTTGTAAATTGAAAGAGCAGCTTGAATGCCTGACATGGAGATGAAAAATGGGATTTCTACTTCACTTGAATGTTAGGAAGGAATGTGTATTATGCTAAAATAACAGTGATACATGTTGGAGGATCATTTTGTAGGGAACAGTCCCATCTCACACCTGTGCAGGACTTTTCATCTCCCAGTAGAGCAGTGCCTTGACCAACATGCACCATTCTGTGTGCTGGAGCAGCAGTGAGTCCCATGGGCAAAACTCCCCCTGGATGTGGAGGAAATCCTGTAGCACAGATGGTGTATCCCTCTTTGGAGCTGGAGGAGAAGATGTGGCTGCCTGGGATAAAACCAGAACCATTTTGCTGGTTTCTCTCAGGGGTTTTGAGTTGTTGCTGTTGCAGGCGTGTTAAAAATCAGTGTGGTTTAGTTGGACCATCTAGAGAAATACTTATTTCTGCAGGTTTACTTCTGGCCAGTATTTCTTGCATTCAGTCTCTGTCCATAGAAATACTCAAAACTACAGCAACTTTATTTTTATGAGTCCTCAAAAAAAAAGAAAATATGGCATCATTTAATGAGTCTCTGTTAGAGAGTAATTCTGTTGACATCAACCACTAATTTTTATTTCTTTTTATCACTTTCCTCATGTTTTAATTTATTACTATGAGAAAAAACAGAAGATTCTGGATGCTTTCAGCTCTGCTTTTAGACATAGTGATAAAACAGCAGCCCAGCGTGGTTTGGCTTGTTCGTAGAGCTGTTTGGCAGCAGCGGGGTCAGTTCTGTCACACTTTTGATTACTCATCCGTTTGGTTTTGGTTTTCACTGTTTGTTTTGTTGACGTTCATGAATTATTTGCTTTGTATTCATGTCATGTTCTGTTTGCTCTCTTTTGCCTTCATCACTAGGAGGTTACAGTGCATCCCGGAGGCTGCCGGCCGAGTAGCTGACGAGCATGCACTGATCGCGAGCTACGTGACCCGACTGCAGAGCGGTGCACGGTTAGTGCTAGGGCAGGGGTCTCCCCTGGGCAGGGGTCTCCCCTGGGCAGGGACGGGCACCCTGACGCTGCTTCCTCTGGGGAGTGATGGTCCAATCAAAGGTATTGGGCCTCCGTTGGCAAATAAAGGGGAAAATGTCCTGAGTGTTGTCTGAAATCGCCGGGAAGGACGTAAAATGTGCAAAATGCACCGATGTGTATGCGGAGAAACAAATACAGAATCACAGAATCACAGACTAGTTGAGTGGAAAGTGAGATCTTAAAGTTCACCCGGTCCCACCCCTCTGCAATGAACAGGGACACCTCCCACTAGAACAATTCACTCCAAGACCCAGCCAACCTGGCCTTCCACACTTCCAAGCATGAGGCAGCCACAGCGGCTCTGGGCAACCTGGGCCAGTGTCTCACCACCCTCACAGCAAATATTTTCTTCCTCAGATCTCATCCCAATCTCCCCTCTTCCACTTTAAAGCCATTCTCCCTCATCCCATCACTCCTTGCTCTCATCAGAAGTTCTTCCCCAGCTTTCCTTTAAGCCCTTCAGGTCCTGGAAGGTGCTTTAAGGTTTCCTTGAAGCTTTCTCTTCTCCAGGCTGAACAACCCCAACTCTCTCAGCCTGTCTCCAGAGCAGAAGTACTCAGGGAAACATGCACGGGGGAAACATGAGAGGGGAAGGGAGCAGTTTGTGTCCAGTCCCACCCCAGTGCATTCATTGCATGCAGGATCCTGGTCACAAACTGGTGAACATCCTCCCAAAAGGGTTAGAGAATTTTTCTCTTCATGACCATTTTGCAGTCTTGTCTTTCACCAGTAGCAAACTGTATGATTTCCACCTTAATTTTTTTTCACAGACAGCTCATACCCATTAGTTCTTCTGCCAACATTGTCCTATTTTTACAAGGATATGGACTGATGGGAACAGTGGGAATGGTTTCAAGCTGCAAGAGGGCAGATTGAGATGAGACCTGAGGAAGAAATTCTTTGCTGTGAGGGTGGTGAGACCCTGGCCCAGGTTGCCCAGAGCAGCTGTGGCTGCCCCATCCCTGGCAGTGTTGAAAGCCAGGTTGGATGGTTCTTGGAGCAACCTGGTCTAGTGGGAGGTGTCCCTGCCCATGGCAGAGGGGTGGCACTAGCGGAGCTTTAGTGTCTCTCTAACCCAAACCAATCTGGGATTTGATGACAACTCTGTTCTTTCTCCTCATTGCTTTTACCTCTCCACCCCAAACACGGTCACAGGAAGATGCCCCAACCTGTCTCCATCTCTTTGCCTCAGCTAAACAAGCTCTTTCTATCCCATCAACACAACCTGCTTAATATGACTGTTTCTGCCAGTGCCTTCCCAAAAAAATGTTAATGCTTTGAATAATTGATGTCTTTTAGCTCAGCTTTAGTATTTGTGCACATTTATATTTCATGGCTGTATCTATGTAGAGAAATTTTACCCTAAAGCTCCAAACTGCAGCTCTCCCATTTCATCACAGGACATAGCTGGGAGGTTTTCCCTCTTCCACTTTTGGACCTAATTAAATTTTGCCTTTTCAGAGACAGAGCTGTGCTGGAAAGGAAGAGGAGTTTTAGTGATCTGGAGGCTATATGGCAAGACCTTGCTCTCTCTGTGTTGTCATCCTCTGAGTAATATTTTTGGGGTCCTATTTCATCACTCTGTCATGTAGAGATTTGTATTTCACTGCTGTATTGATCCTGTTCTGGCTGTCTGGATCTCTGGGGAAAGTCAGGTTTTTTCTTGGCAGTGAGTCACTGCTGTCTGCTATCACCTACTGTGAACTGAAAGCCCATAATATTGTCCACCAGACAATAAAAAACAAAGGAATTTTAGACTCTCACCTTCACTCAATGACTGTAATCAGAAGGTTGGGAGTGCATCTTGAAGAGTATGTGACAGATTGAAATATGATGTGTTGCTGCTATGTTACAACTTGTTGGAGTAAAGGTTTTCAGTCTTTCAGGTCTTTACATTAAAAACGATATCACTTGTCAGTGTTACCAGAGCCACAGCATATTCCTAGAAGAAGCCAATGTGAAGAAAAGAGTTTAAATCCTAATTTCATTGTGTATGGGAGGGTCTTCCAAGTCAGTGCAAAAGACTGATGGGATCTGTACTCCTCTGTCCCTTCTTTTGATCTTCACCACTCACCCCACAAAAAATCTCATGTAACAGTAAATCTTTCTGCTTTTGGTGAGCTGAGTGGTGATGCTCAGGGTACCCCATCCAGCCCTGCCAGATCCCTTCTGTATCTGACTGACTAAAAGTGAATCTCTCTTATGGACAGCATGTCCATCTCTCACCTCTCTGGGCAACCTGGGCAAGTGTCTCACCAGCATAAACAATTTCTTCCTTAAATCTGGTCTGAATCTCCCCTCTTTTAGTTTAAAACCATCACCCCTTTCATCCCTTTGCTGAACCTAACACCTTGTTTCTCTCAAAATGTAGCTTTCAGGGCACAGTGTGATGGAGAAGCTGCTCATGTCATTGATAGTTTGTCCCAGGGATTAATTGTGCTGATGCTTTTTAAAAAAAGCCCCAATGCAAATTTGAACTTAACCTTTCTTCCACTTCCAATCTCTGATGGTGTGTATACTTACCTTTGCTCTTCATTGCCCAGCATCTTCTCATGTCTTTCAGCCAAGCCTTGATGGCCTTGAAGCCATGGCTAAGCTGGGTCCCTGATATTTTTAATCATTTAAAAAATTACATAATTCACTCATGTCCTCCAACCAAAAAGCCCATCCAAGCTACATAAGGAATATAGCAAAGAAAGCTCAATGTTCTTCACTTATCTTACAATAACATCTTTCTTTCTTTCTTTCTTTCTTTTACCTACTGTATTGTTGTGGCAGCAATCCAAATTGGTTAAGTGCTTTTCAAAGAAATAATAGAAAATCCCCACCCTAAAGGATGTGCTGCAGGCAAAGACAGCTGTAGAGTGCAGCAAGTAATCCCATATACAAGCTTATGGAGCCAATGAGTTGTGCTTTATTGCTTGGATAGTTGTTTGTTACATACTTCTTAAGCTCAGCATTCATAACTTACCTTTCCCATCATTCAGCACGGCTTCTTTTCCCCAGCCTCTGGTTCAGCTCCACTTTTCACCAGAAAGATAAAGTAGCCTTACCCAGAGTGTCATTATTTTGATGTATTTTGTATTCTGCATTTCCTGCAGAAGACAGCTGGCCCCTGATTTATGTGTTTTCATTTTGGTCGGTTGATCTGGGTGGATGGATGGGTGGTTACCTGCTTGGCTGGTTTCATTTGGTTTCCTTTAAATTCCAGACTCTGAAACTGCAATTCTCTGCAGCACTCCCAATTTTAAATGAGAAAGGAAGGAAAAAGTCACTTTTCTTAAAGATCCTCTGTCCCCAGGACCCTTACCCTTGGCTCAGCATCAGTTGACACCTGGGATGTGTGGTCCTTCTAGCCAGCACTGAAAGAATGAGCCATACCTCCTTCTGCTGGTCTCTGCCACTTCTCAGCATCATGGAGTGACAGGAGGAGGGGGAATGGCTTTAAACTAGAAGAGGGAAGACTGAGATGAGATCTGAGGAAGATATTCTTTGCTGTGAGGGTGGTGAGACACTGGCCCAGGTTGCCCAGAGCAGCTGTGGCTGCCCCATCCCTGGCAGTGTTGAAGGCCAGGTTGGATGGGGCTTGGAGCAAGCTGGTCTAGTGGGAGATGTCCCTGCCCATGGCAGGGGGTTGGAACTAGGTGATATTTAAGGTCTCTTCCAACCTAAACCATTCTATGAGTCAATGAAACCACCTAGCACCATATTTCAAGATTGAGAAATTTGTAATAATACTTTTCCAAAATTCTGTTGCTGTGAACACTTTTGAACTCTCCCTCACATACCCTACTCACTTCTGAGCTCTGGGCTTGGGCCAGGCTTATTCTTCCCCTTTGCTGCCTTTCCTGTTCTTCTGGAGCTGATGTCCTCTCCTTGCTGTGCTGGCTTTCCCTTCAGGACCTTCCCGCAGGCAACACCGAATCCCTTGGAAATTGTTTGAGAGGGGGAGGGTTCCCCCTTTGTGGGGCAGCCTCTGTCCCTCAGGACACGGAGCTCTGGGGTGCTCCCACCCCAGAAGGGTGTTCAGGGTAGGGATCCTTTGCAATGTCTCCGCAGAAGTTATGACTACAAAAGAGTTAGTTTTCCTTCCTGGAGTAACGTAAAGAACTGGAGGTTGTGTTTACCACCCTCTCTGCTAATCCGACAGCTGCGGGTTCAGTAGTGGTTCATTTGTTCAAACTGTTTAAATTAAAGAATACGCAGAAGGGCCTGGAGATGTACTTGAATTCCATGTTCTCTCCATCTGTACAGCATTTCTAAAAGCAAACAGAAAAGGATTATTATTTATTTTAAATTACAGGTTTTCTTCAAGTACATAAGACCTTCTCAATAACTGTTTTCTAATTCACTTAAATAAGAGGTGATAGTTCCAGGGCCTGGGAAAGGTGTGAGGAAATACCAGATAATGGAAAGGGCAGAAGGGATGGAACCATCTGCATTCCTGTAAAAGCAGAAAAAAAAAATCAACAACTTGTACAGACCAAATTGCAAAAGAAAGCTAAACAAAGCCATTACCAAATTCAGAAGGTAAGATGGGAAAGATTGTCCCTCAACAACAACAACAAAAAACAACCAGGAAACTAGTTACTGTGTGTGTGGTTCATAAAGCCTGGTGTAAAGACTCTAGATTTTATTCTCTTTAATATATTTTCCCACTGCTTTAGCTCACCTTTCCCCCACTCCTTCCTTTACACTGTTCAGGTGAACATCTTCAGGCCTTCACCCAGCAGGCCAAATGAAGAGGCAAAACAATTTATACTTGTAAAGCCAGCAGTATGAATTGTAGCCATACGTCTGTTAAATTCAGTCCCGTGTTTCCATGCCATCCCAAGCATGTCATCTGGCAGACTTTCAGAGTCTAAAGAGAAATCAAGTTGTTAAATTTGGTGTTATGAAAAAGAAATTGCAGCTGTTTGTTTTTTTTTTTTAATAAACGTAATGTATGCAATATAGGTTTGATTTTTGAAATAAGGTAATAATGAATCTGTGAAATTTAAATAATGTCAACATAAATGTATGAAAATAAGCTTGAAGAAATGTAAATTATCTTGTGGTAATGTGGACTAAAAATAGTTTTTTCTGGGTGCTGGGCATGTGTCTCTTCCTTTGCTGTTCTCTGGGGTGTGATTCTGATCCCGAATTCCCCTGTGAGTCTGTGCAGATGCTGCAGATTTCCCCATGAGCCAGTCCTGGGTTTGGGAATGCTCTGTCAAATGTCAGGAATGGCCTTGGGAAGGCTGTGTTGCAACACATGGGTCATTTCCACCTGGAAACCTGGTTGTTTCCAGCGAATTATGATTTAGTCTCTATAGCTAATTTGGTGGCTTCCCTTGGAAAGAGAGACTGGGATGAGAAATCTGCTTGGGTGTTGACTTTAAAAGTTGTTGATTTGGCTTTTCCCTGCCAATCTCTTGACCCACCAAAATGGAGCTGGTGCTAGATCTGAGCATTGGCTGCTTGCAATTAATACAGCCTGAAGATTATAATTTGTCCCTGTGTATTTCAAGTTAAAAAGATAATTATTTGTGAAGAGTAGAAGGTGGCTCAGTGCTACAGGCACTGCCTGTGTTATCAGGTTGGATTAATCCCATTAACAATTAACATGCCCAGAGGGGATGATGCTGCTGGTAATTGCGAGGAAGATTGAGGTGCTGCCTTTCACTTCCCAATCTTGGGGCTTTCTCCCATCTCCTGTCTCAACTTTTCCTGTTTCGAAGTTCATAGTCTCATTCTCTGACACCTCAAGGTGCTGGCACCATTGCTAATTATTATTCGAAATATTTTAAAATATTTTTTTTTCAGCAACATTTCCCAGCCTGTCTGTGTGGGGCAGCTGGAACCGTTCCCTCCTCTGCTTGTGGAGGTGGGAAGGAAGTCTCAAATTACCACATGTTGTATGTTGGGGTGGTGTAAGGTGGTTTTAAGTCAGGTGTAAGCCAAGCTGATTCACAAAGTACTATTTGTGTTTAAGTTGTTCAGTGACTGAGTCCATTCTTCCCAGATCAGCATAGTTCCCTTTGCTCTTCTTCCTGGAAATCCTCCTGACTTGGACACCTGTCATCCAGCATTTCCCAAGGACAAAGCTTTTCTCTCTCCTCATTCAGCTCTTAATCCCCTTTTCCCTTGAGTAAACTGAAAGATATTGCAGAAAATCTCCCTAAGAAACAACTTAAATTATGACGATACATGTTTATGAATTGTTGAAACCCAAATTATTTCAATCATTTAAAACTGGAAGACGTGAATCCTGGAGAAAATGCTACCAGGCAGAAAGGCTTCGGAGCAGTTCCCCCCTTTTGGAAGCAGGATGAAAAAGGGAATGTTCTGGATTATTTCCAGCATGACTCCTCTATTCCCCATCACTTTCTCTTTGCAATAAGACATCCTTCTATCTGCCATCCCTGGATATGAGTGTATTGATGGGGTGTTTTGGCTTTTCCCCAGCAGTGTCCTGGACAGCCCCGGCCGGCTGGACGAGGAGCACAGGCTGATCGCCAGGTACGCCGCCCGGCTGGCCGCCGAAGCTGGGAATGCAGTAAGTGAAGATCCAGCCCTCCTCACCCCCCCCCGGGGATACACAAGGTGGTGGGGTGGTTTTTTTTCAGTCTAATTAGTAGCTTAATGCTAATAGCTGCGTGAAATTGTCGGGGTTTTTTGTTGTTTGCTCAGCTGATGGGAGGCTGTAAGCTTTCCTCATCTGCAGCAGAGATACTGCGAGGGGAAAGCAGGGAAAAGGGAAAACAGCAACACAAATTATTAGAAATGAGGTCAGAGGAGAGAATAAGCAGCTTAGTCCTGCTTAGTCCAGAGAAGAGATAAATGCGTAGATACCTGAGGAAAACAAACCGTGGTGCAAACCTTGTGGAATGTATTTGTTCCAGAGGGAAGAAGCCCAAGAGAGAGAAAGGACGGAGTTTGGGGTTTGTAGTCAGTTATTATACAAGAAATTAGAGGAAACACCCAAGCAATTTTAAATTCGTAAAATAAATACAGGTTTAGCAGAAAATTGCTCTAGGAGATCCTGGCAATTAAGAATGTAGGGAAATTCCATAGAATAACTGCAGTCCCAGGTGGGTGGGGAGGGTTGGGCTATCCATGTGGGAAGAGAGCAATATTTCTAGGACTCATCTCCCACCTTTCCAAGCAGCTCTGGATCTCCCTCAAATCACAGCTGCCATTTCACAGCATCCCCCCAAGTGTGCTGCTCAGAGCCAGCTCAGCTCAGCACCCACTCAGAAACGTGTCTGTGACTCCCTCTGTCAAAGTGAACATCCTTGGGTCTCCAACCATAGCTCTGACCAGGCTGCACCAGCACCTCGGTGCTGCTCTACGCAACTGCTATTGCAAAACATGTTATTATTATCCATATAAAACATATTATTCATGTACCATTTCAGATAGAGCCCTTGTCTTCCACGACCTCCAGCAGTAGCAATGACCTCTCCTAAGCATCGTACCACTACAGCAGGATGTGTGTCCAGCTACATGTCCTGCTCAAGTTGCAGCAGGGAAGGTTTAGTTTGGACATGGGGAAAAATTTCTTCACGGCAAGGGTTGTCAGGCCCTGGCTCAGGCTGCCCAGGGCAATGGTGGAGTCCCCATCCCTGGAGGGATTTCAAAGCTATGTAGCTGTGGTGCTGAGGGACATGGTTTAGTGGTGGCCTTGGCAGGGCTGGGTTAATGGTTGGATGATCTTAAGTGTCTTCTCCAACCAAAACAATTCCATGATTCTCTGTTAACGTGGCTACAGAAGCACCTTAATGTCAGGGTCCTTGTTCACCGTTTCATTATGTATTTGTCATATAAATGCTTCCAGGTCCTTTTCAGGTAGGCTTGTGCCTTTCCTTCAGTGTGTGCTCAGCCAATAATCTGACTTTGTCATATGACATTTCCACTTCATAAAATGTTGACAAAAAAGAATTATGCTTTTTAAATGTTTTAAACTGTCAGTTCCCATTACCTCTGCCAAGTGGTGTAGTTGCATTTCTGAAGTCATTCTGTTCACTTGGACCACGTTCATGTTGAAATATTAAAGCCACACAGTACAAACTTTCTGGTATAGGTGGAAAAGGAGGGGATTTCTATGTAATCTTCATGCAAAAATACAAGTTGAGACAGCAGGTGCTAAGTCAGTTTCACTCTGCAAGGTGGTGGAAGAATTCTTACGCATGACTTGACTTTTTCTGGTAGTAATAAAGAAGCATTATGAAAATGAAGGCGTCACAGTGCTGGTTCTGAAAGAATCTAATGGTTTAAACATCTGTGAAGCACCTCAACCTGTTTATGTGTACTTCGTACTTCTGAAGGAGGTCAAAAATGAAGCAACATTTTTGGGTGGAAGGAAAGCAGCATGTAGAGTTTATTGTTTAGAGTTTACTGAGACTTTTCAAAGACCCGTGACAAATTCCATCTTTCTTTTCATCCAAAGAAGTTACCTCTTAGGTGCTTTGTCTAAGTCCTGCCAGGGATTGAAGTGGTGGAAAAAGGATGTAAGAGTGATAACTGTGTTCCCATTGCGACCCACACTGCACAGCCAGGAATCTAAAGGTTATTTACTGGGTCTGCTTTTTTTTCACAGCTCAGAAATACCGACCAGGTGCAATGGATGTGGTTTTCATATTCTGAAGGACTTTGAATTTAAAGTCCTCTGCTTCATAGCAGGTTCTGATTATTTCTTGCCACTGGAGATTCCCCTCCCCTAACTAGCACTTTGTATGACTTTGTGCAACTCCCTGAAAGGAGGTTGAATCCAGGGGGGTCAGTCTCTTCTCCCAAGGAACAAGCAACAGGACAAGAGGAAATGGCCTCAAGTAGTGCCAGGGCAAGGTTTGGATCGGATATCGGGAACAATTTCGTCCTGGAAAGGGCTGTCAGGCCCTGGCCCAGGCTGCCCAGGGCAGTGGTGGAGTCCCCATCCCTGGAGGGATTTCAAAGTTGTGTATCTGTGGTGCTGAGGGACATGGTTTAGTGGTGGCCTTGGCAGTGCTGGGGTAACAGTTGGGCTCAATGATCTTAAAGGTCTTTTTCAACCAGGAATTCATAGAATGGCTCAGGTTGGAAGGGACCTTAAAGATCATCTAGTACTGTAGAATTCTGTGATTCTGATTCTCTGTAATGTGCATTTCTTATGACATGCTGTAACTGCTAGAAGTTAAGAGGATCCTAGATACAAACTGTTCATACTACAACAGCCTAATGCCAAGTTTCTTGCTCTTTTCTTTGAAGTCATAGGCAGTGGTCATTGCTGGGAATTGAACTATGTGGCAGTGCATCTGACTCAGTCCATCAACTTCTGCTTTTTCTCAAATTAGATAAACTGTTGGAACTGCCTTGTGCAGGCTTGTTGCTGTAATAAATGTCACTCTCCAGATGAATGCAAATCCATCCCAGTAATGGCTTTATGGGAAATGCCTTTGCTTCAAGTCTTACAGGGACCAAGTAATTTGAGGCAGATCTCAGAGTTAATTCTTGAAATCCACGTCTGGTTCTTCTTAAGGAAGAAAATGAAATGGGGAGGGAGGAGGAGGACAGAGAAGGCATGGTTTGTTGCTTTCTGTGTGTGCGTGGTGGGCTGGCGGTGTGCGACCGGCGCCGCTCCGCGCTGCGAGACAGTGGCTGGTCTGTGTTCCCTCAGATGGGCCCCGACTGGGCTGCTGTTGTTTGCTTCAAGCCACTCTTCAGAAGACAAAATCCCTTCTATTGAGTAGGAGTTGCTCAGGGCTACGCTTGGCCCTGCTGGTTCAGGCACAGCAGAATGCTGTGCGTTGAAATCCCAAGCACAAATCCAAGCTAGAGAATGGATGGAGAGTCCTGAGGAGAAGGACTTGGGGGTATTGCGCCGAGAAACCGACCGTGTCCTGGGCTGCATCCACAGCAGTGGGACCAGCAGGGCCAGGGAGGGGATTGTCCCCCTCTGCTCCCCTCTGGTGAGACCCTCTGCAGTGAGGGTAGCTCAGCCTGGAGAAGAGAAGGCCCTGGGGAGACCTTAGAGCACCTTCCAGGACCTGAAGGGGCTCCAGGAAAGCTGGGGAGGGGCTTCTGACATGGGCAGGGAGTGATGGGATGAGGGGGAACAGTTTCTAGCTGCAAGGGGGGAGATTGAGATGAGATAATATTATTACCTATAATATTAGGAACAATTTCTTCCCTGAAAGGGTTGTCAGGCACTGGAAAAAGCTGTCCAGGGAAGTGATGGAGGGATTTAAAAGATGTTTAGATGTAGCACTTAGGGACAGTGGTGGACTTGGTAGTGTTAACAGTAGGACTCAATGATCTTAAAGGTCTTCTCCAACACAACATATTCTATGGTTCTCTATTTAAAGCAACACCAGGCCTCTGTTATCAGTCTCCTACACGCCTCCTTTTCTCCAAGCCAATGCTTCCTTCATTTCCCCTTCCACCTGCTCTTCCTGAGCTCTTTTTTTCCCCCCATTTTCTGCCGTGAGCACACTCCCAGATCCTCTGTAGTTTCTGCTGATGCCGTGGGACAGGCTGATTTGGAGAAGCCCAGATGAGTATCTGGCCTGTGAGCCAGTGCCTGCTGCTTCCCATGTGACCCACCATGGCAGGCAGCAGGAGCAGAGGTCCACAGGAACCATGCACCCCTGGCAGAACTCTGCTGACCCGTTCAGCCTTGCTGCTAGGAAAAGCACGAACACCTAATAAATATGAGGTAATACTCAGTCATGGATGAGTTGATAATTAGGTTGAGTTATGTGGATGAGTTACAATAATTAGGTTCTTGCCCACATTGCTCTTTTTTGAAAACAGTGTGTGGTTGCTCCTCTCCCCTCAACATTAAGCACTGCAAAAAGCCTGTCATCATCATCTTGTTAAAGCTACCTACAATCTAAATAGTATTTGTAATACTCCCTTCACAGAACTTTTCTTCTAGGCTTTAGGCATTATTTAATTTTTATTTTTTTTTTTAATTAAGAAAGAACAAGTAAACCAAATTTCCTGTCATATATCTTTGCAGGGTAAATCTGCAGAACTGGACACAATACTCCAGATGTGGCCTCACCAAGGCAGAATAGAGGGGGAGGAGAACCTCTCTTGACCTACTAACCACACCCTTTCTAATACACCCCAGGATGCCATTGGCCTTCTTGGCTACAAGGGCACATTGCTGGCTCATGGTCATCCTCCTGTCCACCAGGACCCCCAGGTCCCTTTCTCCTACACTGCTCTCCAGCAGTTCAGCCCCCAACCTGTACTGGTACATGGTGTTGTTGTTCCCCAGATGCAAGACTCTACACTTGCCCTTGTTGAATTTCATCAAGTTTCTCCCCATCCAGCTCTCCAGCCTGTCTAGTTTTGCTGAATGGCAGCACAGCCTTCTGGTGTGTCAGCCACACCTCCCAGTTTAGTGTCATCAGCAAACTTGCTGAGGGCACACTCTGTTCCCTCATCCAGGTCACTGATGAAAATATTGAATAGTACTGGTCCCGGTACTGACTCCTGAGGGTCAGTACTGCCAAAGAACAGTAAAGCTTGTCTCTCATTGGCATTAGATTCCAGGTTCCTTGGTGCAAGGAACACTCTCTGTGTCAGAAAATTGGGAGCTGCATCCAACAGGGCCTCCACATGGATCTTCACATTGTTTCTGTGCCATAATAGGATTATTCTCTTCCTGAAATGTTTACTCTGTACTGAGAAGGGAAGTTACAGAGGACAAAACGTATGAACTCTCATGCACATGGAAAAATGGGGTTTGGGTTTTTTTTGGCAGTAATTTTGGAGACCTTATTTCATGGAAGTACTTCATAGACAGGTTTGAGTTGGAAGAGACCTTAAAGATCATCTAGTTCCAACCCCCTGCCATGGACAGGGACACCTCCCACCAGACCAGCTTGCTCCAAGCCCCATCCAACCTGGCCTTCAACACTACCAGGGATGGGGCAGCCACAGCTGCTCTGGGCAACCTGGGCCAGGGTCTCACCACCCTCACAGCAAAGATTTTTTCATCAGGTCTCCTCTCAGTCTCCCTTGCAGCTTGAAACCATTCCCCCACATCCTGTCTTATGCTGTTGAGGTTTTTGTCCTCTGGTTTTAGTAGAAAGCTTTTGCAAGACTTGAGTAGAAAGGGGAACTTGTCCCTGCTGTTTAGTGTCTTCAGACAGGTCAAGAGGAGAACTGCTTGACTTTGTAAGGAAAGGAATTACAGTAGTAAATCTTGGAAGACACTAGTCATTCATAGCTGTCCAGTAAGATGGAGTGCAAAGATCAGAGTGCTGAGTAGGAAATGTATGGTTTGGGCTGGTTTTTTGTTTTTTATTCTTTTAAGTGCTGAGGTTTTAGGAACCACATATAACTTCACAGAGAGGACAGGTACCACTTGTCACAATAAATAGTAGCATGCAAATGCTCTAATGAATTCTGTCTTTATGGATTAAAAAGAATAGCATTTGCCACCACAATCCCAGAACTCTTCCAAGGCCATGAAAGTAATAAATTGGTGTTAATAAAATGCTAGGGCAGAAATGAGAGCAGCAGCTGCTGTTAGATTTCCTTCCCTTTGCTCCAGAGGAATTAATTCCCTGATGAAGTAGAGGCTGTCCTACCAATGTCCAGATTGGTCATGCTGAGCTTCTCATCACCCAAAACCCCTAAGTCCTTCTCCTCAGGGCTGCTCTCAATCCATTCACCACCCAGCCTGGATTCGTACTCGGGATTGCCCCAACCCAGGTGCTGTATCTCAATAGCTGAGTGTAAAGTTGACACTGGGCTTTGTGTGTGGTGGTCATTAGAACCTTCTGGTGTCCACATCTCTAATCTGGAGTGCTCTCTCCCTCCAGAACAATGTGACTGCACACAAACCACCTGATGCAGATAGGTCTCCCTGTAGGGTAAATCCCAAACCATCCTGAGAATTGCTGGAGAGAGCTGGCTAGTCTGGGCTAAAAATAAGGCAGGGGCCACACTAAATATCTAACAATGCAAGGGATCAAATTCCAGTGCCTCTACCTGGTGCTTTTTATCTCACCCACATGGGCATCCCCTTTGCAAGCCTTCAGGGGGAGCATCAGATAACTTTGAAGTTTCAGAACCTGGACAATGTACACATTGGTGGAGAATCAGCAACCTGAACATTTATTTCTGGGTTTCTTTAGTCTTGAGAAGACTTGCGGGGGTCTTTTTGTGCATCAATACATGATTGTGGAAAGTCAGAGGGTGGAGCCAGACTCACTTCAATGGCACCCTGTGAAAGGACAAGACGCACCAGCTCCTCACAACTGAAACACAAATAAAAACTGTCTTGTGGCATAAATGCTCAAACATTGGAGTGGGTCACCCCAGGAGGTTGTGTAGTCTTCACCCTTGGAGGTATTCAAAGCTCAGCTGCACAATGTCCTAAGTAACCTGCTGTAGTTAACATTGCTTTGAGCAGGGGGTTGCTATTAGACCATCCCAAAAGGTCCTTTCCAACCTCGATGACTCTAGGATTTTGAGCTGTTAAAAGATAAAATGGTCTCTAGATACCCACAGTGAAGTAAAACTGAAGGCCTAGTTGTGTCTGTCCCTTTCATCTTTAATCTGTTACTTTCCACCCTGTCTCTAGGAGCACTGGTGAACACCAAGCTCTTCTCTCAAACTTCTGTTTTTCTGCCCAAAGTTTCTGAAAATGGTTGTGAAAGTTTCTTCTCAAACCAGGATCCCAATCTGAGGTCCTTCTGAAAATGTTGTGGTAAAAATCTGTGCAATCTTGAGACTGGGTGGAAATAAAAAGGCAACAGTAGAGCACTGAAGTTCAGAGCACTTGACAAAGCACTGGAGATCCACCAGCTGTGTAGTACATTGGTATCTATGCTCATCCTTCTGGCACTTTCCGTGAGTTGCCAAGAGGACAGAGCCAGGCTTTTCCCAGTAGTGCCCAGTGGCAGGACCAGAGGCCATGGGCTCAAACAGGACCACAAGAGAGTCCCTCTGAATATCAGGACACACTTCTCAGTGTGTGGGTGACCGAGCACTGGCACAAGTTGCCCAAGGAGGTTGTGGAGTCTTCCACCTTGGAGATCTTCGGAAGCTATCTGGACACTGTCCTGGCTCTGGGTGGCCCTGTTTGAGCAGATGACCTCCAGAGGTCTCTTCCAACCTCAACCATTCTGCAGTCTGTAATGGCCTGGTGTTAGAAGCAGCCCCTACATACCATCTGGTTCCTCAGGCATTTCTTAACCTGGGAGACCTGTCCATGATGAGATGCTGAGAGAGTTGGTGTTGTTCACCCTGGAGAAGAGAAGGCTCTGGGGAGACCTCATAGTGGCTTTCCATTGCCTGAAGAGGGCCTGCAGGAAAGCTGGGGAGGGACTTTTGACAAGGGCTTGTAGTGAAAGAACAAGTGGGGTAATGGACTAAAACTGAAGGAAGGGAGATTAGGTTAGACATTAGGAAGAAATTCTTTAGTGTGAGGGTGATGAGACACTGGCCCAGGTTGCCCAGAGCGGCTGCGGCTGCCCCATCCCTGGCAGTGTTGAAGGCCAGGTTGGATGGGGCTTGGAGCAAGCTGGTCTGGTGGGAGGTGTCCCTGCCCATGCAGGTGGTTGTAACTAGATGATCTTTAAGGTCCCTTCCAACTCAAACCATTTTATGATTCTATGCCTCCCCAGCTCTCAGTGGACAACTTCTTGTGTCTCATGGCCGGAAGGATAGTTCAGAATTGTGCTCAACTCCTGAGCAGCAGCTTAGGAGTCCACTTGGAAAATGTACTAAACCAGTACAAGAGGAGAAATAACTCTGTAATTTCAGAGCCAGGGACTGTTCTTCAGTGTAATGTCTGTGAATAATCCTGTTCATAAGCTGCAAGTTATTATACCTTCTCTCCACTAGCTGACACTTGGGAAGGTTAATGTTTCACCAGAAGTCTTTCTGACCAAAGTATAACAACAGGTCCTCCCAGGGAAGCCTGCCTGTGCTTTAGGAACAGATAGGTACAGTGTGTTGTTTTTCTGCAGGTCTTTAAAAAATAAAAAAAAAGCAAATAAAATTCCTCAAATGAATAGAGAGGACAATGACTCAGGTCAGCAGCTGCCCATCCTGAGATCAGATCAAGCCAGCTGTGAAACCACATCTCGAGGTGCCCCCATAGCCCAGCAGAGCTCAGCTGTTTCATGGCTGTGTAGTATCGTACAGTGGTGTTCAGGCAACACGGGGCTGCACCCAAACCCTGGCAGTGTGGTAACACATCATCAGTCTTTTGTCTAATTTTTCTCTGTTCCTCATCCACCAGCCTCGCCCACCAGCAGACCTGGGATTCAGCTTTGATGCCAACAAACAGCAAAGGCAGCTGATAGCAGAGCTGGAAAACAAAAACAGGTAAAAGCAAGCTTTGATCACTGTTGTTTTAGGAACAACACCTGAGGAGTCCTTGTGTTTGTTGTTTTTAGCCTTTTGTGTTCTATCACTCAGCTGGAGTTCCTGATCTTGTGTTGAAGGGTGTAGCTGCCTCATACACTGATCAGCTCCGAGTCCTTGTTCCCCAGAGAGCAGGTTGGCCTTCATAAAATCATGGAATGATTTGAGTTGGAAGGGACCTTAGAGCTCATCCAGTCCCACCCATGGGAGGGAACACGACCCACTAGACCAGGTTGCTCCAAGCCTCATGCAAACTGGCCTTGAACACTTCCAGGATGGGGCAGCCACAGCTGCTCTGGGCAACTGTTTCCAGTGTCTTACCACACTCATAGTGAAGAATTTCATCCTGATATCTTCTTCACCAATCTTAAAATCATCTGGACTGGCACCAAGTGTCAGGAGCTGATGTGCTGCCTTGTGTTGCAATCTGCCAACCCAGCAAACTGCTCACAGCAGAGTCAAGGTGTTCAGGGGGCAGCAGGAAAACAAATCAGCAGAGAATAAATCAGAGAATCATTGAATTCCAGAATCCCAGGTTGAAAAGGACCTCGAGGATTATCTGGTACATCCTTTCCTGGCAAAAGCACCATCTAGACATGATGGCCAGGAGCAAAGACCTGAAGTAAAGACGTAGTGAAGTGAGCAGGTTGGAAGGCTAGGGTGGGTAAGTTCAGCTTGAGAAGAGTAAGCAGATGCTTTTTGCAAGGGACGAGATGAGGAAGAATGGTTTCAAGCTGCAAGAAGGGAGACTGAGATGAGATTGTAGGAAGAATTTCTGTGCTATGAGGGTGGTGAGACACTGGAACAGGTTGCCCAGGGAAGCTGCCCCATCCCTGGCAGTGTTGAATGCCAGGTTGGATGGGGCTTGGAGCAAGCTGGTCTAGTGAGAGGTGTCCCTGCCCATGGCAGGGGGTTAGAACTATATGATCTTTAAGGTTTCTTCCCACCCAAACAAGTCTGGGATTCCATGATTCTTCTTGCTTCAGAGGGACTGTCAAGAAGAGAGCTCCCTGTTTTTATCATAATGTTGCATTCACACTTAACTGCTTCTTCAGTGCAACATTTTGAGTTAATCTTTCTATGGCTCAGAGAAGCTGCAGCTCTAAAGAATAAGACATTGAGCAGCTGCAAACCCCCTGTGCTGTAGTCTGGGCAATCTGTGGGCTACCTTTAGAGCTTCTCTGATTGCCCAATGATGTCCTGGCCTTGCAGCCATGCTTGGGTCTCCCTGTGCTCCAGCTGCACCCAGCTGGAGTGCATGAGCTGGCTGCTGGAAAAGCACTCCTCCAGGTTAGTTTGCAGGAGAAGCAGTTCCTGGAGAGCAGGGGAACAGCTCGAGCCATGCCTTGTGTAACCAGTTGCAGCTGCAGTGCTGCCAAGAGACCTTGCAGGGATTTGAATTGGTTGGTGGTGATTACAGATAAGGGAGATCTCAATCAGTGCTGGTATGAAGCCCTGCAAGGAGAGCAGCTTTGAGCGTTTAAAAAAGTGCAGGGGAGGAGAATTCCAGATTGTGATCTTCACTGGCAGAAGGATCTTGTTTCCCTTTCAATGAGCAAGTCCTTGGCTGTGGGTGCACCTTCCTTTTCAGAACCAGCTGCCTGAATTGGGCTGCTGGCTGATCACCTTCCCTTGGTGGGACCTCGCCAGGCTGGCTCTGTTACTATGAGCTGTTATTCTGCCTGTTCCCTCTGACCTGCCAGGAGCCCTTGGAAAGGTGAGTGGGGCTCCAAGAAAGCTGGGGAGGGACTTTTGACAAGGGCAGCGAGTGACAGGATGGGGGGGAATGGTTTCAAGCTGCAAGAGAGGAGATTGAGCTGAGATTGTAGGAAGAAATTCTTGGCTGTGAGGGTGGTGAGACACTGGCCCAGGTTGCCCAGAGCAGCTGTGGCTGCCCCATCCCTGGCAGTGTTGAAGGCCAGGTTGGATAGGGCTTGGAACAACCTGGTCTAGTGGGAAATGTTCCTGCCCATGGCAGGGGGTTGAGCTGAATGAGCTTTAAGGTCTCTTCTCACCTAAATGAGCCTGGGATTTGGTGGTTCTGTGAAGCTAACCAGTGCCAGAAGCCCATGTAGTGCAGAATATACTGAAAATTGAACTCTTTTCCACTTGGAACAGTCTCTGAGCCCATTTGACAAGACAGGATTAGGAGACATTGCCAGTGTTGGGGCACTGAAGTGATCTCATGCTCCTTATTAAGTAATAAATTTTCTGTGTGTTACAGCAGCTCCCGGGGCTGCGCTGACTTACCTGGCTGGGGTTTGAATCCCTGCCAGTCCCACACGACCAAAATTGCTGTGCTTACGCTGGAGCCTAACAGAAAGTGCTGGAATGTGTCAGAGTGTTCAGGAGCTGTGCAGAGCTGACCTTTTTCCCTCTTTAATCTCCCCTCTGTCATTTCTATAGAGAGATACTCCAAGAAATTCAGCGTCTCAGGCTGGAACATGAACAAGCCTCTCAACCCACCCCGGAGAAAGCCCAGCAGAACCCAACTTTGTTGGCTGAGCTCCGGCTCCTACGGTAACAGAAATCCTCTCAAGCTCGTGAGCGTTCGGTGCTGGGGCCAACCAGCCCCAGGGGTGCTTCCCGTGACACAGGCTGTGGTGGGAAGAGCATCTCCCCTGTAGCCTTGAAGTGTTACTTAATGTGCTGAATTCTGCAGGCTGACAGAGTATTGCAATGTGCCTTTTTTTTTTTTTTAAGTGGGTTTAGAAGTCAATAAAAATGTCTCTTAAAATGAATTTTGGTTTGTATAGTTCAGGAAAGGGACCATAAAAGAGAAACCAACAGGAAAAGCCAGAAGAAAGGGCATTATCTGCTTATCACTTATTGTCTAACAGAGGGGGACTGGATAGAAATGTCAGTTATTTGATTAGTCAATGAAACTGAAAATTCATCCCTCCATACAGTCAGGCATACAGTCAAAGCTGGAGAACAATCTTTGAAGCCTCTTTTATTAGCTTTGCACTTTGATGTGATGGGGAGGAACTGTCAGTATTTATAGCATGAAGCTGGGGAAGGGTCTGGAGCACAAGTGTGATGAGGAGCAGTTGAGGGAACTGGGGGTGTTCAGCCTGGGGAAAAGGAGGCTGAGGGGAGACCTTCTTACTCTCTACAGCTGCCTGAAAGGAGGTTGGAGCCAGGAGGGGTTGGTCTCTTCTCCCAAGTGACAGGACAAGGGGAAAGAGCCTCAGGTTGTGCCAGGGAAGGTTTAGATTTCTTTACTGAAACAGTGGTCAAGCACTGGAACAGGCTGGCCAGAGCAGTGGTGGAATCATCATCCCTGGAGGTGTTCAGAAAACATGTAGACTTTGGGAAATGGTTTAGTTGGCAGCATAGTTTTGGGTTGATGGTTAGACTTGGTGATCCTAAAGGTCATTTCCAGCCTTAATGATTCTAGGATGCTATGGTTTGGGTACTCACAAGGAGATTCTCTGGCTGTGTTTTATTTCATTTTCTCTTATCACTTCATTCAGAGCTCGACCTTCAGAAACACCATCCGCAATCTAGAGTAGGTTTGAAAAGTCCCACTCTTGGCAGCAGCAGCAGCTCTTTACAAACTTTATCATGTTTCCCTCATTGGGGTAAACTTTTCCTGCCCAGTTAGGAGATGCTGTGGTGCTTCCCAGGAATGTTTAAAGGTTTTCCATAAATTGCACTGCTCCTGGGATGGAGCTGCTGCAGCTGCAGGCAGCATCTGTGAAGTGTAATCCAGCCCCATGCTGCACAATCTTCTTCCTCTACTTTTTATTAAAGAATTTGTTGTATTATAGCACAGTTTGGTGTTTCACTGATATTTTTCATTTTATTACCTGATTATAATAATTCACAGATTTTCTGGCTTTATGTTTTATGTAACTATTTATGTTTTTTATATATATGGAGAGGATACAGAAGATACCCATAAATGTTATTAAAGAAGTGGAGAAAAAGTAGATTGCAGGGCAGCTTGATGTACTGTTTGACGCAGCAGGGAAAGATGATGTAAGGACCCAGAGCTTAAACTGGAAACCAGCCACATTCAGACCACAAATGATGCTTTTTAAAGCGAGGCAATAATCTCAAGAGCAGTGATAGAGTTTTCAGTCCCCTGATGTCTTTCCTGAAGATCTTTGTCCAAAATGCAAGCCATTTGAAACAAACCAGGAGGAATTAGAGGGTATTTTGCTAAAGGAAAAAAAGAAAAAAAAGCTGAATGATCATTGTAGCCACTTCAGGCCTTCAAATATGTAAACACCACTGGAAAATGAGGGGGGAAAAAAGATTGAATTCAGCAGGTACAGCCTGTCAGGTCATGCAGATTGCCCAGTCTGGTCTCCTGTGTAATGCAGGCTGGGGAATTTCTCCCTGCAGTGCTCCTGCAGAATCCTTTTTTGTCTACATCCCTGCAAGACAAACATCCAAGCTTTCATTTTAGAGGTGGAAAGAACACCACGTCCCCTGATACTGCTAATGTGATTGTCAGTTAATTTCTGTTCTTTGTCTGTGCTTGCTAGAATAAATGTGCACGTTATTTCTAACCTTCATAGGCTTCGTTGTCAAAACCTTGTCCTTCCCTGTGCTTTTGCCTGCTGGACTGAAAAGATCTTTTCCAGAATTCCTCTCTGCGTGAGTGTATGCAGAGATTTTGATTCTCTCCCCTCTCAACCCCATCTTGCATAAACAACTCGAAATTTTCCAGTTTGCTCCTGAAAAAGGTTTGCCAAATGTCCCTTTAGCTTGCTGTCAAGACCTCGCCAAGTCCTCTGTGTCCCATTTATCTTTATGTGGCAGGACGAGCTGCAGAGTCTCACCAGTGCTGTAGGTAGAGCCAGTGTTGGCTTTCCTGCCACCAGACATTACTCCATTAATAAATTCAAAGTTCATGTTAATTTTCTTGCCTGTGTAGCATCGCCCTGGAAGTCCACAATTAGCAGAGTATCTGGGATGTGAAAGTACTTCACAAAGCCACAGCTAAGGAGGAGACATTCCCCTCAAGGTGACCTTGCCTTTGGTTATACATAGGAACATGTTACCAAATTATCTCACTTGCTGGATAGAATTCAGGCTGTGAAAGCAAGAAAAAAATTAATCCATGAAAAATCAACATGCCCCGGGCCCATTCCTGCATAGGAGTCAACTCTGCCAGGCTGCTGGAGTGGGATGGAGCACAGCTGGATCCTTCATCCTCACATCCTGACTTGGGATGCATATGGCAGCCCAAGGGATACTCATTCCCACACCGGGGACCAGGACTGCTTTGCTCCAGGCACATGCCCCAAGCTTTGTCTCTTGAGGCCATTCAACCTTTTTTTTAAAACAAAAACAAAAAACCCACAACATTTAACACCCTTTGTCATTGACAAACAGCTTCTTTCTTTGCTGAAGGGCATTGAAAAAGAAATTTAGTAGCATCAGCCAAAATCAGATATAGTCATTGATGTTGAATCTTCATTAGCATTTGCAGAGCTGTACTGATTTCACATGTTGATTTTTACATTATTTGGAGCTGTTAACCAGAATGTTATATTAAAGAACTATAGCATAAAAGCCACAGACTTTGAACTGACCTAGAGAGAGAGAAAAAGGACCATACAGACAGATAAAGCTGTGTCTGTGGTGAGTCACTTTTGAGGTGACCAGGCATGTGTAAGCATCTCTTTATTGCCTTAGTTTTTTGATGTGTTTTGGCATTTAATAACCACTT